>NC_136956.1:19794748-19935253 GCF_032717465.1 Coenobita brevimanus
CCATTAGAGAGTCGGACAGAAAAGGGATGAGAGTTTGTTGCTATACGGGTGCTATGCGCCCGTCGTAGTGGTGGAGGGGTGCAGGCAGACAGTTCAGAGGAGCAATGACCATTGAGTTAGTGAAAGAAAAGAGATAAGGATGCAACAGTGCGGCGAAGAGACAGAGGTTGAAGGGAGCCAGTAGGAGGAGGAGAGTTAATGAGACAAAAAGCCTTTGACTCCATCCTATTGACAAAAGCTGTATGTGGGGAGCCTCCCCACACATGCGAGTTTTACTCTACACAGGGGCGAATAAAACCCTTATATAAACTCAACAACTGTGCAGGGGTAAAACAGGTACGGAGTCGGCTTAGCACACCTAATATATTGGAAGCAAATTTTACAAGTGATTTAATATGATCTTTCCAAGGTAAATGGCGAGAGAATTAAACCCCAAGCATGTTTAAGGATGATGCAGGAGTGAGCTGAACATTATTAAACATTAGTGGGTACTCCTGTGGAAGATTTTGTCGGGTTGATGGGTGTAAGAATTTAGTCTTTGATGCATTAAAAACAACAAGATTACTTTTACCCAGTCAGAGATACGAGCCAAGTTAGACATTAGGTGTGCCATAGCCTCACCCCTTGTTTGTTGAAGTAACTGCTGAGATGGACATTGCCGGAACCGAATGGAAAGGTGAAGGGTGGAATCATCAGCGTATGAGTGGATAGGATTAAATGTACAGCTTAGGTCATTGATGAATGAAAGGAAGAGAGTTGGTGATAGAACAGAGCCCTGAAGAACACCATTACTGATAGATCTAGGAGGAGAATGGTGGCCATCTACAGCAGCAGCTATAGAACGACCAGAAAGGAAGCTATAGATGAATGCACAGATAGAAGGATAGAAAGGGTAAGAGGGTATTTTGGAAATTAAAGATTTATGCCAGACTCGATCGAAAGCCTTTGAGATATCAAGTGTAATGGCAAAGCTTTCGCCAAAGTCCGGAATGGAGGATAACGAGAAGTCTGAACGGTGGGTGAGATGATCATCAGTGAAGCGTCCCTGATGGAACCCATACTAACAATCAAGAAAAAGGTTGTGATAGGAAAGATGCTTTAGAATTTTCTTTTAAGGAGAAACTCGAAAACTTTTGAGACACAGGATGTTAAAGCAATTGGGCGATAGTTAGAGGGTTGGGACTGGCTGAATGAGAGCAAACTTCCAGCAAGAAGGAAAGGTACAAGTTGATAGACAAACGCAAAAGACTTTACTTCGGCAGGGTGAAAGCACAGAAGCACAGTCCTTGGGGACAACAGGATGGACCACATCGGGTCCATATACCTTGTTAATATTGAGGCCAATGATGGCAGAAAATACATCAATTGAAGAAATTTTAATGTCAGCCATGAGGGAGTCAGAGTGGGGAAGTGATGATGAATAGACCGGGATCATCTAAGGTTGAACTGGAAGAGAAAGTCTGAGCAAATAGATCTGTTTTATCAGCAGAAGAAATAGTTACAGAGCCATCAGAGTAGAAAAGATGAGGGAAGGACGATACGGTAAAGTTGTTAGAAAGGTTTTTGGCAAGGTGCCAGAAGGAGTGGGAAGAATTCAAGTTGGAGAGTTGAGAGCATTTGATATGGATGAAATTATTTTTAGCAGGGCGAAGAACAGACTTAGCACAATTCTGAGCAGAAACATAAAAAAGATGTGATTCAGGGGTAGGTTGGCTCCGGTACCTTTTATAGGCCTTCTCCTTGCTGTGAACAGCATTGGAACACGCGTGATTAAACCAAGGCTTTTTCGCATTAGTCAAAGTATATGAGAATGGAATGCATGCTTCCATGCCAGAGAGAATAACCTCCGTAATCCACATGGCACACTCAGATGGCTCCTGCCTGAAGGCCTCCCAGTCAGCAGCTCCAAAGTGCCACAACCAACGTTTCTTGGGAGGGTCCACAGCAGCAATAGGACAGGGTAAGGTAATAAGGTTGTGATTAGAGAAGCCCAAAGGAGAAGAAGGATTAATAGTGTCAGCAGAAGGATTAGTTGTAAGGAAGAGGTTATGTATGTTGGAACTCTCTCCAAGGTGATCAGTGATACGGGTAGGGTGCTGTAGAAGCAGCACTAGGCCATTAAGGATAGAAAAGCTGCTAGTTCACCAGGTGGATCAGTGAAAGGAGAAGAGAGCCAAAGATGGTGGTGAACATTAAAATATCCTAGAATGGATATTTCAAAAGAAGAAACGGATAGAATGTGTTCCATCGCAAAAGTAAGATAATTGAAGAATTTTTCATTGTCAGCAGAATTAGGGGATAATCAAGCAACACAGATATATTAAGTCAGAGAACGACAGGAAAGCCGAAGCCAGAGAGTTGAGAATTGAGAAGAATCAAGTTCAGGGACACGAGAGCAAGATAAGTGTTACAGGGTAATCCAAAAATAGTCTGTCCTCTCACTGTTGCACAAGGCGATAGTCGAACCTGGAACCATTCATTCGCGTGTTTAACACTTAATAACTCTACCACACCAGCGACCAAAAATGTAAATCTAATGTCTCTGGAGGACAGCCTTGTTCTAAAAATATATATGATCTTTCAAGTTTTTTTCATATGGACTGTTTGGGCCGAACTAATGTGGTATTGATTATTAAACTTATAAAAGACCAACATTGTTAAATTGCATGTATTTGCTGATTCCTCTTATATAATCTAATTACATGGTTCCTCAGCCATTGCATCTATATATCATGATCCACCGAAACGTTACTTTCTAGCATACTATAAGATTATTACTTAACAATTGCAAATAATATTGTTTTGCTTTGTGTCGAATAACAAACCATCTTTAAACATGAATCGTAAATGTATAGATTTGAGAAACATATTGGCATACAGATATGTATAATGTGAGTCATATTTAATGTGTCTGGCCGTGTGATTGAGTAGACTTGTCATGATATGTGATTAGATAACTGTGAATGTAGTTAAGAGGAAGGTGGGTTGAGTAACAGTGGTTGGGTAGAAGGCAGGTGCATACAGAGAATACAAATGTAACTATGTTAATGACATACAGTATTAATCGATGAATTGATTCTTAGAAGCTGTTTTTTGTTTTACTGATCTCTTTCAATTATATATATATATATATATATATATATATATATATATATATATATATAGATATATATATATATATATATATATATATATATATACAGGGTGTAACGCGACCTATGACAAAAACTTACACCAATGATCTATCATGCAATTTTGAGTATATTTTGTTCTATAACATACACTCTCTGCGACCCCAGTTCAGTACCCAGCATAAGTGTTAAAGTTTGGTGGGTAGCATGCGCCATTGGGTGGGAGCTTCGCAGGGCGACGGGAGACGAGTATTATTTGCTCATACTGTACTGTACATAAAAATACCATTTCCTATCAGTACAAACGAGTTTTAAGAAGAAACTTTACTTAGTCTATTGATTCTTTAACATCGTCATGCATTTCTGCAATTCTTTTGCACAAATCGACTGTAAATTAAGGATTAAATTCAAATTTTATGGCTTGTAAGGGGGAAGGGAGGGAGGAGAGGGGCTGGTGTGTTGTTGCCAGTTATGTAATGTGTGGTTTGTAGGATCTTGCTAGCAGCATTATCATAACACCCACAGCTCATTCAGTGGAAAGACATAAGTATTGGTAGTGACTATAGCATCACACTAAGTCAGGAGTAATATTATTATTCATTACAATTTTTCTGCTCCAAGTAAACGTGGCACCAATGCTTTCATATGATGATGACCTGCGAAAAGTGACACAGGATTGCCAATGTAACGACTATGCAGCTAGACCTATTTCTTGCATCTACCTAGCGCCTCTACTTAACATCTAACAACATGGTATCTAGCTACATTTTGGATATTTTTTGCCATTTTAGGTGATATTCTAGAGATTTAATCGTATTTTCTACCGACGTTTTGCAGTGTTTACTATCTAGCGACATTCTAGCAAGTTTTCAGGACTAAACTAGCGAGACTGATGATCAGGACTTGGCAGCCCTGCGTCCAGTTTGAACGAGAAAATTTGCAGGCGAGGCACGCACTTCAAGTACTGTTCTCCGCGTTCAGCTGTTCACTGGGTTCATGAAACAACATGCCACGAACGTACAGCAATCAAGAATATGCATTTATCGTTTATTTTTACGGATTCTGCGATGGTAATGCCAGTGTTGCAGAGAGGAATACAGGTGGAGATACCCAATGGCGCCACGTTTACTTGCAGCAGAAAAATTGTAATAAATAGTAGTCTTCCTGACTTAAAGTGAGGCTAATCTCCCATTACAATAACGTTTTTCCACTGAATGAGCTGTGGGTGTTACGAAAATGCTGCTAGCAATATCCTACAAACCACACATTACATAACTGGCAACAACACACCAGCCCTTCTTCTCTCTCACTTCTCCCTCGCAAGCCATAAAATTTGAATTTAATCCTTAATTTACAGTCGATTTGTGCAAAAGAATTGCAGAAATGCATGACGATGTTAAAGAATCAATAGACTAAGTAAAGTTTCTTCTTAAAACTCGTTTGTACTGATAGGAAATGGTATTTTTATGTACAGTACAGTATGAGCAAATAATACTCGTCTCCCGTCGTCCTGCGAAGCTCCCACCCAATGGCGCATGCTACCCACCAAACTTTAACACTTAAAAGCCGAATGCTGGGTACTGAACTGGGGTCGCAGAGAGTGTATGTTATAGAACAAAATATACTCAAAATTGCATGATAGATCATTGGTGTAAGTTTTTGTCATAGGTCGCGTTACACCCTGTATATATATATATATATATATATATATATATATATATATATATATATATATATATATATATATATATGTATGCAAGTATCTGTCTCTATATCTATCTATCTATCTATTTCTCTCTCTGTCTATGTCTATATATATCTATATATATATATATATATATATATATATATATATATATATATATATATGACTAATTAGGCTTTTGGACCTTATATAAATTTTAACAGTGCAATGCAGGGTCACTGCAGCTGATGGAATATACTGGCTCATATCATTATTACTCCTTTAAGATATGAGAATGCATAAGTATAGTTGTCTCAATTGTATGTGACTTCGGTAAAATGATAATTGGTAAATAAACGGTTCATGAAACTTTCTATTCTTCTATGTTTTGATCGAATGACAAAATTAATGTGAAAAGGAAATATTTAACGTAAGGCTAATTTAACAATCGGATATTTCATTTTACGAAAAGGCTTTGATAAAAACGCATAAAAGATGTAGTACAATCGATATGAGAGAGAGAGAAGGGGGGGGAGGGTTATGGTGTGATTTGTGGCCTCGTGGTTGTGGCGGTGAAGGCTAAATTATGGGAGGAGTTTATAGTCGCGAGACGAGAAAGAATGAGGAAGAGAGTGAGGAGGGGGCATGACTTGAAAGTGGGAAGAAGGGGGAGGCAACAACGTTACCAACACAGTTCACGACTCTCTGTCGGGTGGGTGTACCGATACTTTTGTCCACGACAGTACATGGGGAAGTGGAGTCCAGCCATGCTAGCCGGTTTCTTCCGAATCTAAAGCTCAACCAACCAGAGGCATCGGTGTCCGGTCACGTCGCCCACCGTCAGTGTGCCCACACTATGAAGTCACTTCGCTCATAAATCATACTTGATGTACCGGGTATATACTGTGTCAGGAAAATCACATATAGTTGTTCAGAAAAATTCGTTCCCTTACCAAGCTGGTTCACCGACGTTTGTTTTGGTAACAGTGGATAGTACACACATGTACGAACATAATCGTAGTACTGACATATACGAACGCACAAACATTTATCTCCTTGGAGTTATATTTATCAGATAACTACGTCTGTAAAGAAAGTCGAACATAATTTATCCAAGATATATCACTGCACGACGTGCATCAGGTCATATTTCTCAATGCATAACATAATTATTTATACTGTTTTCCATACTGTTGTCGTCTTATTCCTCCGTACGAGCCTGCTGCCACCACACCCTGTTTTTTTATTATTAAATAATGATCTTGTCTGTGTTTTGTAGTCCAAATATATAGCAGAAATGTTTTTCACGAAGAGTCAGTTTGCTCGATTATAACATTCTTGTTTCCTGTCCCTGAACCTTATGAGTGTACAACAGCCCACTTATGATTCCCCCCCTGGTGGGAACCGCCTTGTCGTGGTGGGGGGGCTTGCGTGTTCCTGTGACCTGGCGAGCGAGGCTAGAGGGGGCTTCGGCCCCTGCTCCGCCCCTCTTGGGGGGAGAGGGCTACCCATGCTAGTAAGGTCGTCAGTGAGAGACCAGACTAAATGGTTCCCGGAGTTAGGCTGCCAGTGTGGGTCAACAGTGCCGCCCGCCAGAGGGATCACCTTCTGGGGTTGTCCTGTGTTGGATGGTTGGGTGTCTGGGCTGGGATGCGCTGGGGAAAGGGGTCTTAGCTCCTCCGAGGGCAAACTTTCGGATCATGTGGGGTTTCTTCTTAAACCGAGAAGCCCCCATGGGGACAGGTACCCCGCTCGCGGTGGCCAGCGCTCGGTCCCCTCGTATTCCCGGTAGGCAGTTGCTCCTGGCCCCTGGAGCCATTTATTATCAACCCATTCTATATGGATATAAACACTGAAAATACCATTGGTCCTCGAGGGGAGGTCGACCAGACCCTCGAGACGTCACCCTATGGTCGTGATGGTGGTTCTTTGCAAGTGCAGGCTGGAGCTCGCACTCC
This sequence comes from Coenobita brevimanus, assembly GCF_032717465.1. Taxonomy (NCBI): domain Eukaryota; kingdom Metazoa; phylum Arthropoda; class Malacostraca; order Decapoda; family Coenobitidae; genus Coenobita; species Coenobita brevimanus. Next base: position 19,801,522 of record NC_136956.1, read on the forward strand.
TGCTGCTGCTACTAATGATGCTGGTAGACTCCACGAGTCACCTATCAAGTCTTCCGAGATTTCTTATAATCTGGATACGCTTAAGCTGATTAATGTGTTTACATCTCTTTCCTACCGTGCCATTCACTCTCTTTTCAAACCATTTGGAACAGTTGTTCGTATCCGTCTAAGATATGATGATGACTGTAGGTCCAATCGGTGTTACGTGACCTTTACTTCTGGCAGTGCTGCCAAAGCCGCTTTTGAGGCAAGGAATTCTCTTTCTCTAGGGGAGGCCAACTGTTCTGTTGAGCTGATCCGATCAAACAACGTAATGGATTGTGAAAATGACCATTGCCCCAACATCTTTGATGATGCTGAAGAGCGAGTTCCTAAGGTGCGCCACGCCCCCACACCTTACTGGTTTGTGGCATATTATAGAGAAGGGAGAGGAAACTTCATCCACGCTACTAGGTATCTAGAGAAAGAAATTGGAGTGCTTCCTGAGGGCAACCTCAAGAAGTATGGTAAAGGAGTGTTAGTTCGAGCAAAGGATCTGACACAGGCCATGATGCTTCTCCATCTAACTTGCCCTTCTGATGGCCTCTTTGAGACCATCAAACCTCATCAAACATTCAATTACAGCAAAGGGCGTGTCTATAATCAGGATTTGTATGCTTTTTCAGAAGATGACATTCTTGATTTGTGCCCTGACAATGTCCAGCGAGTATCGAAGATCAGAGGAAATAGTAACATGATTGTCTTCACCTTTTATGGTCCCTATCTCCCAGATCGTGTTAAAATTGGCCCTCTGTCTCTTCAAGTAAAACCTTTTGTTGACCGTCCGCTGCAGTGTTACTCATGTTATGAGTTTGGTCACGGGAGGAAGAACTGTACAAATCGTTCCCGGTGCGGTCATTGCTCTGCCCTGGACTCACATCCTACTATTGAGTGTGAATCGGATCCCTATTGTTTTTACTGCAGGGAGGCTCATTCCCTAAGTTCTCGACAATGTAGGAGGTACCGCCTTGAGCAGGATGTTCTTCAGTTGGCTAACTCACAGTTCATTAGCCTGGGTAGTGCCAGACGGGAACTTCTGTTTAGACAAGAGAAGGATGGTGGGGCTAAGACATTTGCCTCCTCCCTCTGCCCTAATTCATCCAACTCCACATCTGGTTCGGCTTCAGCACCTTCTCAGCTTCCTCAGCCAACAAAAGTTTCTTCCCGCTCTCTTCCGATTGTTTCTTATACTCCTGTCCGGAATAAGTTTTCTGTTTTGTCAACCATGTCAGATAGGCCCTCCACAGCATCCTAATCTGAAAGACTGGAAACATTAACTACAAGAGTTCATGCCGTAGAAGTCCATGCCCCCATGGATTCTCCAACAAGAACACCTAAAATATTTACATCGCATCAGAGGCACCTTGGACGTTCATGTGAAACAATTGACTCAACAGGCATTCGTCCTAGCCCGTCAGTTGTTTCTCCTGAATCATCAGCTGCCCCCTCTGTTGAGTCCTCAGAGTCTACAAAGACAATCACACATATACGTTCTCCGACTAAGCAATCTCCAAGTTTTTCATCTCAGTCACACCAGAAACGTCCCCGAGGGTCTACTGAGTCTCTTGACTCAACGGACGTTCCACCTAGCAAGATTCCTCTGGGAGTATCAGATGGCCATCAGCAGAAGACACCCTATTCATATATGAAACGTGCCCCTAATCGAGAGAATAAATTAAACGCTGCTAGGCCTACCTTTTCTTCGGAGTCCTGTGTGCGAGTTCTGGCTACTGCACCAGGTACTTCAGCACGAGTGCCGGTCTCCGCTCTGGAGGCTCATCAGGGTCCCCGCATTCCCGCAAAACTGTTGACATACCAAGTAAAGTTGACACCGGGAAGTACAATTCTTGGACTCCCCCAAAACCCCGCACTAAATAGTCAGCTTCAAGTTCCTCCAGTGGAAGTTTCGTCTGTAACTTCTAAGATCCCAGTCACCAAATCTGTTGTTGACAAGTCCGTGAGGAGCCGTCGTCTGCCATTGCACACTGATACCAAACGTGCGCCTTCATCTTCCCAACCGCATAAAGGAAAGGTTGGGGCTTCCGACGTTAGTAGGTAATTTTCCATTCTGACATCTTGCAGTGGAGTTGTAAGGGTCTTCGCTCTAGGTCCGAGCAACTAAAAGTTCTGATACATGACTTTGATTCAGGTATCGTTTGTCTCCAGGAGACCATGTTGGGCTCTGAGGTATACAATCCTGGATTGAATTATGCCTTTCACGGGTCTCCCCCTCCACCAGGAAATCGTGTGCATGGGGGTACAGCAATAATTGTTCACAGGTCCTTGCAGCACTCTTCTGTTCAGTTGCAGACAACTCTTCAAGCTGTTGCTATTACAGTTGTATTGGAATATTTGCTCATGGTGTGCTCCTTGTATCTTCCACCTGGTGGTGGTTTCAGTGAGCATGACATTGAAGAGTTAATTCGTCAGCTTCCTGTCCCCTTTCTCCTTCTTGGAGACTTTAACGCCCAAAATCCGCTATGGGGTGGTACAATTTTGGATGCTGGTGGGAGGATTATAGATGACATACTCCAATCACATAATATCTCATTTTACAATGATGGCTCTATGACTTACCACAATGTCTGTAGTGGAGCCTCTTCCGCTATTGACTTGAGCTTGTGTTCTCCCTCCATCCTAATGGATTTTCGTTGGTCAGTAAATCCCTTTCTGAATGGAAGCGACCATTACCCAATCCATCTAAAGTGTGTGAAAAATGTTCCTGCTCATTCTTCTCCTAGGTGGAGGGAGCGGGAGGCTGATTGGTTGAATTACAAAAACGGTATACTTCTGGCTAGGCTTTTCGAGTCCTTCTGTAGTCACTTGGAAGCCTATGATTACTTTGTTGCTGTGATTATGGACAGTGCCCGTGTGGCCATCCCTATGTCGAAAGGTAAACCGCGTCGACCTGCGGTCCCCTGGTGGAATAAAACCTGTGCCATTCATTTCATTCATCCATTGCCAGACGCCACGTATCCCAAACGGGGTGGCCAAGAGCTCAGAGTTAATTGTTTTACAGGGAGGGGCACTAATCCTCCACCAACCCCACTTGATACGTAGGGAGAACGTTATGCCAACAGCATCTGGTGTTCCCAGGCAGTCACCCATCCAAGTACTAACCAGACCCAATGTTGCTTAACTTTGCTGATCGGACGGGAAGTGGTGTACTCAATACAGTATCCTAGACAAAGGCAGTATGACAATTTCAGCATCTAACAAAATCATCATATTAGTCAATTTGATGGATTGCAAATACGAGTATCACTAATCACCACTCAGAAAGCTGACTGCATGTGATGCCAATGGAATTATATGGAATCTCATTCTTCTAGATTTAACTTTTATCCACCAATAAAGGATTTTATTTTCTAATTATTTCATGTAATTATCCATAATTCATACCAAATTTTCTTACCAGTATCCAGGATGAAGTAACTATGACAACTTCAGCACTTAACAATCACCATATGAGTCAATTCTGTGGACTGAAAATATCAGTAATCACTACTCAGAATGTCCACATATGAGTTGTAGCCTAGGGCCTGGTTCTAGGTGGCATTTTAGGTTTCACAGTACCATTTTCTTTGCATTTTATTATTCACATGGCATTCCTGTTTTTTTTTTTTTTTTAACCCTTGCCAAGTTGCAGACCTCATATGAGGCACATGAAGGCCTGCATGGGCCAAGTTGCATGCCTCACATGATGTACATTTTAGAAAGGTTATGAAACAATAATTCAGGTGAGATGAACTACCTTACAAAGAGTCAGCCCAGCAAGTGTTGAGAATCCAGATAATTTAGACACCCAAACTTGTTTTTCCCAGGCATGCCGGATTTTTTAGAGCTTAGTGTAACAGGACGAATTAAGACCACAAATACAGAGGCACCTACATCAAGAAACAAAAATGATTCTAATAAAAGAACATGTGAATAAGGGAGACACATAGTTCATTGCCTTGGCTCAAAACAGATACCACTCTTGTAATTTTATGTTGCATCACCCTCCACAGAGAAACAAAACAACCAAACACCCAACACTAACCAAAGTGTATTATTAACATCCCTCACCTTCTACCCAACATTACACTGCATAAACATACTTCATCACACAGTTTTATATTGGAAAAGAAGTACAGATAATTAGGAAAACATTTACTGTATATACAGGTTAAAATATGTCCATCAATACAATTATCTGTATTGCTAATTCAATGAATATGAAGAATGGAAGTCTGGCAGGACGAGCTGGAAATCTGATGGTGAAGCACTTTTGTTAACTTTCGCATATTTTTATGATGAAACCAGATTTCTCATGCATTCAAATTAATTACATTATTTTGACAGTTTCAGATAATGAGGTCTGTATGAAGCTTTCTGGTGTCAGGAAGTTTTATATTTTGCTATTAAAAGTGCTGATTTTGTAATTCCTGTGCCAATTTGGTAAATGACTCCTGATGAGATAATTCATTGCACCCATTCATAAACCACCAACATACATTCACCTCTCTGAACCTATCGTACCTAGAGAGAACCAAATGCACCTAGCCACACTGTAATATAGTCATCACCCTTCCCTGTTCCAATACCAACACAAGATACACCTCACAAACAATCCACTAAGCCTACATTGCAATGAAGTCCCCCCCATCACATCATACTTACTCATGTGCCACGCTATTATAAAACTGGCAGTCCTTCAACACAGCTTCTACAAAAGACCTCTGGGAGCAACCAATTGAAGTGACTAGTTTCCTGTGGTGTAATGGACTTCCACCTACTTCAGTTTGGAGTTACAACAAGAAGAAACACACGAGAAGCACTCTTGCTGACTCAGTAGTAATGTCATAGACTGAGATCCTTTAGGATAATTGGTCAATTCTTGCTTCTGACAGCATTTAATATGCCAAGCTTTGTTTAAGCTATTACTGTACACTAAAACATCCAATCTCAGAACTTACTTCACTGTTCTAATCAATACAACTTTGCCATACTAAGGAAAATTACGAGAAAGTGCTATCGTCCTCATAAGACCAGAGCCTCAGCTGCCATGCGCCAAATTTACCAACGTGCCATGGCAAAGCAGCGTCGCAACTTTCGAAAGGCCAAGTGGGACTCCTGGATATCTTACATCAACGGCATTAATTCCAAGACTCCCTCTAAGGTTATATGGAGGAAAATTAGAAAGCTTTCAGGCAAATTTATCCCGTCTCCCAACCCGACATTGAAAATAGGTGACAATCTCATCACTGATCCTGCTGAGGTTGCGGAGACCTTAGGGAGGCATTTTGCTGATGTCTCCAAGTCCTCTCGAATATCAGGGAACGGTATTCCTGACATGCCTTCACCTTCTCCATCTTCTTCCAATGCTTCCTATAATGCTCCGTTCACACTCCGGGAACTAGAAGACGTTCTGTCATCGACTACCTCTACATCTCCAGGTGAGGACAACATCCTCTATTCAATGCTCACAAATTTGCCTGTTATGGCTACGAAGTTCCTCCTAAAGATCATTAACAAAATTTGGGAAACGGGCATTTTTCCTGCCAGTTGGAGAGTTTCCCTCATCATTCCCATCAGCAAGCCAAACAAAAATCCCCTTTTGGCCACCACCTATAGGCCTATCGCATTGACCAGCTGTGTTTGTAAGATGATGGAAAAGCTAGTTAATGCAAGGTTAGTGTGGTACTTAGAATCCGAAAAGCTGCTTTCTCCTTACCAGTTTGGGTTTCGGAAGAACCGTTCGACATTAGACCCCCTCCTGATCCTCTCAAATAAAATCTAGCAAAGCTTTGCCAGCCATTGTCAGACTACTGGGGTGTTCTTTGACCTCAAGAAGGTGTATGACACAACCAGGCACACTAGTATCCTTCTTCAGCTGTCTCGATATGGCATAGAGGGAAATATGTTTCGCTTTATCCATTCCTTCTTGTCGGAACGTTACATTAAGGTTCGTGTCAGGGATATTGTATCCAGCCCTTATAGGCAAGAGGAGGGTGTTCCCCAAGGCAGCATTCTTAGTGTCATCTGTTTCGCTGTGGCTATCAATGGAGTTCTCGATCAGATTTCCCGCCCTGTGTTGGGCTCCCTGTATGCTGATGATTTAGCAATTTGTGTGTCTGGCTACAACGCAGTCGAAATTAGTCATCACCTGCAGAAGTCCATACACACTATTTGTCGTTGGGCTGATGATAATGGTTTTTGCTTTTCACCTTCCAAGACTGTTGCAGTCCACTTCACTAGAAGCACATGCCAGGATGTTGTCCTACACTTAAAGTTAAACAACGACATCATCCCTTTTGAGAAGGAGGTTAAGTTTCTGGGTATGATCTTGACTCACGTCTCTCCTGGTCACAGCACATTGATTATCTGAAGCTTAAAAGTCAAGAAATCATTAAATATCCTTAGGGTGGTTTCTGGTTTTGATTGGGGTGCTGATAGGAACTCCCTTCTCAGGCTCTATAACTCTTTGTGCCAGTCACAGATTGACCACGCATGCCAAATTTATTCCTCTGCATGTAAGACCAAACTTCATGAGCTTGATGTGCTCCACAATACGGGACTACGACTGTGCTCGGGTGCATACTGCACTTCCCCTGTGGAGAGTTTATATGTAGATACAGACCAGCTTCCTCTGGACTTACGCAGGCATGAGTTAGGGCTTTGCTACATTGCGCGAATTAAGAGCAATCGTTACACCAATCCTTGTGTTGATGTTCTGTTGCAGTGTGACCCATCTAAGTTCTATGGTCCTAGAGCCTCTATACCATTCCAGATTCGCATGCTTCCTGTGGGTGATGCATCACTGAGGGAGCAAAAAATTGAACCAATAAGCTACAGCAGTCTCCCTCCTTGGCTCATTCCAGAACCTAATGTGTGTCCCAAAACCATACGTAGAAAAATCTTTTCGGATGAAGAAACTAAATCGAAGTTTTTGCGTCATGACCTTCTCCACAGAGACTCAGTAAAGTTGTATACTGATGGCTCAAAGTCACCCCTTGGTGTAGGCTGTGCTGTCGTCCATGAAGGGGGTGTACGTCTTGGACGTCTTTCTAATAATGCATCTGTTCTCACTGCTGAACTAACTGCTATTGAGAAGGCTCTTGAAGAGGCTTACTCAATGCCGGGAAAGACATTTACAATATATTCAGACTCCTATGGAAGCTTGACCGCCATTAAGCAGTTTAGCACATTCCACCCTATAATAAGGAAGATTCAGTCTTGGCTTTGGCGCCTGGCTACAAAGTATAAATTTGTTTCGTTCTGCTGGATACCGTCACATGTTAATCTCTATTGGAACGAATTTGCTGACAAAGAGGCAAAATCGGCATGTTCTCTTCCTTCTGTTGGGTACAATAAGGTTCCCTATTCTGATTTGAAGACCGTTATCCGTAACTTTGTTTGGTCTGAGTGGCAGGCGAGATGGGCTTCCCCCTCCCTGGCCAATAACACGAAGTATAAAGAGATTCGGCCATCGGTTTATGACTGGTCATCCTCTTCTCAGGCTTGTCGGGGTTTTGAGACGAGGTTGACTAGGCTGCGAATTGGCCATACGCATTTGATTCACGGGTTCCTTTTGGACCGAGGGGTCCCACCCCAGTGTGACATCTGTCAAGTCACAATAACTTGCAGGCATTTCTTATTGGATTGTCCGACCTATGCCCGCTCTCAGGCGAAATTTTTAACAAATAAGGGATCCCTATCAGTTGTTTTAGGTAATAGGGCAAATGTTTCTAGCCTTATGGCATTTTTAAAGGAGACAGGGCTATACTGCAAGCTGTGATTGGTGTTGTCATAGTTATGTTTTAGGGCTTGCTGACTACATCTGTTTTCATTTTACCTACGATTTTAGTTGCATGATTATTGTGTAGTAGTTTTCTCAATTTTTATACTCATTCTTTTAAACTATTGTCTTTCATATCTCACTCATCAAAGCGCTGAATGACCAATCAGGTCCCAGGGCTTGGCCTTTGGCCTAAACTTCATATTCCATTCCATTCCACTTATGATTCTTTTTGCAGGAGTTGAACTCAAGGAAAGTTTTGGATCAGTCCCGTGGTTCACAATGACAATTCAAGGGAGTGGGAGGGTACAGTATGGTAGGTGACGGTGTGGCTTGTATAACCATGAAATTAAAGTTTGTGTTCAGTCACATTGCAGTTATACAACACATGACCTCTTAGTACTTCACATACGAGTAATATCTTTAACAAGAGCGTAGTAGTAGGAAAATAGCATAGCCTCGCCTCTACTGACGTCATTACGTCACATTTCAAAATCCCTAACGGCGTTAAATAAACTGCGAAAACACACACACACACACACACACATACACACACACACACACACACACACGTACACACACGCACACACACACACACACACAGCAGCTATCAAGGAGAACAGACGTGGGCCGACAGCGCTCCATACCGAGCCAGCACGGCCAGTGGCATTACCTAAATTAGTATCTTTATATGAGTCAAGCTCTGTACCAGGTTAGACTAAATGGTTTTTTATTATTTAAAAAAAAAAAAATAAGAAGTTTTAACAAGACTTGTTCAAACAGAAAAGAGAACCGAGTAGCGAAAGAATGTGCTCAGTCAGCTGATTATTTGTTTTGACTACAACTGTCCCGGGGAATGTAAGTACTCTGTGTTTTTGGTATTGCAAAATGGCCACATACTTTAGTAAGGCAAATTTGGAAAAGAAAAGGGATAAAGGTAGAATGCAGGATGATGATTTCTATCAAGAACTGGTTGAAATGGAGACTCACAAAAGACTGGTTGAACGTGTACACAAACTGGAGATGGCTTTCCAGAAAGAAATTGATGAAATAAGCAGATGCACTTGCAAAAGGAAGAAATAGAAAAACTAGGAAGTGAGGTCAACAAGAAAGACACAACCATATGTGAACTAACAGTGGAATTGAGTACACTTAGGAAGAAAATTAGTGAAATGGCAAGTACAGTAGTCAATCACGAGAGTATTATGGAAGGGTTCAAAAATGATAGAGACAATGAGGCAAGTAAACAGTCTGATAGACCAGAGCAGTGATATTGAGGAGAAGATAACACAGGTGAATGAAGCTGTGCAAAGCTACAAAAATGATGTGGAAACCACGTATGCTGAAATGGTGAAAGTGAAGAAAGACTTAGAAACAAGGATGGAAGAAAAAAGCATTAAAAAGGAAGTGAAAAGAATAATCTAAAACAATCCAAAGTTAGTCAGAGATTCAGTAGATATCAACAAATCTATAGTAATCACTGGTATAGAAGAGGAAGAAGTAAAAAACAAGATCTCAAGAGACAAAAAGGAGATGGCAAATGTAATGAGCTTATTGAAAGAAGTATCAGAGAAAATCTGTAGTAAAGACATAGAGGAACACAAAAGGTTAGGGAAATACGAGAAACGCAAGTCAAGACCTCTAAAGGTGACTTTCCAGAGTGTAAACACAGTGGAGGAGATACTAAAAAATTCAAAGAATCTTATGGAAAAAGAGGAGTTCAAAAATGTATGGATAAAAAGATGCCTAACGCAAGAGGAACTGAAATTATTGAAAGAGAAGAGGGAGGAAGCAAAAACAAAAAATGAGGGAAGATCAGAGGAGGAGAAGAACACATTTTTTTTTACAAAGTAATAGGATTATAGGTACGAAAGTGGTACATAAACAGGAGGGAATAAAAAGGAGGAAGGTAGTAGAACCATGCCATGACAAGTATATAAACAAGATGATAAAGTTGATGCACTCAAATGTGGATGGAACGGTATCTAAATTATTAGACATGAATGATTATGTCAGAGAAAATGAACCACATATAATATGCCTAACTGAAACAAAATTAACACCAAGGATATCCAATGACATTCTAAACTTAGAGGAATATAATATATGGAGAAGAGATAGAAACTTAAAAAAAGGAGAAATTATAATATTAACTAAGAAAAATCTAAAAGTCAATGAAATAAAACTAAATATACGTTCACAAGTAGAACTGATTGCAGTAAAGATCAACACATCTGAAGGGAAAGTAATTGTAGCCAATATGTACATGCCTCCCAGATCAAACACATGGGAAAGAGATGAATATGAGGACCTGGCAGAGAGTACAATTCAGAGTTTAAGAGCATTACGACATAAAATGGAAGAGAAATCGGAAAAAATTATACTAACTGGAGATTTTAATACAAATATAAATTGGAATACTCTAGATATAATTAGCCAAGAAAGCTGTTGGGACCAAAAGCTCCTGGATCTCGTGCAAGAGTTTTTCCTAACGCAACATGTGAGGGAAACCACCAGAAAAAGAGGACTTGATGTACCTTCAATGCTCGATCTCATATTTACTATGCAAGAAAATGATATTGACAGTTTAATATATCACCCTCCACTCGGCAAAAGCGACATACAGTACTAAATTGCAACTTCAGGATAGCATATGACATAGTTAACAGCAATGAAAGTTACAAAAAGAGCCTAAACTATAAAAAGGGAAATTATCAAGACCTAAAGAAGTATTTCTTAGAAGTTGATTGGGAAAATGAGCTTAGAGGACAAGATTTAAAATGCTATATATAAAAAATTCTGTGAATTTTATGAAACAAGAGTCCAGAAGTACATCCCACAGCACAAAGAAGCAGATAAGAAAATACAGAAATGGTTCAATACAGAATGTAAAAAATCAAAAGAAAGAAGAGATTTGTTGTGGAATAGATACAGAAGACACAATAGTGAAAGGGCATATAATAATTACAAACAGGCAAGAAACGATTATACAAGAATAAGGAGGGAAGCCCAAAAACAGTTTGAGGAGGATATAAATAAAAGTAGTGATCAACCGAAGCTATTTTACAGCTACATCAGAAGCAAAACCAAAGTAAAAGATATAATACAATCCATTACGGACGAGAGAATCACCTATACACAAGAGAAAGATATTTGTGAAGCACTAAATAAGAATTTCCAATCAGTTTTTACAGAAGAAAAAAAATTTTGCGAGGGACTATGTGGAACATGCATGTCCTCACATACTACCAGATATACAAATATCAGAAAAAGTAATACAGGAGGAGTTAAGTAAATTAGACAGAGGAAAAGCAAATGATCCTGATGAAATTTCATGTTGGGTGCCACAAGAATGTGCAAAGGAGTTAATTAAACCATTATTTTTAATTTTCAAGAAATCCTTGAGACAAGGTAAACTACCTGATATTTGGAAGAAAGCAAATATTGTCCCCTTTGGAAGAAAGCAAATATTGTCCCCTTATACAAGAAAGGGAATAGACAAAATCCACTCAACTACCGACCAGTATCACTGACCAGTGTTGTAAGCAAGGTATTAGAAAAGCCTATAAGAAAGCTTGGGCAAATCATCTAGAAGAACACAATATGATAACAGAAAGACAGTTTGGTTTCAGAAAAGGAAAATCATGTGTTACTAATCTGTTGAGCTACTGTGACAGAGTAACAGACACAATACAGGAAAGAGAAGGATGGGTGGACAGTATCTATTTAGATTTCAAGAAAGCATTTGACACAGTACCACACCAAAGACATTTATGGAAACTGTACCATCAAGGAGGAATTCGAGGCAAACTGTTTTGTTGGATGCAAGATTTTCTCATAAAAAGAGAAATGAGAACAGTACTAAGAGGAAACTACTCATCATGGAAAGAAGTTACTAGTGGAGTACCACAGGGTTCAGTGCTGGTACCAATCATGTTTTTAGTGTATATAAATGATATAGACAGTAACACTGGAAATGAAAGTTATCTAAATATGTTTGCAGATGATGCAAAAATACAAAGGAGAATTATTAACACAGACTCTTGTAAAGAGCTACAAAAAGAATTAAATAAACTTCATGAATGGAGTAATACATGGCAAATGGAATTCAATGTGGACAAGTGTCATGTAATCAAGTTTGGTAAAAGTGGAAAAAGACCTGATTGGGATGATACGTTAGGAAATACAACCTACACACATCAGAAAGAGAGGAGGACCTAGGTGTGATTATCAATAACAGACTATCTCCGGCTGACCATATCAGTGAGAAGGTACGGAACATGTATACACTGCTTGCAAATATGAGAATAGCATTCACATACATAAATGAAGACATGCTAAGAAGGATAATAACATCATTCATCAGACCAACCCTGGAGTATGCATCAGTAGTCTGGAGTACTGGTACGTCATGCAATTGCAAGGTCCCTAATTTGCACAATTTTCAATTTTTGCACGTGATTTTTCGTACGTATACACGGGACACTTTCCTCTATTCCTCTACAAGTTGCCAAGCAGGCACAATACCTTACACCGCATAACCTCCCCCCTCCCCCCCCTCACGCCATTGTCTCGGCAATTCACCTGTTACCAGTGACCGGGCCAGCAAAGATATTCAGGGCCAGAGTGATTCCCCAATCGATGACAATGTGGAGGACAAAGTCTACATAGCATTAGAAGAAGAAACAGTCAGAAATAATGATCAGGTAATGTGGCAAAAGAAGGTCAGGCATGGTGATTAGTTAGTGAGTAGAATGATGCTTATAATGCCTATATTACTGCTTGAAAACCAATATACTCTCATACTACATATAAATTCGTACCAAGTAAATAAATAAATACCGTTTATGAGTTGTGTGAAATAGTTACCCTCCCATAGAACTCGTTTTCTTTTGTGCCAGCCTGTTAGAAAACCCAGTCAGGTAAGGAGGTACTCCTACCTATATCGAGTATTTTAAACCTAAGGTGAGCGATTTCTCTATGAATTTTCGATATTTCTCACCAAAAGCGGAGGTTTTAGCCAAAAAAAAAAATTTCGAAAATACCTCGGGATTGGGGGATGTCGGAGGTGCGGAAAACCTCGGGACGTGACGAGTTAAGGGATCTAAACTACGAAGAAAGACTAAATAAACTAAATCTACCAACACTACAGGAGAGAAGGAAAAGAGGTGACGTGATAATGCTATATAAATGCATATCAGGGAAAGAGAAAATTGACATAAATGATTACTTAACATATGGGGAAGCATCAGCAAGAGGACACTGCAAAAAACTGCATAAGAAGAGAGGTGATAAAGACGTAAGGAAATTCAGTTTCCCAAACAGAGCAATTGATCAGTGGAATGCACTACCGAATGAAATAGTGTGTGCCAAAACAATTCACAAATTTAAGGATATGTACGATAAATATGGTTTAAGACACGGGTCAGTACGAGCTTGACTCATTCCTGTAAAGATACAATTAGGTAAGAACAATTAGGTAGGAACAATAACAATAATGAGTTACAGAAAGAGCCTAAACTACAAAAAGGGCAACTACCATGACCTAGAAAAGTACTTCTTAGAAACAGATTGGGAAAAATGAGATTAGAGGACAAGATTTAAATGTTATATATACAAAATTCTGAGCTTCTTCTCCTTTCGGCTCTCCCCTTAGGGGTCGCCACAGCGCATCACCGGTCTCCATCTCACTCTGTCTTCTGCATCTTTTTCTCTTACACCTACCACCTGCATGTCCTCCTTCACTACATCCATAAACCTTCTCTTTGGCCTTCCTCTCTTTCTCCTGCCTGGTATCTCCATTTCCAGCATCCTCCTCCCGACATACTCCTCATCCCTCCTCCGCACATGTCCAAACCATCTCGGTCTCGCCTCTCTAGCTTTGTCCCCAAACTGACTTACATGCGCTGTCCCTCTAATATGTTCATTCCCAATTTTGTCCAACCTCGTCACTCCTAGTGAAAAAAGCAACATCTTCAATTCTGCTGCCTCCAACTGTGCCTCTTGTCTTTTTGTCAGTGGTACTTTCTCCATTCCGTACAACATGGCTGGCCTCACTACAGTCTTATAAACTTTCCCTTTCATTTCTTCAGAGACCCTTCTTTCACAGATCACTCCTGTCACCTTTCTCCACCCACTCCATCTAGTCTGCACTCTCTTTTTTATCTCTCTACCACACTCTCCATTACTTGGTACAGTTGACCCCAAGTATTTGAATTCATCTACCTTTGCCACCCCTACACCTTGCAGCCTCACGGTTCCTCCGTCATCTTTCTCATTTACACACATGTACTCAGTCTTGCTTCTGCTTACCTTCATTCCCTTTCTCTCCAGTGCACATCTCGGTATCTCCATCTCTCATGCTTTATCTATGCCTCAGCTTCCTCCCGGCTCACTACATATCACAATGTCTTCCGCAAACATCATTGTCAACGGAGGCTCCTGTCTAATCTCATCTGTCAATCTGTCCATCACCATTGCAAACAAGAAGGAGCTCAAAGTCGATCCTTGATGCAATCCCATCTCCACCTGGAAACCCTCAGTCATTCCTACTGCACATCTCATTGCTGTTACACTATCGTCGTACATGTCCTTCACCACCCTCACGTACTTCTCTGCCACTCCTAACTTTCTCATACAGTACCACAGCTCCTCTCTCGGTACCCTGTCATAAGCTTTCTCCAAGTCTATAAACACACAGTACAACTCCTTCTGGCCTCTGTACTTCTCCATCACCATTCTCAAAGCAAATATGGCGTCTATAGTACATCTCCCGGGCATGAAGCCAAATTGCTCCTTGCAGATCCTCACTTCTCTTCTCAGCCTAGCTTCCACCACTCTTTCCCATATCTTCATTGCATGGCTGATCAGCTTTATACCTCTGTAGTTGTTGCAGCACTGCACATCACCCTTGTTCTTGAAAATCGGAACTAGAATACTTTTTCTCCACTCCTCCGGCATCCTCTCACCCTCAAGAATTTTGTTAAACAATCTGGTAAACCACGTCACAGCATCTCTCCTAAGCTCCTCCATGCTTCCACTGGTATACTATCTGGGCCCACTGCCTTACCATCCTTCATCCTCTTCATGGCATTCCTCACTTCCTCTCTGCTGATCTCTTGCACTTCCTGACTCACTACTTCCAACTCTTCCAACATTCCCTCTCTCATATTTTCTCTATTCATCAACTCTTCGAAATACTCCTTCCACCTTCTTAGTACACTCCCCTCACTTATCAGTACATTGCCATCTGCATCCTTTATCATTCTAACATGCTGCACATCCCGCCCAGCTTTGTCTTTCTGCGTGGCTAATCGGTACTGGTCTTTTTCCCCTTCTCTACTATTCAACTTCTCGTACAGCTTCTGGTATGCCTTTTCTTTTGCCTTAGCAACCTCTTTCTTGGCTATGCTCCTCGTCTCCTTATACTCCCGAATGCTTTCTTCATCCCTGTGTCTATCCATATTCTTCTTTGCCTGCTTCTTCCTATTTATGCTATCCTGTACTTCCTCATTCCACCACCAAGTCTCCTTGTCTTCCCTCCTCTGTCCCGATGTCACCCCAAGTACCTTCTTGGCTTTCTCCCTCACCACTTCTGAGATAACTGCCCATCCGTCCTCGTCTTCCCTGCCTCCAAAGCCTGGCTCACCTCATCCCTAAATTTATTACTGAAGTCTTGCTCCTTCAGCTTCCACCACCTAATACTTGGTTCAGCTTTGCTGCGTGGGACGCCCTTCCCTCTCTCCCTCCAGGTGTGGTTCCCCGGAGGTGCTGCCAGTCCAGGAGTGGTGGAGAGGTCCAGTCTCCAAAGGTAGGGTTCGCACCCTACATCCTACCCCTGGACGACACTGACCCTGGACGACACTGACTCCGCGGGTGAGGTGCCACAGCCAACCCCTGACGGTGCCCCAACCTAAAGGCGACCGCAGTCCCAGGCCTCCCAGGGCCAGCCTGCTGATCCTGAGGCAGGACCGCTCTGACCCCACTTACTGTCAGCTCTTCCCCAGGAGTAAGAAGAGGCAGGCCCGACTTCTGACAATATTCAGCCCCAGTCCCGAGGGCCCCTTACCAGGTCGAGGCTCGAATAGAAGTGGGCCTCCCTGCACCCCGGACCAGACTCGCGCCCGGGCAGTGACGCCCCCAGGAGCTGTCCAGTGCCTCCTACAGAAGGGCTCCCCAGAAGGGCTCCCTCCCACTCACGAGCGCCACCTCAATTAAACCCAGGCCACAGCAGTCCAGTGACGACGTCCCCAGATCCCAGCGTCGTGCTACAGACTTAACAGTGAAAATGACTGTGAGTGATATAAAGCAGAGAGACAGAAACTCTACCTCTAAAACTCTCTGTTCCAATATATCCAGTGTACTATGTCTGTCTAAGCATCCCAGAACCAGAGAATATCCTGGAGTGTGACCAGAGACACCAACCTACTACGTACAGTCGGAAGAGACCGAGTGTATAAGCAGTGTTCCCACAGCTGTGTGATATTCTCTCGTGTATTGACTCAGGCGTAAACACCGTGCCCATCTGATGTTTTTGCTAGTATTATTTACCCTGTCATTTTAACTCATCCATATTCAGTGTATCTTTGTATGTATATTGAAAGGGAATTGAACTAAGACAATAGATGTGTTAAGGTATCCTGCCGAGTTTTTACATCCTGTTCCTTTGTAGGTGTTCTACTTCCGGTCTAGAAAGAGAACCCCGCTCAGCCGCTAGTGTCTTTAGAAAGACAAGTCGGTCTAAAAACACCCAGCATTACAGTGATAATGAAAGGTGGAAACAATTTAGACTTTCAGTACTCGTTTCAAGTCAACCTTTCAAGAAACAAACCAGAGATTTATTCCTGCTGATTCCTTCTTTCTACATTAGCTTGTGATGATTTACCACTCATTTCATCATTTAACTTTGTTAATCTATCATGTATTAGAGGTTATCTTCTTTTTCCCACATAAATAGAAAGTTTGTCATTACCACTGAATTACTATGTTTGTTTTACGAGGCTAAGAGAATAATTAGCATAAGGAAGTGAAGCCATGTTGAGGTAGGCAGGATTGAGTGGTTGAGCGGGTAGGGTAGCAGACGAGGGCATACTTACCTGGCACAGGAGATACCGTGATCACGAAGGCGGTTCTCCCAGGGCGAGGCCCACCATTGCACTCTGGTGGTGCTGACCCCTGCGATTAACCCAAATGTGGTTAACTCGAGTGTGCAATTTTTGGTAGCGAGGGACTGCATTCGCACTGTCCCCTATATGAATGAACAAGACAGAGGATGTGCTCAGGACTTGTGATACTAAAGTCAACAAAATTTTGTCATTCTGTATATGTCTTCACGATTTATGTCAACAGGGGTTGATGATCGACTGATTTTAGCCAATTTACAACCTCTTCAAAACCACCACCACTATGGTTACAGCTATTATTAGTCATTGTGTACATTTATGTACGTTTTGAATAAAGTTGGTAAAAGCAGAGATCCTTGAGCTACTTTACACATACCTGCATTGCAAAGGTTCCAGAAAACTCTTCTTTGTATATAATCACATTTTCCTGTCGTGATTATAACTTTGAGTAGTTCGATGCATAGTACGGAAATTTTAGCTTAGTAGTAAAATGCGTGACTTACAAAGCAGACGGCCTATTGTCGCTCCCGCTCTTGTGAGACAGCCCACTGTCGCTCCGAAGGTGCACGGAAGGAGGCAAGGAGCGAAACGTCACCCCGGCAGGAAGCAAGAGCCCAGGCCTCCCGTACCAGAGTGGCCCAGACAGGTCTCACAGCCTCCCCTGGCCTCCACTCCCTACGCGTGGCTCTGGAACAGACACACCTGACGGGCCCCAGCATATGCCGATGCCGCAGTCCTCCCCTGTCGGTGCCCCTAGGCGCTGGAGACCGCAGTCTGCAGTCTCTCCCGATCCTCCTCAGGACACCCAGGCACGATCTCCATACGTCCCCACGACGACATAAGGCTCCCACCTCCGGTCGAGACTTACACCAGAGGTTCCTGGAGCTATTCGGCCCCAATCCTGAGGGCCATACCCCTGATCCCAGCCCGAATGCCACGGGTAGCCCAGGAAGCGAGAGGACGCCCCTACGAGTTGTCCCGTGCCCCATTGGCATGCCTCCCCTTGGCGGTACCCCTAGCCCAGCAGGATTGCCGACAGCGTGTTCCCACCCTGCCCCCACGATGAATCCGTGTGATGCTGCCCACAAACAGTGCAAGTGATTTAGGTTAAGTGTGACTTTGCCTAGTGTAGTATCGTGCAGTGACTTAATATAGTGAATATCGGGGCAAGTAAGATCCCAGTGAGAGAATAAAGGACGAGTGTGCGAACCAAGATCTGATGAACTATATTTATGAGTGACGTCCCTTATATACAATTAGTAAGACTGTGCCGCCTGGAAATTCCTCTGTAGTAATACACCCCTACTGCTGTGAGCTCTAAAGAAGTAATACGAGAAGGTGTTAGTGATATTCCCCCACTCACGCTACCCGTAAATCATGTACGACACTCCCTCGTCCCAGTATCTAGTGTAAGTGTAAACCAAGAATAGAATCAATTACCAAAGTCCCTTTGCTATTGGAAAACGTGAAATCCTCATTGTTAATACTTGCCTTTCTCCAGTATTACCATAACTCACTCCTAGCCATCACAAGTCACTCCTCGCACTCCCCCCCTTTCTCCCCCCCCTTGTGAGACTCACTCCCCGCGCCTCACGCGCGCGCCTATATGCACTGTACCCTGAATACACTAGGATTGATTGTGTTGGCATTAACATCAGATAAGCAAGTATCCTGCGAGATACCCATGTCCTAGATAAGGGTTTTATATTGCTATATATTATGTTGTAATATCTGCTGATTTGTCCTGTGTCTGATTGTGGTAATATATGTGTAAAGGTTATTGCCTAGAGTTTTTGTGTCCTGCCTCTCTTTATTGTACTAAGCTCCGGTCTCGAAAGAGAACCCCGCTCCACGTTAGGTGTTTTAGGAATGAGAAGTCGAGCCTATTTACACCTAGCATTACACTGGTGGCCAGCGGTGGTTCTTGACCCGGGCGTAAAAGAGAGGTAATCAGGAATATTTGGCAAAATGGCAACTAAACCGCACGTTCAGTTACCCAAATTTGACCCCGACCAGTATGATATACACACATATCTGGCAATAATCAAACCCTTACTGGATATTGCCTTTGAAAATGACCAACAGAAAATTGGAGTCACACTACCACTATTGGGTAAAGCGGCGACGAACATAGCACCGAAAATCGTCCCAGAACTCACCTGGCAGAACTTTACAAAGTTCACTGTACAAGCAAGCCATCACCCCATCATTAAGGAAAGTGGTGGCTCTATCCCAATTGGATAGTTTTTCATTTGACGGGGATTTAGATAATACCCTGATACAGGCAAGACGCCTGGTTACTGCTGCCTACCCTCGGAGGCAGATGAGAAATACAGTAAACAGCATACATTTAACACTCTGCTCAGAGTGCTCCCGAGTGTTGTTAAGCAACACTTCACTATCCATGACCCAGCAGGAGACATGGATAGAGATATACAGCTGATACGGCGCCTCCTGACCGCCTGCCCTTTTCCACAGCAAATTAATGTTGTTAAGAAATTCCCCACCCAACCCCCGGCTCCCCCAGCCACACCACGTCCACCTCTGTCTCACACCAGCCCGACCCCGGCGCCTAGCCCGCCCAGGGCACACCCCTCCCGTCGGCGCCCCGCCCCGCGAGAAAACCCGAACCTAATTCTTGTCAACCCGTGGGAATTCACAGCTTGCAACTCCCGCTGCCCCCTTCATGACATACGGGACCAGCTTAAAGCTGCTCGTCACAGAATCACAGCCCCGGGTTTGCGTAAAGTGTCCGCCTTAGAAGGCGAGGCCCCAGGGGACAAGCTGATGCCCATGGACGAGCCCCATTCAGGAGAACTGGAGAAGAAACAGGAGAATGAAAGCCCTAGCCAGCTGGATTTTTAGGCCCGCCCCCGCACCAACCCACAGTGGCGGGGGCCATTATCCCTAAGTATCGCCCCCCAGTATACCACAAGATGAAAATAAACGGCGTGAAGGCCAGACTGCTAGTCGATACGGAAGCAGCCAGGTCTTGCCTTTACAGCCACTATTTCTCCCGCTACAGATCGCGGTTTGGCCCACTCCGCCCTACTACCACTCACCTTGTGGACGTGGGGGAGGGCCTCCTGCCCATCCGTGGGGAAACTCGGGCCCTACGGGTCGACACCCACCAGCCGGTGTCTACCCAGCATCCATTCATCATTTTTTATTCCTCCTGCCGGAGTTATGACGGGTATTTAGGACTTGACTTCCTCCAAAAACTCGGAGCTACGATTGGTTGTCGCCACCGACAACTTCAGTTCTGCCCCCCACCCCGTTCCACCCCGGCCGTTTGCACATGCATGACGCGGCCCCGGCCGTAGGATTCGCCCCCTTCCTCCCCCCAGTGCCCCCTTCCCCCCCTTCCTCCCCCCAGTGCCCCCTTCCCCCCCTTCCCCCCCTTCCCCCAGCTTCCTCTCCTCCCCCTCCCGTGCCTTTTCACCCTACTCCTGCTCCTTCTTTCCCCGCCACCATCTCCGCCGCTGTTACCATCCCCTCCCACCATGAGGCTTGGGTGCCCCTTAACAGGCCCTCAGGTCCCTCTGTTTTGTTCTCCCCCCTCCTCCCCTCCGGAGCCCTTTCTGCCTGGCTTGTGTCCCCCACCTTCCTCCCATCCCACCACGCCACCATCCGCATCGCCAATCTCTCCCCATCCCCTCTCACCCTCCCCAAGGGGCTTATCATCGGAGAGATGGAGGAAGCCGAGCCCTGTGCCCCATCCTCCTCCCACCTCCCCACCTCACCACCCCTCTACCCCCCAATCCCGACCATCTCTCCAACCAGCAGTCAGACACCCTACGCCGCCTCCTCCTAGATTTCCAGGATTAGTTTGCGACAGGACCAGCAGATATAGAGCATACCATGTACCTGTTGCATGAAATTCATACGACAGGCCCACCTATACGACAACCATCCCGACGTAAGAACCCCCGACAGAGAGAAGAGGAGGACCACCAGGTGCGCAAAATGGTAGAGGCAGGTGTTATTTCCCCCTCCACCAGCCCATGGTCCTCCCCCGTCGTTCTAGTAAAAAAGAAAGACGGCACGATGCGATTTTGCATCGACTACCGCCACGTGAACGACGTCACCATTAAAGATGCCACCCCCCTCCCCCGCATTGATGATTCCGTAGACTCCCTATACGGGGCGTCTTGATTTTCTACCCTCGACCTCCAGTCTGGATACTGGCAGGTCCCCGTCCACCCGGACCACCGAGGCAAGACGGCCTTTTCCACCAGTAATGGGAAACATTACGAATTTAATGTTCTGCCACTCGGCCTCTGCAACGCCCCTGCCACTTTCTCCAGACTAATGAAATCTGTCTTGAGCGGCCTCACTTGGGAAATATGTTTAGCTTATCTTGACGACGTCATTGTTTTTAGCCAGACCTGGGCCGACCACTTGCAGTGCCTCGGTCGAGTTTTCACAAGAATTCGCCAGGCAGGCCTCAAGCTACATCCTTCTAAATGTGTCCTAGCCACTAGAACCGTCTCGTTCCTGGGACATACTATTTCCCAAGCAGGAATTTCCCCAGATCCCGACAAGCTCCGTGCCATAGCGGACATACTGCCGCCGCAGGATGTCCACGGCGTCCGCGCCTTCCTGGGACTCGTGTCCTATTACCGTCGCTTCGTGAAGGGATTCGCGCAGATTGCCAAGCCTCTTCAAGATTTGACACGGAAAGGGGAACCTTTTCTCTGGACTGAGGACCGGCGAGCTGCTTTTCAACAGCTAAAAGACAAGCTCGTCTCTGCCCCCATCGTAGCCTTCCCCGACTATGCCCTCCCTTTTCACCTCTACACCGATGTGTTCCTTACCGTGATAGGCGCTGTCCTAGCCCAGGTACAGGCCGGCAGAGAACACATCATTGCCTGCGCCAGTCGCACTCTGAATCCAGCGGAAATGAATTATGCCACCACCAAGCGAAAATGCCTCGACATAATCTGGGCCCTCCAATATTTTAGGGCTTATCTTTCTGGGACCCAAGTCATGATAATCACCGACCACCAATCACTCCAGTGGTTACGCCAGTCGGACTCCCATAACGCCCAACTCGTCAGGTGACGCGACACCCTAGAGGAGTTTTAGTACGAAATTTCATACAGGCCCGGAAAGCTCCACACCAATGCAGATGCCCTCTCTTGCCTCCCCATCCACACGGTACAGCCAGACCCGGACCTCCTACAACTCTGGCACCACAAGGAACGGCCCCCCTGGATCCCTACCCACCTATTCCCTAAGCTATGCCGACAGGACGACCACCTCCTAACCCCGTCCAGGCATATCCTCTTGACCCTCGATGCGGGTCATGACACCCTGCACCACCTCCATGCCCACAACGGCATCCACTTGGGCACCAGAAAATTATTACAGGTGTTCAACGACATTTACTGGGCCCCAAATCCCTCCACCCTCGCCAAGGAAATTATCCAGACTTGCCGCGCATGCGCGCTTGGGAAAGATATCACCCGGACCACCGGACCATCGGGCCATATCACCGCCTACATGCCCTGGCAACTCCTGGCGATCGACATAGTAGGCCCTCTTCCCCCCAGATCTGGATATAAATATGTGATCACTTTTGTAGACACGTATTCAAAATTCGTAGTAGCCTGCCCGGCTGAGGAACATCATGCCGTCGCTGTCGCCGATGCCCTTCTCCGACGCGAGTTCCCTTGCTTTGGCATCCCACAAGCCATCCATTCTGACAATGCCCCCGAGTTCTCCGGAAAAGTCTGGGAGGAGCTAGCCAGAATTTTCGGATATAAAATCTCCCACTCCTCATCATACTGGCCTCAAGGGAACGCCGTATGTGAACGTAGCCATCGTACCCTTATCAATCAGCTACGCAACCGAATCGAGGCTACAAAGAACGACGACTGGCCAGCGCATGTGAAAATTGTCCAGTGGGGCATGAATTCATGCCCCCAAGAAGACGGGGTTTCCCCCCATAAGAGAATCTTTGGGGAAACTCCCCTCCTACTACCCCTACACCACCACCTGCAGCCGCCAGCTTCTGCTCCCACTACAGACCCGCTACACCTGCTAAAAAGGCGGATACACCACCTACAAAAGAATCTGGACCTTGGACCCGACACAGCCTCCAACCCCTTCAACCCAGGTGACACAGTCGTCATCGCCCAACTCCCCACTCCCCACAAGCTCACCCCCCGCTTCACGGGGCCCCACACAATCACCCGCGTCCCCAACCCATACCAGGTGCTATAGACTACCATGGCACTCCCCGTACCCTCCGCAACCGCCACGTGCGGCCTTTCTGCACCCCCACCTCCCCCACCCCAGCCCCACACCCCTAGCCCCCTCCAGCCCCCGCACCACCCTCTACATTCACGTATGAGTGCTACGTTTCCTCCTCACCCTCCCACTCCAACCCTCCTACCACCTCCACCTCTCCGGCTGCCACCACCCCCAGCACCTCACCTGACGCCTCCCCCGCCACCCCTCGCTCACCCTCACCCCTTCCCTCCGTTGCGCCCCCCTCAACGCCCACTCCCACCTCTACCACCCACGCCACCACACCCTCACCACACCCTCACTACACCCTCACCACAACCCACTACCACCGCCCCTCCCCCACCCACCATGCATACACCCACTCCACCAACACCACGCCTCACCGCGCCCACAACACGCAAAACAACCCGCCCACCCCATACGCCCACTTCCCCTCCCACCTCGACCCTCAAGACCACCACCACCCGTTCGGGCCGCCTCTCACGCTCGCCCGCCCAATACACACACACTCCTACACCACCCACCTCCCCACAACTTCACACCATCAAGCAACATCAGGCCCAAATCCCCTCTACCTGTACTCCCCAGAGACTCAACGCCGCATTACCACGGCACAAAACCCGGCCCTTACCCTCGGTATCCAGAATTCAGCTTCCGACCACACCGACAGCCACACCAAGCAAGATGAGAGTGAAGCGGGCTGTATGGGCCCCTACCCTTGGCAGGAACCACAGACTTCACGGGCCACACCACCTGCTAACCCTCCTCCAGTCTACCACCACCGCATCCACACTCTTCCTCACCTGCAACCCGGAACAGGAAGAAAACCCCTACAATGTCGCCTGGCAAACCGTGCTGCAACACCTCCAGCCCGTGTACACCACCTCCAACACGCAAGCATTCCACATCCAGCCACGAGGATGTAACTTTTTACAGGGGGAGAGTGGTAAAATGTGTGTCTTACAAAGCAGTGCCCCTGAAATGGAAACAGAAGAATACCATAGTGCCCCCAACAACGGGGCAAGCAAGATACAGCCCAGTATGCCCGGGAACGTGCCGACATCCCCACACGGACCCCACGGGGTAGCCGCCACCAGTCGGAACAACCCCCAGCAACAACGGCATATGTCAGCCCGGGCCGTTCGCCCCTATGTCACGCAGCCACCACGCCGTCACCGTCGTAGGAGAAGGACACTACCTTCACGGAGTGGGGTTGTTGAACCAGCTAGGGGTGGAGTTGTTCTAGGCACTCCAGACGGCGCCCCTCCTCGTGAGATGGCCTATTGTCGCTCCGAAAGTGTCCTGGTAGAGACGGCCTATTGTCGCTCCCCTCCTCGTGAGATGGCCTATTGTCGCTCCGAAAGTGTCCCGGTAGAGATGGCCTATTGTCGTTCCCCTCCTCGTGAGACGGCCCACTGTCGCTCCGAAGGTGAACGGAAGGAGGCAAGGAGCGAGACGTCATCCCGGCAGGAGACAAGAGCCCAGGCCTCCCGTACAAGAGTGGCCTAGACAGGCCTCACAGCCTCCCCTGGCCTCCACTCCCTACGCCTGGCTCTGGAACAGACGCACCTGACGGGCCCCAGCGTAAGCCGATGCCGCAGCCCTCCCCTGTCGGCGCCCCAAGACGCTGGAGACCGCAGTCTGCAGTCTCTCCCAATCCTCCTCAGGACACCCGGGCGCGATCTCCATACGCCCCCACGACGATGTAAGGCTCCCACCTCCGGCCGAGACTTACACCAGAGGTTCCTGGAGCTATTCAGCCCCAGTCCCGAGGGCCATACCCCTGAGCCCAGCCCGAAAGCCACGGGTAGCCCAGGACGCGAGAGGACGCCCCTACGAGTTGTCCCGTGCCCCCTTGGCACGCCTCGCCTTGGCGGTGCCCCTAGCCCGGCAGGATTGCCGACGGCGTGTTCCCACCCTGCCCCCTCGATGAATACGTGTGATGCTGCCCAGAAACAGTGCAAGTGATTTAGGTTAAGTGTGACTTTGCCTAGTGTAGTATCGTGCAGTGACTTAATATAGTGAATATCGGGGCAAGTGAGATCCCAGTGAGAGAATAAAGGACGAGTGTGCGAACCAAGATCTGATGAACTATATTTATGAGTGACGTCCCTTATATACAATTAGTAAGACTGTGCCGCCTGGAAATTCCTCTGTAGTAATACACCCCTACTGCTGTGAGCTCTAAAGAAGTAATACGAGAAGGTGTTAGAGATATTCCCCCACTCACGCTACCCGTAAATCATGTACGACACTCCCTCGTCCCAGTATCTAGTGTAAGTGTAAACCAAGAATAGAATCAATTACCAAAGTCCCTTTGCTATTGGAAAACGTGTAATCCTCATTGTTAATACTTACCTCTCTCCAGTATTACCATGAATACTGTACACTAGGATTGATTGTGTTGGCATTAACATCAGATAAGCAAGTATCCTGCGAGATACACCTGTCCTAGATAAGGGTTTTATATTGCTATATATTATGTTGTAATATCTGCTGATTTGTCCTGTGTCTGATTGTGGTAATATACGTGTAAAGGTTATTACCTAGAGTTTTTGTGTCCTGCCTCTCTTTATTGCACTAAGCTCCGGTCTCGAAAGAGGACCCCGCTCCACGTTAGGTGTTTTAGGAACGAGAAGTCGAGCCTATTTACACCTAGCATTACAAGTAGTATACAAACGTTGTCTCAGTCTTCCGTGCCAAACTGTCATGGTCACAGTTCACGTCATTAGAGATCAGCTGTATGTTTTGTATGTGCTCTGGTTAATTAGGTTGTACTGAGTTATGGGATTTTATGAGTTCCCTAATGGTGATGCGTCGTGCAACCTCTCCATCGCTTTAAGACTGTACGAATATTGCATAGCCATTAAAAAAATAATAATAATAATAATGATAATCTATTTACTTCAGCAAGGTGATCAGTTGGTTCATTTTGGAGGATGAATGTCGTCTCGTTTGTGTGTGTGTGTGTGTGTGTGTGTGTGTGTGTAAAATCCCTGAGATTAATTGCATGCTAGGAAGGATGTGCTAGTGGTAACCTATGACTTAGGAAGGTGTTGTAAAATATCACTGACGGTTTGTATGGCCTTTTCAAATTCCCTACGAACATTGTTTAACGTTACATTTACTTCCTGTGCTAAGAGAAGAGGAAGGAAAAACAAATTTAAAAAATTATATACGGGTATATCCATACATCAGATAACAAGTGTCATTTAAAAAAAAACTGTAACAGCTGGATGTTAAATTTTGTATGTTGAAGTTTAGGGAGAAACTAATGTTAGGAAGAGAGTTCCAATGAGAAGCAATTCTGGGAGCAAATGAAATCTGATAGAAGTTCTACGACATGGGAGGCTGACGCAGTCTAGTCATGAGCGCAACCAGATACCAGCGTAACACGGGGGAAGACGTAGAGATGTGGCACAATGGATGCAGCTTTGTTTAAGCATATGCAATAAAAGTATCTGTAAAATAATGCAAGTCAGACAATACTCCGCCTTATATGTAGGGGAAGTAGTTTATTTGTAATTACTGTGTTATTAAATATTCGTATATGTTTATGAATTTTGTCTCGTCATCATGCAACATAAGAACATAAGTAAAATGCCCGCCGTGCTCGCCGCCGGACTTCCCACCTCACCACCCCCCACCCCACCACCGGGCCGCCACCGCACCACCACTCCAGGAGGACACAACGGTGGGGTTAGTGACCCCAATCAAGAGGGTCACCAGGACACTACGGTCCTGGGCCCTTGTTCCCCGCAACTGCCCCAACACCAGGTGACCGGGGAAAGGCAACTACCTTGCGGGCGGAACAACTGTCGTCAGAATAGGGGTGGGACTGAACTAGATTCAGTCCCAGGTAACACCGTATTGATGGCTATTGTTACACCCTCTAGGGCAGGAGGCCCAAGGGCAGGAGGCCCAAGGCTACTGCCTAATAAAGTGTACGAGGGTAAGGCGACCCAAGGCTCCGGCCTTAGTACACCACAGAGAGAGAGTTGCCCCAGTGCATCCCTCTCTTGCTGTTCTCCCCTTCAGGAGCAACACCGCGCCAACGGTCTCTATATGTGGCGGGGAAGGAGCAGCCTTGTTCGCCCTTCAGTTGCTTCTGGTCAGAAAGATCAGCCCCCGGCTACGGCCAGAGTACGGACCAGGGTAAAGAGCCCCTGCTACCGTACGTGTAGCTTTTCCCTACTACGGGAGCAACACCGCGCCGACGGTCTCTATACGTGGCGGGGAAGGAGCGGCCTTGTACGCCCTTCAGTTGCTCTCGGTAAGATGGGTAGGCACCCGGCTCCGGCCGGGACACGTACCAGGGTAGAGAAGCCCCTGAAGGTAGTCTCAGTCCGTACTGGAGAGAGTGTGGCCTCTGTGCCCCTCACTCCGGCTTGTCCCCTCCTATGGGAGCAACACCGCACCGACGGTCTCTATACGTGGCGGGGAAGGAGCGGCCTTGTACGCCCTTCAGTTGTTCTTTGTACGCTGGGCAAGTCCACGGCCACAGCCAACGTACGTACCAGGGTAAGGCGACCCAAGGCTCCGGCCTCAGGACGTACTAGAGAGGACATGAGTGACGTGAGTCCTTCTCCAGCCTCTTTCCCCTGTGGGAGCCCTTCATCACCACCCGGGAATATAGCCCTGGAGGTGACACTAGAGTGGTGGCAAGGCCTGATATCAGACCTACCTCCCACGCCTGGGAGTTCCCTGTTCCTGCCCGAGTCCCGAAGGAGAAACTGCCGCAGCCCAGCCCTGTCGGCGCCTCTCCCCCTAGGCGCCTGCAGTCCCAGGACACCCAGGTCAGACCCACTGGCTCCCGACGAAGGCGATCCAGGCTCCCTCACTCCACGGAGCCAAAGGCAACAGGCCCGACTACTCAGGCTGTTCAGTCCCAGTCCCGAGGGCCACCTCTCAGGTCGAGGCCCCCAGGCGAGAGGGCCTCCCTGCACCACGCCGACGAGGCCCCAACTCGAGCGCCACCTCTCAGGTCGAGGGCCCCAGACGGGAGGGCCTCCCTGCACCTCACCGACAAGTGTGACCCGGGCAGTGACTCCCCTGCGGGTAATCCCTTGCCCTCTACAGGCTGGGTCCCCCTAGGGCTGTACCCTCACGCCCTTGTCACGGAGTGAACATTACCTAGAAGATATAGGTAAATAATGACTCCCCTTGTGTCAAGAACAAATCGGGGAAAAGAACAGTGAAGAGTGACTAAGTGAAAACAGTGCAGTTACTAATAGTTCACAAGAACTCAGTGTTGGCAGGACAGAGAATGAACCTTAGAGTAATTATCCAAGTCCCCCCAATAAGAGAGAGCCTGAGCGTGAGTGTCGCCGTGACCAAGTGACTGTGTCAAGTGTCGCTATCCGCACCCTACCTTATTTATAGTAATATTTCTCCTAAGGCCTCCCAATCTTGTTTATCCCCTTTGTAGTCCATTCAGTGTATATCCTGCCTAAAAGTGACACGTAGACAATACCATATATAATTAGAGATATCCCTGTATGAACATTGTAGTGTATACTGAGTGTAACTATATTTTGTGGTGCTGAATGTTAACTCTGTGTTTCTGTTCCCTTGTATCTCGAATATCACTCTGTGTTGTATTGTAACGGTTAGAATTAAGGTAATAGATGTGTTAAGGTGCACTGCCTGGTTTTTATGTCCTGTTCCTTTGTTGGTGCTTTACTTCCGGTCTAGAAAGAGGACCCCGCTTCAGTCGCTAGTGTTTTTAGGATGAGAAGTCGCCTTAAAAACACCAGCATAACAATAAGAAGAGAGGATAACTGCAGTAGTCCGGTTGGCCCATGCTAGGCAGCTCCTAGAAGAGTAACTGAACTACTAGAATGAGATAAGGACAGCAAAGAAGAAGGCTCTTGACATCCACTCGAGAAGGGTGGGCAACATTCGAGCTAAGGGTGAGCATGGCACTTGTAAATAACAGATAACAGTACCTCAGTGAAGTAGTCAAGGATTCTGTACAATAATCCAATAATTTTTGAGGCGGTTTTAGTCAGTGACCTAACATGAAATGTATTCTTAAGCTAGACACTGAGAATCCAATGCTTTTAGAGATAGGAATACGTGTCTATAAATAGAGAAAGATCGATAGATGGATAATTGGATGGGTTGATAGGTAGATGCTGATATAAGTATAAATACAGTATGTACTGTATGTATGTGTTTAATATTTACCCCTTATTTGATTACATTTTTCAGTTCCACATGATTATTATATCCACATATTTCTTATAATAGTCCTTTTACAGTATCTTGGCCCAGATCTTCGTCCTGCTGTTACAACTAATTTATTACGAAGAAATATTTATTTTTGGTAAGGTTGGAGAGCAAGCGGTACGTAGTTCCCCTCGTGAATACAGTAATTACGATGAGTAGGGAACTAAGCCAAAACAAGGGGAATGACAAAGTACGGTGAGCAAACACAGTAGAGCAGTGTATGAAAAACAAGTTGTCCATGCCCGTTGCGACATAATACCGAATCGAAGGTCACTTAGCGAATCGGAACCGTATCAGCACTTTTAATAGAAAAAAACATTTTTTCCACCATATGCGTTCATATACACCTAATTGTTTCAAATCCGGTAAAAATATATGATTTTTTTAACTGTTAATAAAACATCAGTATGCAGAACAAAAACGTGCTAATGTTTCCGAATATTTACCCTATACAGTAGATATAGATGTGTCATGTCTCCATGGTTACTCAGTCTGCATATAGATGAGGTTATAAAAGAGATACAAGGTAGGTCAGTGGATGTTGGAACGGCCCTCACGAGAGAGGGCAGTGTTTGGAAACTCCCTGTACTGTTGTTTCCAGATGATCATACTTTGTTAAGTGAAAACGAAAGGGAAGTGCAAGGCTTGGATGATGAGTTTGAGAGTATCTGTAAGAAGCGGAATCTAAAGGCGAATGCAGGGAAGAGTTAAGTTATGGTCTTCGAGAGAAATGAAGTCAGTGAATGTACAGTGCAGCTGGATGAGGAGGAAATGGAAAATGTTATGCTGGTGTTTTTAAGGCGACTTCTCGTCCTAAAAACACTAGCGGCTGAAGCGGGGTCCTCTTTCTAGACCGGATGTAAAGCACCCACAAAGGAACAGGACACAAAAACCAGACAGTACACCTTAACACATCTATTACCTTAAATCTAACGGTTACAATACAACACAGGGGAACAGGAACAGGAACAGGGACACAGAGTTAACATTCAGCACCACAAAATATAGTTACACTTAGTACACACTACAATGCTCATACAGGGATATCTTGAATTATATATGTTATTGTCTAGGTGTCACTTTTAGGCAGGATATACACCGAACTGATCACAAAGGGGATAAGCAAGATTAGGAGTCTGTAGGCGAAATATTACTATAAATAAGGTAGGGTGCGGATAGCGACACTTGACACAGTCACCTGGTCACGGCGACACTCACACTCAGGCTTTTGACCAGCCCGCGCACCCTAGCCTTATGCGTTCAGAACAAGTTCTTTTATTGGGGGGACTTGGATAATTACTCTAAGGTTCATTCTCTGTCCTCCCGACACTGAGTTCTTTTGGACTATTGGTAACTGCACTGTTCTTCACTTAGTCACTGTTCACTGTTCTTTTCCCCGATTTGTTCTCGACACAAGGGGTCACTATTTACCTGTATCTTCTGGGTAATGTTCACTCCGTGACAAGGGCGGGAAGGTAGAGCCCTAGGGGGACCCGGCCTGCAGAGGGCAAGGGATTACCCGCAGGGGAGTCACTGCCCGGGTCACACTCGTCGGTGGGGTGCAGGGAGGCCCTCCCGTCTGGGGGCCTCGACCTGAGAGGTGGCCCTCGAGTTGGCCTCGTCGGTGTGGTGCAGGGAGGCCCTCCCGTCTGGGGGCCTCAACCCGAGAGGTGGCCCTCGGAACTGGGGCCGAACAGCCTGAGCAGTCGGGCCTGTCGTCTCTGGCTCCGTGGAGTGAGGGAGCCTGGATCGCCTTCGTCGGGAGCCGGTGGGTCTGACCTGGGTGTCCTGGGACTGCAGGCGCCTAGGGGGAGAGGCGCCGGCAGGGCTGGGCTGCGGCAGCTTCTCCTTCGGGACTCGGGCAGGAACAAGGATCTCCCAGGCGTGGGAGGTAGGTCTGATATCAGGCCTTACCACCACTCTAGTGTCACCTTCGGAGCTATATTCCCGGGTGGTGATGAAGGGCTTCCACAGGGGGAAGAGGCTGGAGAAGGATTCACGTCACTCATGTCCTCTCTGGTACGTCCTGAGGCCAGAGCCTTGGGTTGCCTTACCTTGGTACATACGTTGGCTGTGGCTGTGAGCTTACCCAGCGTACAAGGAGCAACCAAAGGGCGTACAAGGCCGCTCCTTCCCCACCACGTATAGAGACCGTTGGCACGGTGTTGCTCCCGTAGTAGGGGACAAACTGGAGCTAGGGGCACAGAGGCCACACTCTCTCCAGTACATACTGAGGCTACCTTCAGGGGCTTCTCTACCCTGGTACGTGCCACGGCCGGAGCTGGATGCCTACCCGTCTTACAGAGAGCAACTGAAGGGCGTACAAGGCCGCTCCTTCCCCGCCATATATAGAGACAGTCGGTGCGGTGTTGCTCCCGTAGTAGGGAAAAGCTACACGTACGATAGCAGGGGCTCTTTACCCTGGTATGTACTCTGGCCGTAGCCGGGAGCTGATCTTTCCGACCAGAAGCAACTGAAGGGCGTACAAGGCCGCTCCTTCCCCTCCACGTATAGAGACCGTTGGCGCAGTGTTGCTCCTGTAGGGGAGAACAGCAGGAGAGGGATGCACTGGGGCAACTCTCTCTCTGGGGTGTACTAAGGCCAGAGCCTAGGGTCGCCTTACCCTCGTACACTTTATTCGGCCGTAACCTTGGGCCTCCTGCCCTTGGGCCTCCTGCCCTAGAGGTTGTAACAATTGCCGTCAATACGGTGTTACTTGGGACTGAAGCTAGTTCAGTCCCACCCCTTTTCTGACGATGGTTGTTCCACCCGTAAGGTAGTTGCCTTTCCCCGGTCACCTGGTGTTGGGGCAGTTGCTGGGAACAAGGGCCCAGGACCGTAGTGTCCTGGTGACCCTCTTGATTGGGGTCACTAACACCACCGTTGTGTCCTCCTGGGTGGTGATGCAGTGGCGGCCCGGTGGTGGGGTGGGGGGTGGTGAGGTGGGAGGTCCAGCGGCGGGCATGGCGGGCATTTTACCACCCTCCGCATTGTAAAAGTCACGACCCCGTGACTGGAGGTGGTAGGTGGTGGAGGTGGAAGTCCGGTGGGCCGGGGTGAGGTGTTGGATGAGGCTGACCCAGTGGGTGGTGAAGGTGTTAGGCTCCTAATGGGGGTTGAGAGTGAGCCGGAGGGAGGATGGATGGCTGGTCTGGCGTAAGAGTCAGAGAAAGTGGTGGGTGTGTCTCGGATTCTGGCATGTGGGCGGTCGTGGGGTAGCCAGTGTACTCTCGTCACCTTCATCTCGGGGAATGGTGCCTGGTGAGGAGATGAAAGCTGAATGCTGGAGTGATGGGAGATTGGTAGTTTTATGGAGGATGGTTCGGTGGGAGGAGCGTTGTCCCTTGGGGAATTGGGACCTGGGAAGATTTCATCATGCTTGGTGGAGGGGGAGGGTTATGGGGGAGGTGTTTGGGGTGGGGGGGGTATGTGGTGATGGTGGGTGTTGGGATGGGCGTGCGATGGGCGGTGGTGTTGGGGTGTATCTCGAGGGTGGGCGTGAGAGACGTCCTGATCTGGTGGTGGTGGTACTGAGAGTTGGTGTGGGCAGTGAGGGTGGTTGTGCACGTGGTGGTGGTGAGGGCGTGTGACTGTTATGGGGGGAGGCAAGTGGGGATGTGGTGTGGCGCGTATAATGAGAATGGTCAAGGGGGAGGGGTGTGGTGGGTGTGCAGGTGGTAGGGTGGTGAGTGGTGAGGTCTGCTGAGGTGGTGGCTTTGGGCGGTGGTGGTGATGTGGGTGGTGGGGACGGTGTGGGTCGGGAGGTGGTGGGTGGACAGGTGGTAGGGAGGTGAGTTGTGAGTTGTGGAGGGGTGGCGGTCTCGGGCGGTGGTGGTGGTGGTGTAGGCGGTGGTGGTGGTGTGTTGGGGGGTGGGCTGGTTGTCGATGAGGTGGAGGGAGGGGGTTAGAAGGAGTAGGAGTAGGAGTCTGGGGGGTAATTCTGAGAAAGGTCAGTATGGACAGGTGTGCGGGAAGAGGTGCAGGTCGGGCGGGCGAGGGGGTGGTCAGTGTTGGGTGGGTGTAAGGGTCGCACATGGCGATTTCGGTATGTGCGGTGTTGTCCCTGTTGATCGATGATGACTTGGTATGGGTTGGGTACTCAAATAATTTTGAAGGGTCCATTAAATCGGGGGAAGGTTTTGGAGGGGTCGTGCAGGTGTGTAACGACTACGGACTGACCAGGTTTGTATGGGTTGGAGTGATTCGTGTCGGGCGCCAGGTCTTGTTGAGTGTGTAGGTGGGGGAGGCAGTGTTTGAGGTGGTGGAGAGGGTCGGTAGTGGAGGGTGGGGTGGGTGGCTGCAGGTGGTGGCGGAGTGGTAGGAGTAGTGGAGATTCCCCGAAAACTCTTTCATGTGGAGTTATCCCGTCTTCTCGTGGGCATGTGTTTAAACCCCAATGGATAATCTTGACGTGGGTAGGCCAGTCCTCTTTCCCTGTTTGCATAATGCATGTGCAGACCTGGTTCATGAGGAAGCGATGGCTCCTCTCGCAGATGCTGTTACCTTGGGGCCAGTAGGGGGATGAGTGGGAGATGTGGTATCCAAATATGTTTGCTAGTTCTTCCCAGACCTTGCCAGTAAATTCTGGGGCATTATCTGAGTGCAGTGCTTGGGGAATACCAAAATACGGGAAGACATGGTGGGTGACGGCGTCGGCAACTGATACTGCACTGTGATCTTTGGCGGGGCATGCGATGATAAACTTTGAATACACATCCACGAATGTGATTATGTATTTGTACCCTGCTTTGGGTGTGAGGGGGCCGACGACGTCTAAGGAAAGTAGTTGCCAGGGTTTCTGTGCTGTTAATTTTCCTGAAGGGCGGGGTGTATGGGTGATGTCCTTTCCTAAAGCACAGACTCGGCAGGATTGTATGATGTTCTTGGCAATGGTGGATGGGTTAGGTGTCCAGTACATGTCGGTAGAGACTTGTAGGAGTTTTTTAGTTCCCAGGTGGATGCCGTTATGGGCGTGGAGGTGTAGCATAGTGTCGTGGGCGGTGGTGGGGCTTAGGACGATGTGTCCATTGGGATCGAACAGGTGCTCGCCGTGTGGGTGGAATTTAGCGAATGTGTTCGGTGGGATCCAGGTAGGGCGTTGTTTGTTGTGCCACATTTGGATTAGGTCTGACTCTGTTGAGATTGCATTGATTGGTAGACGGGACAGGGCGTCGGCGTTTGTGTGGAGTTTGCCTGGTCGGTATGAGATCTCGAAATCACACTCCTCGAGTGTTTCTCGCCATCGTATGAGTTGTGCATTGGTGGTGTTTGACTGACGTAACCATTGTAGGGATTGGTGGTCCATAATGACTATCACATGGGTGCCTGAGATGTAGGAGCGGAAGTAATCGAGGGACCAGATGATTCCCAGGCACTCGTTTGGTGGCCGCGTAGTTTCTTTCTCCAGGATTTAGGGTGCGGCTGGCACAGGCGATGATATGTTCGCAGCCATTTTGCACTTGTGCAAGGACAGCCCCTATGGCGATGAGTGATATGTCGGTATACAGGCGGAATGGGAGGTTGTAATCTGGGAAAGCGACGACGGGGGCAGAGGTTGGCTTGGACTTGAGGGTGGTGAATGCAGTTTTTCTTGGTTCGGTCCATACGAATGGCTCTCCTTTTTTTGTTAGGTCGTGTAGCGGTTTGGCGATATCTGCAAATCCTTTGACGAACCACCTGTAGTATGACATTAGGCCTAGGAAGGCTCTAGTTTCATGTACGTCACGAGGTAGGGGAATGTCGGCGATCGTGCGTAGTTTTTCTGCGTCAGGGGAGATGCCTTCAGCGTAAATCAGATGTCCAAGGAAAGAGACTGATCTCTCGGCCAAGACACACTTTGTCGGTTTCAGTTTGAGCCCTGCCTGGCGTATACGGTGGAAAACTTGTTTGAGGTGGTGGAGGTGGTCGGCCCAGGTATGACTGAAAACGATGACGTCGTCTAGGTATGCCAAACAAGTCTCCCAGGTTAGCCCGCTGAGAACTGACTCCATCAGGCAGGAGAATGTGGCAGGGGCGTTGCAGAGTCCGAAGGGAAGAACGTTGAACTCATTATGCTTCCCGTTCGATGTTGAGAAGGCGGTTTTGTGCTTGTCATCAGGGTGTACAGGGACTTGCTAATAGCCTGATTGCAGGTCTAGGGTGGAGAACCAGGTCGACCCATGTAGGGAGTCAAGCGAGTCGTCGATCCTGGGTAGGGGTGTAGCGTCTTTGATAGTAACATCGTTGACTCTGCAGTAATCGACGCAAAAGTGCATAGTCCCATCTTTCTTTCGCACGAGTACAACAGGTGAGGACAATGGGCTAGTGGAGTTGGCGATAACGCTGGCATCGAGCATATCCTGGACCCGCCAGTCTTCTTCTGCCCGTTGTATTGGGTTTTTTCGTCGTGATGGCGAATTGGAGGTCCGGTCGTGTGTATCTCGTGGCTGAGATAGGTAGTGTGGCCAAGGTCGGTTGGACCGGAGGAGAATAGGTCCTGAAAGTCCAGGAGGAGTTGTCGGAGGCTGTTGGTTTAGGAAGGGGATAGATGTGATGGTCGGTCGGGGAGAGTGGGATGGTCGGGGGGTGGTGCTTAGCATGGTTCTGCTTCTTCCGTGTCGCCAATGATGAGTCCTAGTGGTAGTGTTAGTGGGGTTGTGGCGAGCTTAGCGATACGGATTTCATGGGTATGTGGGGGGAGGAAGGTGTGGGATACTAAACAGGAGAGTGGTCCGGAGGGTGTGGATGGTGAGAAGAGGATGGAGGTACCTGAAGGTCTGTTAAGTTTTACCCAAGCTTCGTGGTGGGGTGGAATGGTGATTGAGGAGGCGATAGTGGCAGGAAAAGATGGGGAGGGGTCCAGACGATGTGTAGTGGGGGGTGGTGATGGAGGGGGATGAAGTGAGGCGTTGAGTGAGGTTGGGTTGGGGTCAGATGTACAGGTGGGTTGGGGCAGGTGAGTGTTCGGGGGTTGTGTGTGTCTGCGTGGTGTGGGGGGGGGGTGTTCTTTTTTCTACTACCAGATTTTTTTTCTTTCTTAGTTGATGCTTGGTTGGGGCAGGCTGGACTGAAGTGGAGGCAGCGCTGATGGCAGTCAATGGTGGCGTGGAGTTTTTGAAGGAGGTCCAGCCCAAGATATCCATCATATTGATTACATGTTGAATCAAATATGATGAATGGGTGGTTGGTGGATACTCGTTGGTGAGTGTTGGTTTGAAGGGCCCGAGTTTCCCCACGGATAGGCAAGGGGCCATCCCCCGCGTCGATGAGGTTGGCTGAAGTGGGGAGAAGGGGGCCGAAGGCAGAGGTGTGGCGGAAGTAGAAGTGGGAGTAGAGGCACGATCTGGCTGCTCCCGTATCTACCAGCAATCGTGCCTTGACCCCGTTCAGCCAAATCTTGTTGTAGACTGGGGGTCTGTAGCTGTGTGAGATGGCCCTCGCCACTGTGGGGAGGTGCGGGGACGGGCCTAAAAATCCATCTACTGAAGTTGGGTGTGGTCGTCGTGTTCGTTGTCGTCTGGTCCCGGGTAGAATATTGGCGGCGCGTCGTCTTCCAGGGCGTCATCGTCTAAGGAGGAGACTTTCTTGCGCCCCTGGTGAAAGTTTCTGCGCCTGCTTGCCTTGAGCTGTCTCTTATGTCGTGCAGAGGGCAGGTGCGACTGCAGGCCGTGAACTCCCAAGGATTAATGGTAATCAGGTTGCCTTGTTCCTTGGGGTTGGGGCGTTTTTTTCTGCAGGTAAGCCCTGGGCACAGTAGGAGTCGGCTCTGTAGGTGGCTGGTGAGGCGGCGGCTTAGGTTTGGGTGGAGGGTTGTGGTTCGTCGGGAATCTTGTCACTGCATGGAGTGGTTGTGGTATGGGACGGGCGGCGAGGAGATGTCTGACGAGTTGCAGGTCCTGGTCCATGTCCCCTGAGGGATCATAGATCGAGAAGTGCTCCCTGACTGTGCTAGGAAGAATCCTCAGCAGGGCATTAATTGTGTGTATATCTCGGGCATTTGTAGCTGCCTCGGGATAAGCGGCGCTGACGAGGCGCCGAGCCTGGACGAATGTGTCGTCTAGGTTACCGTCATAGGTGAAGGCGTCGAGTTGAGAGAGGGCGACAACTCTGCCTATTGATGGCGTGAAAGCCTGTCTCACAATTTGTGAGAATTGGTCCCATGTCAGTTCTGGGACGATTTTTGGTGCGACAGTGACAATTATTTTTCCCAGGTTAGGCAATGTGACTGCAATTTTTTCTCAGTCCGAGTCGAACCCTATGTCTAGGAGGGGTTTGACCATATCTAAATATACTTCAATGTCACATTGGTCCGGGTTGAATCTCGGTAATTGGATGTGCGGTTTGGCTGCCATTGTGCAAGTTTCCTTTTATCGTTCCTCCATGCTTTTACTTGGATCCAGAACCCCCGCTTGCCACCAGTGTTATGCTGGTGTTTTTAAGGCGACTTCTCATCCTAAAAACCCTTGCGACTGAAGCGGGGTCCTCTTTCTAGACCGGAAGTAAAGCACCCACAAAGGAACAGGACATAAAAATCAGGCAGTACACCTTAACACATCTATTACCTTAATTCTAACCATTACAATACAACACAGGGGAACAGGGACACAGAGTTAACATCCAGCACCACAAAATATAGTTACACTTAGTACACACTACAATGCTCATACAGGGATATCTTGAATTATATATGTTATTGTCTAGGTGTCACTTTTAGGCAGGATATACACCAAACTGATCACAAAGGGGATAAGCAAGATTAGGAGTCTGTAGGGGAAATATTACTATAAATAAGATAGGGTGCAGATAGCGACACTTGACACAGTCACCTGGTCACGGCGACACTCACACTCAGGCTTTTGACCAGCCCGCGCACCCTCTCCTTATGTGTTCACAGAAAGTTCTTTTACTGGGGGGACTTGGATAATTACTCTAAGGTTCATTCTCTGTCCTGCCGACACTGAGTTCATTTGGACTATTGGTAACTGCACTGTTCTTCATTTAGTCACTGTTCACTGTTCTTTTCCCCGATTTGTTCTCGACACAAGGGAAGTCACTATTTACCTGTATCTTCTGGGTAATGTTCACTCCGTGACAAGGGCGTGAGGGTAGAGCCCTAGGGGGACCCAGCCTGCAGAGGGCAAGGGATTACCCGCAGGGGAGTCACTGCCTGGGTCACACTCATCGGTGGGGTGCAGGGAGGCCCTCCCGTCTGGGTCCCTCGACCTGAGAGGTGGCCCTCGAGTTGGGGCCTCGTTGGTGTGGTGCAGGGAGGCCCTCCTGTCTGGGGGCCTCGACCTGAGAGGTGGCCCTCGGGACTGGGACCGAACAGCCTGAGCAGTCGGGCCTGTCGTCTCTGGCTCCGTGGAGTGAGGGAACCGGGATCGCCTTCGTCAGGAGCCGGTGGGTCTGGCCTGGGTGTCCTGGGACTGCGGGTGCCTAGGGGTAGAGGCGCCGGCAGGGCTGGGATGCGGCAGCTTCTCCTTTGGGACTCGGGCAGGAACAAGGATCTTCCAGGCGTGGGAGGTAGGTCCGATATCGGGCCTTGCCACCACTCTAGTGTCACCTCCAGGGCTATATTCCCGGGTGGTGACGAAGGGCTCCCACAGGGGGAAGAGGCTGGAGAAGGACTCACGTCACTCGTGTCCTCTCTGGTACGTCCTGAGGCCAGAGCCTTGGATCACCTGACCCTGGTACATACGTTGGCTTGGCCGTGAGCTTACCCGGCGTACAAGGAGCAACCGAAGGGCATACAAGGCCGCTCCTTCCCTGCCACGTGTAGAGACCATCGGCGCGGTGTTCCTCTCGTAGTAGGGGACAAGACGAAGCGAGGGGGACAGAGGCCACACTCTCTCCAGTACGTACTGAGGCTACCTTCAGGGACTTCTCTACCCTGGTACGTGTCCCGGCCGGAGCCGGATGCCTACCCGTCTTACAGAGAGCAACTGAAGGGCGTACAAGGCCGCTCCTTCCCCGCCACGTATAGAGACTGTCGGCGCGGTGTTGCTCCCGTAGTAGGGAAAAGCTACACGTACGATAGCAGGGGCTCTTTACCCTGGTACGTACTCTGGCCGTAGCCGGGAGCTGATCTTTCCGACCAGAAGCAACTGAAGGGCGTACACGGCCGCTCCTTCCCCGCCACGTATAGAGACCGTCGGCGCGGTGTTGCTCCCGTAGTAGGGAAAAGCTACACATACGATAGCAGGGGCTCTTTACCCTGGTACATACTCCGGCCGTAGTCGGGAGCTGATCTTTCCGACCAGAAGCAACTGAAGGGCGTACAAGGCCGCTCCTTCCCCGCCACGTATAGAGACCGTCGGCGTGGTGTTGCTCCTGTAGGGGAGAACAGCAGGAGAGGGATGCACTGGGGCAACTCTCTCTCTGGGGTGTACTAAGGCCGGAGCCTTGGGTCGCCTTACCCTCGTACACTTTATTCGGCCGTAGCCTTGGGCCTCCTGCCCATGGGCCTCCTGCCCTAGAGGGTGTAACAATTGCCGTCAATACGGTGTTACTTGGGACTGAAGCTAGTTCAGTCCCACCCCTTTTCTGACGACGGTTGTTCCACCCGTAAGGTAGTTGCCTTTCCCCGGTCACCTGGTGTTGGGGCAGTTGCGGGGAACTAGGGCCCAGGACCGTAGTGTCCTGGTGACCCTCTTGATTGGGGTCACTAACCCCACCGTTGTGTCCTCCTGGGGTGGTGGTGCGGTGGCGGCCCGGTGGTGGGGTGGGGGGTGGTGAGGTGGGAGGTCCGGCGGTGGGCACGGCGGGCATTTTAGAAAATGTGAGTGCGTTTAAGTACTTGGGTAGTGTGAGGAGTAAAGATGGAAGTTTAGAGGGTGAATTGTTTGAAATGGTACAAGAAGGGAGAAAGATTGCTGCTTCCTTGAACGCAGTGATAGGGAAGTGAGCATGGAAGTGAAAAAGTTACTGCACAACAGTATTATGATGCTGTATGGATGTGACGTTTGGGCCTTGTTAGAGGGACAGAAGTCAAGAGTCAGAGTAGTGGAAATGAGTTATTTGAGTGAAGAAGGTGGAGTCACATGGAGAGACTGACAAATGAGGAAGTCAAGGAGCGTTGTGGTGTGGATGTGGATGTGAT
This sequence comes from Coenobita brevimanus, assembly GCF_032717465.1. Taxonomy (NCBI): domain Eukaryota; kingdom Metazoa; phylum Arthropoda; class Malacostraca; order Decapoda; family Coenobitidae; genus Coenobita; species Coenobita brevimanus. The sequence continues at coordinate 19,842,026 of NC_136956.1, forward strand.
AGGAAGAGTTAGGAGAAAGACATTGAGATGGATTGGCCATCTGGAGGGGATGGAGAGTGAAAGACTGACTAGGAGAGTGGATGTGAGAGAGGTAAAGGAGGAGACAGGGAGGGAGAGGCCAAGGATGAGATGGAGAGGTGGAGTGAAGAGGTATATGAGAGAAAGGGGTGTGAGCTGGGAGGAGGGCAGTGAAATGGCGAGGGACAGAGTGACATGGACGCAATTTGTTTGTGGTTACTTCTGACGGGATTCAGGTGTCTGGCAATAGATAGATAGATCGATAGATAGATCGCCAACACCCCTTGACACACTTCTGTTTTGCATAAATATTGATTTAAAGTGTAAATAAAAGTATTTCCACATTAAATTCAATATTTATACAAACTACAAGTCCGTCAAGGCGACTTCTCGAATGAAACCGAAACACTTCCTCTAACTTTATGTGGTCTTCGCTCTGAATCCCGATTATTAATTAACATTTAAATTGAGCACAAAATGTTGACATGATTTCAGATATTTAGGTGTGTATCAACCTATATGGAGATAAAAACTATATTTTTCAATTAAAATTTTCGATTCAGTAAATGCCCGTCTATTTGGTACCGGTATCTGTTCGCACTCGTCCATGCCTATATCACGAGGTTCATGTGCAGCAAGTACAAAGATGATACATCTAGTAGTTTAGATCATTTTTCATTCAGTATGGGTCCCAACACGCTCAATGTGATGTAGGAATGAGTTTCAGTCCCTTAGCAAGACTTTTCGAAAGGGGGGAGAGGTCGTTTCTGCTGAATTTGGACCTTTATGGCAGCTGGTCAAACGTCTATTGCATGCTTGCTTTTGGGGTCTAGGTGTAGGCTATGCATAAGCGACTTTGAAGAACAAAGAGTGACTCTTTTTGCACTGAAAAAAAAAAAAAAAAAATAGAAAGAAAAGTAACAGACCTTGGAAAAGTGAAGGGGGGGGGGTCTTCCGACCTTCTCGACCCAACCCCCCTCCCCAGCAACGGGCGTGAGTCTAATGTACTAAATTTAGAGACAAGGTGAGGTACTGACCAGACGTGTTAGTGAGATAGACAAGGGGGAGACTGAGAATGAGATGGAGAGGTGGAGTGGAGATTTATATGAGAGAAAGGTGAGTTGGAGGAGGGGAGTCAAGTGGCAGAGGACAGAGGATTTTTTTTTTTTTTTAATTAGTCACGATAGCGAAGCTGATATTATTTATTGCTTGTCTCTCTCACTCTGAGTGTGTGTCTGTTAGCTCGATAACTTCGCAACCACTCAAGATATCATCACAAAGTTTTACAGGTGTGTAGTAGGGATGAAAATCTTGGACGAGTTCGAAGTTGGTGAACGTAGGTTAAGATCAAGGTCATGTTGCGAGCCGCGTTGGGTGTGTATCGGCTCGTGACTGGTGTGATTCCTCCACTGGGAGGAGGGGGGGCTCTTTTTCTTTTTTCTTTCGGCCACTTCTTACGTGATTATAGAGTCTGGTAATGGATTAAATTATGGACGTTGGAACAAAATATGTCGTTACATGAAAACATCTTATAAAGACATTAATATGATCAGAAGACTAAAGCATGAAATGTACAATACGTCAATACAACACTGATCAACACGACAGAAGCTTTTTTTGTGTGTTTGTTTGTTTCTTTATTTAGGTTCTTTATATGCCATTTAGTTCAAGCCACAACACTCTGCGGAACACTGCCAAGCAGGGAAGAGTGCATGAGAAAAAAAAAAATGGTACCTTTGAGCATTAAGCTATAGAAGCAATTATCATTACAAAAGCAATAATGAACAAAGACACAATGGCACATACATGGTACAAAGTTGTTACAGTAAATATCATTACATGACTTGAGATGAGTAAAGTGATACATAGATACACACGTATATACATATACATATGCAGAGAGAAGCACATATGCACACATACATATATCTATACATATATCTATACATATGTTTATACTCACGCACATATAGTCATAGACATACTGCATGTAAAGGGTAGGTACCCATGTATAAAGATATGGGTATGTGTTCAGAACTGCATACGTATGCTACATGTACATATATATGATGTATTAATTAAAATGCGTGACTTAAAGAACAGTGCCCCCGAAATATACCATAGTGCCTCCGACGACAGGGCAAGCCAAATACAGCTCAGTATCCCCGAGGATGTGCCGACACCCCCACACGGACCCCACGGGGTAGCCGCCACCAGTCACAACCACTCCCGGCAACAGCGACATATGTCAGCCCGGGCCGTGCACCCCTATGTCATGCAGCCACCACGCCGTCGCAGTCGTAGGAGAAGGACACTACCTTCACAGAGTGGGATTCTTGAACCAGCTAGGGGTGGAGTTGTCATAGGCACTCCAGACGCCCCTCAGGTAGAGACGATCTATGGTCGCTCCCATCCTCGTGAGACGATCTATGGTCGCTCCGAAAGTGCTCCGGTAGAGACGATCTATGGTCGCTCCCATCCTCGTGAGACGATCTATGGTCGCTCCGAGGGTGTGCAGAAAGAGGTAAGGAGAGAGACGTCCTTACGGCAGGAGACTAGAGGCAAGGCTTCCTGTCCCAGAGTGACCCAGACAGGCCTCACAGCCTCCCCTGGTCTCTGTTCCCTACGTCTGGCTCTAGAGCAGACGCACCCGACGGACCCCAGTGGAAGTAGCTGCCGCAGCCCTCCTCTGTCGGAGCCCCTAGATGCTGGAGACCGCAGCCTGCAGTCTCTCTTGGTTCTCCCCAGGACACCCGGGCGCGATCTCCCTGCGCCCCCACGATGCCGTAAGGCCCTCACTACAGGCCGAGACTTATCACAGTGGTTCCTGGAGCTATTCGGCCCCAGTCCCGAGGGCCACACTCCTGAGCCCAGCCCGGAAACCAAGGGCAGCCCAGGACGCGAGAGGACGCCCTTACGAGTTATCCCGTGCCCTCTTGGCACGCCTCGCATTGACGGTGCCCCTAGCCCGGCAGGACCGCCGACGACATGTTCCTGCCTATCCCCCTGATGAATACATGTGATACTGTAGTACTAGTATAAGTAGTGTGCAGTGATTTCACATAGTAAATATTGGGGCAAATAAGATCACAGTGAGAAGCTAAAGGAAGAGTGTGTGGAACAAGATCTGATGAACTATGTTTATGAGTGACATCCCTTTTATACAATTAGTAAGCCTGTGCCGCCTGGAGATTCCCCTGTAATGACATACCCCAATTACTGTGAGCTCTAAAGGAATATTGTGAAAGGGAGTATTAATGGTATTCTTTCCCTCCCCCATGCTACCCATAAATCTTGTTTATCACTCTCTCTCACCCCAATATCCCGAGTAAGTGTAAATCAAGAATAAAATCAATTACTAAAGTCCCTTGGCTAGTGGAAACCGTATAAACTTCACGGCTAATATCTGCCGCTCTCCAGTATTACCATAACTTTCCCCTAGCCGTCACAAGTCACTCCCCGCACCCTCCCCTATCTCCTACTCGTGAGACTCACCCCCCCCCCGCGCCTCCTGCGCGCGCCTATATTCACTGCACTCTTGATACACTAGGATTGATTGTGTTGGCATTACTATCAGAAAAGCAAGTATCCTGCGAGATACCCATATCCTAGATAAGGTTTTATATTGCTATATATTTTGCTGTAATATCTGCAGACTTGTCCTGTGTCTGATTGTGGTATTATACGTGTAAAGGTTGTTGCCTAGAGTTTTTGTGTCCTGCCTCTCTTTATTGCACTAAGCTCCGGTCTTGAAAGAGGACCCCACTCCACGTTAGGTGTAATAGGAACGAGAAGTCGACTCTAATTTCACCTAGCATTACACTGGTGGCCAGCGGTGGTTCTAGACCCTGGCGTAAAAGAGAGGTATTCAAGAAATATTTGGCAAAATGGCAACTAAACCGCATGTCCACTTACCCAAGTTTGACCCCGACCAGTATGATATACACACATATCTGGCAATAATTAAACCCTTACTGGATATTGGCTTTGAAAATGACCAACAAAAAATTGCAGTCACACTACCACTGTTGGGTAAAGTGGCGGCGAACATAGCGCCGAAAATCGTCCCAGAATTCACCTGGCAGAACTTTACAAAGTTCACTGTACAAGCCATCACCCCATCATTGGGGAAAGTAGTGGCTCTATCCAAATTGGATAGTTTTTCATTCAACGGGGATTTAGATAATACCCTGATACAGGCAAGACGCCTGGTTACTGCTGCCTACCCGGACGCAGATGAGGAAACCCGGGATCAGCATACATTTAACACTCTGCTCAGAGTACTCCCAAGTGTTGTGAAACAACACTTCTCTATCCATGACCCAGCAGGAGACATGGATAGAGATATACAGCTGATACGGCGCCTCCTGACCACCTGCCCTTCTCCACAACAAATTAATGTTGTTAAGAAATTCCCCACCCAACCCCCGGCTCCCCCAGCCACACCGCGTCCACCTCTGCCTCACACCAGCCCGACCCCGGCACCTAGCCCGCCCAGGGCACACCCCTCCCGTCGGCGCATCGCCCCACGAGAAAATCCGAACCTATTTCTTATCAACCCGTGGGAATTCACAGCCTGCAACTCCCGCTGCCCCCTTCATGACATACGGGACCAGCTTAAAGCTGCTCGCCCCGGGTTCGTGTAAAGTGTCCGCCTTAGAAGGCGAGGCCCCAGGGGATGAGCTGACGCACGTGGACGAGCCCTATTCAGGAGAATTAGAGCAGGAACAGGAGAACGAAAGCCTTAGCCAGCTGGATTTTTAGGCCCGCCCCCGCACCAACCCACGGTGGCGGGGGCCATTACCCCTAAGTATCGCCCCCCAGTATACCACAAAATGAAAATAAGCTGCGTGAAGGCCAGACTACTAGTCGATATGGGGGCGGCCAGGTCCTGCCTTTACAGCCACTATTTCTCCTGCTACAAATCGCGGTTTGGCCCACTCCGCCCTACTACCACTCACCTTGTGGACGCGGGGGATGGCCCCCTGCCCATCCGTGAGGAAACTCGGGCCCTACGGGTCGACACCCACCAGCTGGTGTCCACCCAATATCCATTCATCATTTTTTATTCCTCCTGCCGGAGTTATGACAGGTATTTAGGGCCAGACTAGCTCGAAAAACTCGGAGCCACGATCGACTGTCGCCACCGACTACTTCAGTTCTGCCCCCCACCCCGTTCCACCCCAGCCATTTGCACATGCACGCCACGGCCCCGGCCGGAGGATTCGCCCTCTTCCTCCCCCCACTGCCCCCCTGCTTCCCCCCTTTTTCCACCCCCTCTCCTCCCCCTCCCGTGCCTTTCCACCCCACTCCTGCTCCCTCTTTCCCTGCCACCGTCTCCGCCGCTGTTCCCATCCCCTCCCACCATGAGGCTTGGGTGCCCCTTAACAGGCCCTCAGGTCCATCCGTTTTGTTCTCCCCCCTCCTCCCCTCCAGACCCCTTTCTGCCTGCCTTGTGTCCCCCACCTTCCTCCCTCCCCACCACGCCGCCATCCACATCGCCAATCTCGCCCCGTCCCTTCTCATCCTACCCAAAGGGCTTATCATCGGAGAGATGGAGGAAGCCAAGCCCTGTGCTCCATCCTCCTCCCACCTCCCCACCCCTCTACCCCCCATCCCTGACCATCTTTCCAACCAGCAGTCAGACACCCTACGCCGCCTCCTCCTGGATTTACAGGATTTGTTTGCGACAGGACCAGCAGATATAGGGCATACCACGTACCTGTAGCACGAAATCCATACGACAGGCCCACATATATGACAACCTTCCTGATGCAAAAACCCCCGACAGAGAGAAGAGGAGGACCGCCAGGTGCGCAAAATGGAAGAGGCAGGTGTTATCTCCCCCTCCACCAGCCCGTGGTCCTCCCCCGTCGTTCTAGTAAAAAAGAAAGACGGCACGATGCGATTTTGCATTGACTACCGCCGTGTGAATGACGTCACCATTAAAGATGCCACCCCCCTCCCCCGCATTGACGATTTCCTAGACTCCCTCTACGGGACGTCTTGGTTTTCTACCCTCGACCTCCAGTCTGGATACTGGCAGGTCCCCGTCCACCCGGACCATCGAGGCAAGACGGCCTTTTCCACCAGTAATGGCAAACATTACGAATTTAATGTTCTGCCATTCGGCCTCTGCAACGCCCATGCCACTTTCTCCAGATCAATAGAATCTGTCTTGAGTGGCCTCACTTGGGAAATATGTTTAGCTTATCTTGACGACGTCATTGTTTTTCGCCAGACCTAGGCCGACCACTTGCAGCATCTCCGTCGAGTTTTCACCAGAATTCGCCAGGCAGGCCTCAAGCTACATCCTTCTAAATGTGTCCTGGCCGCTAAGACCGTCTCGTTCCTAGGACATACTATTTCCCAAGCAGGAATTTCCCCAGATCCCGACAAGCTCCATGCCACAGCGAACATACCGCCGCCGCAGGATGTCCACGGCGTCCGCGCCTTCCTGGGACTCACGTCCTATTACCATCGTTTCGTGAAGGAATTCGCGCAGATCGCTAAGCCTCTTCACGACTTGACACGAAAAGGGGAACCTTTCCTCTGGACCCAGGACCGGCGAGCTGCTTTTCAACAGCTAAAAGACAAGCTCGTCTCTGCCCCCATCGTGGCCTTCCCCGACTATGCCCTCCCTTACCGCGATAGGCGCCGTCCTAGCCCAGGTACAGGCCGGCAGAGAACACATCATTGCCTGCACCAGTTGCACTCTGAACCCGGCCGAAAAGAATTATGCCACCACCAAGCGAGAATGCCTCGGCATAATCTGGGCCCTCCATTATTTTAGGGCTTATCTTTCCGGGACCCAAGTCACGATAATCACCGACCACCAATCACGCCAGTGGTTGCGCCAATCAGACTCCCATAACTCCCAACTCGTCCGGTGGCGTGACACCCTAGAGGAGTTTCAGTACGAGATTTCATACAGACCCAGAAAGCTCCACACCAATGCAGATGCCCTCTCCCGCCTCCCCAACCACATGGTACAACCGGACCCTGACCTCCTACAACTCTGGCACCACAAGGAACAGCCCCCCTAGATCCCTGCTCACCTATTCCCCAAGCTATGCCGACAGGGCGACCACTTTCTAACCCCGTCCGGACACATCCTCTTGATCCCCGATGCGGCACGTGACACCCTGCGCCACCTCCATGCCCACAACGGTATCCACTTGGGCACCAAAGTTACTACAGGTGTTCATTATTTACTGGGCCCCAAATCCCTCCACCCTCACCAAGGAAATTATCCAGACTTGCCGTGCCTGCGCGCTTGGAAAAGATATCACCCGGACCGCCGAGCCATCAGGCCATATCACCGCCCACAAGCCCTAGCAACTCCTGGCAATCGATGTAGTAGGCCCTCTTCCCCCTAAATCTGGATATAAATACGTGGTCACTTTTGTAGACACGTACTCCAAATTCGTAGTGGCCTGCCCGGCTAAGGAACATCATGCCGTCACTGTCGCTGATGCCCTGCTCCGACACGTGTTCCCTTACTCTGGCATTCCCCAAGCCATCCATTCCGATAATGCCCCCAAGTTCTCCGGAAAAGTCTGGGACGAGCTAGCCAGGATTTTCGGATATAAGATCTCCCACTCCTCACCATACTGGCCACAAGGGAACGCCATATGTGAACGTAGCCATCGTACCCTTATCAATCAGCTACGCACCCGAATCGAGGCTACAAAAGACAACGATTGGCCGGCACATGTAAAAATTGTCCAGTGGGACATGAATTCATGCCCCCGAGAAGATGGGGTTTCCCCCCACGAAAGAATCTTTGTAGAAACTCCCCTCCTACTACCCCTACACCGTCACCTGCAACCGCCCACTTCTGCTCCCACTACATTCCCGCTACACCTGCTAAGAGGGCGGATATACCACCTGCAAAAGAACCTGGACCTTGGACCCGACACAGCCTCCAACCCTTTCAACCCGGGTGACACAGTCGTCGTCGCCCAGCTCCCCACTCCCCACAAGCTCGTACCCCGCTCCATGGGGCCCCACACAATCACCAAAGTCCCCAACCCATACCAGGTAGTCATAGACTATCACGGCACTCCCCGTACCCTCCGCAACCGTCACGTGCGGCCTTTCCGCACCCCCACCTCCCCCGCTCCGGCCCCACACCCCCAGCCCCCTCCGGCCCCCGCACCACCATCTACAGTCACATATGAATGCTATGTTTCCTCCTCACCCTCCCACTCCACCCCCCTACAACCTCCACGTCCCCGGCCGCCACCACCCCCAGCACCTCACCTGACGCCTCCCCCGCCACTCCTCCCTCACCCTCACCCCTTCCCTCCGTAGTCCCCCCCTCAACGCCCACTCCCACCTCTTCCACCCATGCCACCACGCCCTCACCACAACCCACTACCACCCCCCCTCCCCCACCCACCATCCGTACACCCACTCCACCAACACTGCGCCCCACCGCGCCCACAACATGCAAAACAACCCGCCCATCCCATGCGCCCACTTCTCCCTTCACCCCGACCCTCAAGACCACCACCACCCGCTCGAGCTGCCTCTCATGCCCGCCCGCCCGATACACACACACCCCTACACCACCCACCTCTCCACGACTTCACACCATCAAGCTACATCAGGCCCAAATCTCCTCTACCTGTACTCCCCAGAGACTCAACGCCGCATTACCAAGGCACAAATCCAGCCCTTACCCGCGGTATCCAGCATTCAGCTCCCAACCAAACCGACAGCCACAACAAGCAAGATGAGAGTGAGGCGGGCCGTATGGACACCTACCCTTGGCAGGAACCACAGACTCCGTGGGCCACACCACCTGCTAAACCTCTTCCAGTCTACCACCGCCACCTCCACATTCTTCCTCACCTGTGACCCAGAACAAGAAGAGAACCCCTACACTGTCGCCTGGCAAACTGCGCTGCAACACCTCCAGCCCATGTACAGCACCTCAAACACACAAGCGTTCCACCTCCAGCCACGAGGACGTGACTTTTTACAGGAGGAGAGTGGTAAAATGCATGACTTAAAGAACAGTGCCCCCGAAATATACCATAGTGCCTCTGACGACAGGGCAAGCCAAATGCAGCTCAGTATGCCCGAGGATGTGCCGACACCCCCACACGGACCCCACAGGGTAGTCGCCACCAGTCACAACCACTCCTGGCAACAGCGACATATGTCACCCCGGTCCATGCACCCCTATGTCACGCAGCCACCACACCGTCGCTGCCATAGGAGAAAGACACTACCTTCATGGAGTGGAATTGTTGAGCCAGCTAGGGGTGGAGTTGTCATAGGCATTCCAGACGGCGCCCCTCCAGTAGAGACGATCTATGGTTGCTCCCATCCTCGTGAGATGATCTATGGTCGCTCCAAAAGTGCTCAAGTAGAGACGATCTATGGTCGCTCCCATCCTCGTGAGACGATCTATGGTCACTCCGAAAGTGCTCCGGTAGAGACGATCTATGGTCGCTCCCATCCTCTTGAGACGATCTATGGTCGCTCCTAAAGTGCTCCGGTAGAGACGATCTATGGTCGCTCCTAAAGTGCTCCGGTAGAGACGATCTATGGTCGCTCCTAAAGTGCTCCGGTAGAGACGATCTATGGTCGCTCCTAAAGTGCTCCGGTAGAGACGATCTATGGTCGCTCCTAAAGTGCTCTGGTAGAGACGATCTATGGTCGCTCCCATCCTCGTGAGACGATCTATGGTCACTCCGAAAGTGCTCTGGTAGAGATGGCCTATGATCGCTCCCATCCTTGTGAGACGTTCTATGGTCGCTCCGAAAGTGCTCCAGTATAGACGATCTATGGTCGCTCCCATCCTCGTGAGACGATCTATGGTCGCTCCGAGAGTGTCTTGGTTGAGACGGCCTATTGTCGCTCCCTTCCTCGTGAGACGATCTAGTGTCGCTCCGAGGGTGTGCAGAAAGAGGTAAGGAGAGAGACGTCCCTACAGCAGGAGACTAGAGCCCAGGCTTCCTGTCCCAGAGTGATCCAGACAGGCCTCACAGCCTCCCCTGGTCTCTGTTACCTACGTCTGGCTCTAGAGCAGACGCACCCGACGGACCCCAGTGGAAGTCGCTGCCACAGCCCTCCTCTGTCGGAGCCCCTAGACGCTGGAGACTGCAGCCTGCAGTCTCTCTCGTTTCTCCCCAGGACACCCGGGCGCGATCTCCCTGCGTCCCCACGACGCCGTAAGGCCCTCAGTATAGGCCGAGACTTATCACAGAGGTTCCTGGAGCTATTCGGCCCCAGTCCCGAGGGCCACACTCCTGAGCCCAGCCCGGAAACCAAGGGTAGCCCAGGACGCGAGAGGACGCCCTTACGAGTTATCCCGTGCCCTCTTGGCATGCCTCGCATTGGCGGTGCCCCTAGCCCGGCAGGATCGCCGACGACATGTTCCTGCCTATCCCCCTGATGAATACGTGTGATACTGTAGTACGAGTGATTTAGGTTAAGTGTGATTTCCCCTAGTATAAGTAGTGTGCAGTGATTTCATATAATGAATATCGGGGCAAATAAGATCACAGTGAGAAGCTAAAGGACGAGTGTGTGGAACAAGATCTGATGAACTATGTTTATGAGTGACATCCCTTTTATACAATTAGTAAGCCTGTGCCGCCTGGAGATTCCCCTATAATGATATACCCCAATTACTGTGAGCTCTAAAGGAATATTGTGAAAGGGAGTATTAATGGTATTCTCTCCCTTCCCCATGCTACCCATAAATCTTGTTTATCACTCTCTCTCACCCCAATATCCCAAGTAAGTGTAAATCAAGGATAAAATCATTTACTAAAGTCCCTTGGCTAGTAGAAACCGTATAAACTTCACGGTTAATATCTGCCGCTCTCCAGTATTACCATAACTTTCCCCTAGCCGTCACAAGTCACTCCCCGCACCCTCCCCTATCTCCTCCTCGTGAGACTTACCCCACCAACCCGCGCCTCCCACGCTCTCTTATATTCACTGCACTCTTGATACACTAGGATTGATTGTGTTGTCATTACTATCAGAAAAGCAAGTATCCTGCGAGATCCCCATATCCTAGATAAGATTTTATATTGTTATGTATTGTGCTGTAATATCTGCTGACTTGTCCTGTGTCTGATTGTGGTAATATTCGTGTAAAGGTTGTTGCCTAGAATTTTTGTGTCCTGCCTCTCTTTATTGCACTAAGCTCCGGTCTCGAAAGAGGACCCCTGTAATGCTGTGTTTTTAAGGCGACTTCTCGTCGTAAAAACACGAGCTACTGGAACGGGGTCCTTTTTCTAGATCGGATGTAATGCACTAACAAAGGAACAGGACATAAAAATAGACAGTATACCGTATCACATCTATTACTTAGGTCCTACTCATAACAGTGTACATACAATGATATTTAGCGTATAGAGGAACAGAGATACAGGATTACACTCGGCTTCACAGAATGATCATATATATTATCACTATGGCACAGGGAGATCGCGGGTATCCTTTAATGTCACTTGGAGGGTAATTATGCAACTGGGGTTGTTCACTTGAATTAATTGTTTGGAATTATTATGTCACTTCGAGATAATAATAAACTGGGGTTGTTCACTTTAAGAATACTGAGATTGGGAGTCTGTTTCGAGGATATTACCATAATAGAGGTAGGGTGCGGATAGCGACACTCGACACTGTCACCTGGTCACGGGGACACGTACACTTATCTTTCGACTCGTCCGTGCACCTACCTCTAGACTCACAGAAAACTCCCTGGTTCCTTGATGCGGGGAGGGACTGAATTATTTAGTAAAATACACTTCTTACCCTGATGGCACGAGTTTCTATTGGGCCACTGTTTAATATATTTTCCGTGTAAGCACTGTCACTGTACTCTGGATCACTGTCACTGTCACCGTCTTTCCCCTTGTTTCCTGGGTTTGTTAGATCACTGTTTCACTTACTGTCAGGGAGGCTCACCTGTCTGGGGCCTCGACCTGAGGGGCGGCTCCTGTACTAGGGCCGCACCGGTGGGGTGCAGGGAGGCCCTGTGGTCTGGGGGCCTCGACCTGATCGGTGGCCCTCGGGACTAGGGCCGAACAGCCGGAGCAGTCGGGCCTGCTTCCTCTGCCTCCGGGGAGTGAGGGAGCCTGGATCACCTTCGTTGTAGACTGCGGCGGCGGGCCTGGGCATCCTGGGACTGCGGGTGCTCAGGGGGAGAGGCGCCGTCAGGGCTGGACTGCGGCAGCGTCTCCTGTAGGGCTCCGGCAGGGCCAAAGAACTCCCGGGTGTGGGCGGTAGGTCCGATATCGGGCCTTGCCACCACTCTAGTGCCTCCTCCGAGCCTATAAGCCCGGATGGTGACGAAGGGCTCCCCGAAGGGAAAGAGGCTAAAGGAAGACTTACGCTTTTCGTGGTCCCTTGAGTGTGTCTATAGGCCTGAGCCGGGGCTCTCCTTCCCCTATTGTGCACCTTGGCTGTAGCCGTGAACTTTCCCGGCATACGGGGGACACCTATAGGGTGATCGAGGTTGCTCTTTCGCCGTGGCAAGGTACCGCCGGCGTGGTGTTCCTCCCGCAGTAGGGGACAAGCCGGAGTGAGGGGCTCAGAGGCCGCACTATCTCCAATACAGACAGATCCTACCTGCAGGGAATTCTCTACCCTGGTACGTGCCCCGGCCGGAGCCGAGTGTCTGCCCGTACGGAAGACGACTAACGGACGAACTGGTTCGCCCGTCCGTTGCGGCAAGGTACCGACCCCGGGACGCCGCTTCCGTAATTGGGTAGCGCTACACGTACGGTAGCAGGGTCTCTCTACCCTGGACCGTATTCTGGCCGTAGCCGAAGAGCAACTGGAGAGGGATGCACACAAGCAACTCTCTCTCCTCAGTGTGTTAAGGCCGGAGCCTGGGGTCACCTTCCCCTTTGCACACTCTGTTAGGCCGTAGCCTATGTCTGTCAATCTCTCTTTATTTAGGCCATAGCCTTGGGCCTCCTGCCCTAGAGGGTGTAACAAGACCGTCAATACGGTGTTACCTGGGACTGAATTCTTTTAAGTCCCACCCCTGGTCTGACGATCACTACCCCGCCCGCACAGTAGTTCGGTTCCCCTGATCACCTGGGGTTGGGGCACTTGCGGGGAATAGGGGCTGAGGGCCGTGATGCCCTGATGACCCTCTTGCCCGGGGTCACTAACCTCACCGGTGTGTCCTTCTGGGGTGGTGGTGGGGTGGCGGCTCGGTGGTGGTGTGGGGGGTGGTGAGGTGGGAGGTCCTGCGGCGGGCACGGCGGGCATTTTAACCCCGCTCCACGTTAGGTGTAATAGGAACGAGAAGTCGAGCCTAATTTCACCTAACATTACATTAATATATACATAGACAGAGAAACTATATAACATATACACCTTAAGAAGATACATATACACAGTCGCATACACATGTAGATACATAGACAAAAACGATATGCATTATAAAATTACCTATTGATTCAAAATCCCAGCACTAGCTAGGACAATACCTGCACATGCACATGCACCTGATGTGTGCATGTGTGGACAACACACACCCACACACATCCACACAGACATACGCACAGAGGTAATACTTGAAGTATCTCATCGTTTTCCACTGTATGACAGAAAACGTGGCTTATATTTGCTATGAAAAATAACACACAACGCAATGGTAAACGAAAGTAATTGTAATAGATCCTTCCAGCTTGGCTAGCTACTGTCCAGTTCTACTGTACTTGCATATATGATTTCATGCAAAACGTGCTTGCTATTACCCGCTTCATAATATGCATCACCGGAACACAGGAGCTACAGTCCAACCCAATTCACTCATCCTGTACTAAGACGAAAGGCTGATCGAGTACACAAGGACCACTGAAGGCGATAACTACAGTACACCAAGGTTTACAAAGGAAAGACAGTTTCACCCTCACGTTTTTTCATCCTTTTTTAATATGCTTCTCGGCTACTTACCAGCATAGAAGAGAGACTGAACAAGGTTAGCTACGATTACGTGGCGCACATGTTATGAGTGATAACTTTAACTAGAACTAAGTGGTGGTAATGAAAGGTGTACACAATTTAGAGCTTCAGTACTCGTTTTAAGTCAACCTTTGAGGGAACAAAGCAGAGATTCGTGGCTTAATCGGTAGTGAGGCGGCTTGCAGTCCTAATGGACTCAGGATCGAATCCCGGCTGGGGCAGGGAACAGTTTATGGACTTGAATTTCCTAAAAAAGAAAGCAGTCTTTCCTGATCTACCAGATGACCCCCCGACATGTCGTAAAAGTATCCCCGCTAATACCAGTACACCAGTCCTATGTAAGACAGCCCTAGCATGTATTCAGTATGGACGGTGGGTGTTAGCGCCGAAGTGGTGACTTGTGGAGGTGTAGGAGGACTACTGGGCCTTGGGATAGGCCACTGTTCCCAAGAAATAGGCCCTGAGCCTTTGCCCAGAGTCGGACACGTTAAGAAAAAAAAAAAAGTTGATTCTTTCTTTGTTCATTAACTTGTGATGATTTCCCACTCGTTTCATCATTTATCTTTGTTAATCTATCATGTATTAAAGGTTAGTTTTCTTTTTCCCACATATAAATAGAAAGTTTGTCATTACCACTGAATTCCTATGTATGTTATACGAGACTAGAAGAAAAATTAGCATAATGACGTGGAGCGGTGTTGAGGTAGGCAGGATTAGATGGTCAGGGGGGTAGGGTAGCAGTCGAGGGCATACTTACCTGGCACAGGAGATACCGTGATCACGAAGGCGGTTCTCCCGGGGCGAGGCCCACCATTGCACTCCGGTGGTGCTGACCCCTGCGATTAACCCAAATGTGGTTAACTCGAGTGCGCAATTTTTGGTAGCGGGGGACTGCGTTCGCGCTATCCCCCATATGAATGAACAAGACATAGGATGTACGCAGGACTTGTGATACTAAATTAACAAAATTTTGTCATTCTGTATACGTCTTCACGATTTATATCACCAGGGGATGATGATCGATTGATTTTAGCCAATTTACAACCTCTTCAAAACCACCACCACTGTGGTTACAGCTATTGTGGGTTATTGTGTACATTGATGTATGTTTTGAATAAAGTTGGTAAAAGCAGAGATCCTTGAGCTACTTTACACATACCTGCATTGCAAAGGTTCCGGAAAACCCTTCCTTGTATGTATTCACATTTTCCTGTCGTGATTATAACTTTGAGTAGTTCGATGCATAGTACGGAAATTTTAGATTAGTAGTATACAAACGTTGTGTCTCAGTCTTCCGTGCCAAACTGTCATGGTCACAGTTGACGTCATTAGAGATCAGCGGTGTGTTTTGTATGTGCTCTGGTTAATTAGGTTGTACTGAGTTATGGAATTTTATGAGTTCCCTGATGATGATGCGTCGTGCAACCACTTCATCGCTTTAAGACTGTATGAATATTGCATAGCCATTACAAAAATAATAATAATAATGATAATCTATTTATTACACGATGGTGATCAGTAGGTTCATTTTGGGAGATGAATGTCGTCTCGTTTGTGTGTGTGTGTGTGTGTGTGTGTGTGTGTGTGTGTGTGTGTGTAAAATCTGTGATTAATTGCATGCTAGGAAGGATGTGCTAGTGGTAACCTATGAGTAAGGAAGGTTTTGTAAAATATCACTGACGGTTTGTATGGCCCTTTGAAATTCCCTACGAACATTGTTTAACGTTACATTTACTTCCTGTGCTAAGAGCAGAGGAAGGAAAAACAAATATAAAAAGTTATATACAGGTATATGTTATGCTGAGTGTTTTTAGGTCGACTTCTCGTCCTAAAAGCACTAGCGACTCAGCGGGGTCCTCTTTCCTGACCGGAAGTAAAGCACCCACAAAGGAACAGGACATAAAAACCAGGCAGTATACCTTAGCACATCTATTGACTTAATTCTACCCCGTTACAATACAACACAGAGTGATATTTGAGATACAGGAGACAGGGACACAGAGTTAGCCTTTGACACCACAGTGCACAGTCACACTTAACACACGGTATAATGCATGTACACTAATGTCCTGAACTATATGTATTGATACCCGTATTTCATCATTAGGCAGAATATATATTTAGTTGGAAGCAAGGGGAATAAACAAGATTAAGAGTCCGTGGGGGAAATACTACCATAAATAAGACAGGGTGCGGATCGCGACACTTGATGTAGTCACTTAGTCGCGGCGGCACTCACACACAGACTTTTGACTCGCCCGCGCACCCTAGTCTCCGTTCACAGTTACTGAAAGTTCTTTTACTTGGCGACTCACACAATTACTGTAAGTTCTCTTACTGAGGGTTTAAGTCATTTTCTGTTCTGCCGGGTATCGAGTTCTTATAGACTAATAGTAACTGTCACTGGCTTTACACTGGTCTTCACTCGGTCACTGTTCACTGTTATTTCCCCTGGTTTGTTCTCGGTACAAGGGGCGTCACTATTTACCTGTATTTCCTGGGTAGAGTTCACTCCGTAGTATGGGCGTGAGGGGAGAACCCTAGGGGGACCCGGCCTGCAAAGGGCAATACATTACCCGCAGGGGAGTCATTGCCCGGGTCCTGTTCGTCGGTGAGATGCAGGGAGGCCCTCCTGTCTGGGGGCCTCGACCTGAGAGGTGGCCCTCGTATTGGAGCCTCGTTGGTGGGGTGCAGGGAGGCCCTCCTGTCTGGGGGCCTCGACCTGAGAGGTGGCCCTCGGGACTGGGGCCGAACAGCTGGAGGAGGCGGGCTTGTCGTCTCTGGGTCCGTGGGGTGAGGGAGCCTGGGTTGCCCTCGTCTGGAGTCTGCTGGTCGGGCCTGGGGGTCCTGGGACTGCGGTCGCCTAAGGGAGAGGCGCCAACAGGGTTGGGCTGCGGCACCGTCTCTGTCTGGTGACTGGCAGGAACAGAGATCTCCCAGGCATAGGAGGTAGGTCCAGTATCGGGCCTTGCCGCCACTCTGGCGACGCGTCCGGGGCAACACTCCCCAATGGTGACGAAGGGCTCCCACAGGGGGAAGAGGCAGGAGAAAGATTCACGGAGTCCATGTCCTCTTCGGTACGTACTGAAGCCGGAGCCTCGGGTCGCCTTACCCTGGTACGTACTGCGGCTGTGGCCGTAAGCCTACCCGTCATACGAGGAGCAACTGAAGGGCGTACAGTGGCCGCTCCTTCCCCGCCACGTACAGTGGCCGTCGGCACGGTGTTGCTCCTGTAGTAGGGAAAAGCAGGAGAGGGGTGCACAGGGGCCGCGCTCTCTCTGGTACGTACTGAGGCCGTAGCCAAGGGTCTCTCTACCCTGGTACATACTGCAGCTGTGACCGTAAGCCTACCCATCGTACGAGGAGCAACTGAAGGGCGTACAGTGGCTGCTCCTTCCCCGCCACGTACAGTGGCCATCGGCATGGTGTTGCTCTCGTAGGATAGAACAGCGGGAGAGGGATGCACAGAGGCAACTTTCTCTCCGGTTTGCACTAAGGCCGTAACCGAGGGTCTTCTTACCCTGGTACACACTTCTGGCCGTAGCCTTGGGCCTCCTGCCCTTGAGAGTGTAACAATAGCCGTCAACACGGTGTTACCTGGGACTGAATCTTGTTCAGTCCCGCCCCAATTCTGGTGATGGCTGTCCCGTCCGCAAGGTCGTTGGCTTTTTCCAGTCACCTGGTGTTGGGGTAATTGCCGGGAAAAGGGGCTCAGGACAGTAGTGTCCCAGTGACCCTCTTGACCTGGGTCACTAGCCCCACCGTTGTGTCCTCCTGGGGTGGTGGAGTGGTAGCGGCCCAGTAGTGGGGTGGGGGGTAGCGGGGTGGGTGGTCTGGCGGCGGGTATTTAAGTATATCCATACATCAGATAACAAGTGTCATTAAAAAAAAAACTGTAACAGCTGGATGTTAAATTTTGTATGTTGAAGTTTAGGGAGAAACTAATGTTAGGAAGAGAGTTCCAATGAGAAGTAATTTTGGGAGCAAATGAAATCTGATGGAAGTTCTACGACATGGGAGGCTGACGCAATCTAGTCATGAGCGCAACCAGATACCAGCGTAACACGGGGGAAGACGTAGAGATGTGGCACAATGGATGCAGCTTTGTTTAAGCATATACAATAAAAGTATCTGTAAAATAATGCAAGTGAGGCAATACTCCGCCATGCATATAGGGGAAGTAGTTTATTTGTAACTACTGTGTTATTAAATATTCTTATATGTTTATGAATTTTGTCTCGTCATCATGCAACCTCTTGACATCCACTCGAGAAGAGTGAGCAACATTCGAGTTTACAGTGAGCATGGCACTTGTAAATAACAGATGACTGTACCTCAGTGAAGTAGTCAAGGATTCTGTACAATAATCCAATATTTTTTGAGGTGGTTTTAGTAAGTGAGCTTACATGAAATGTATTCTTAAGCTAGACACTGAGAATCCAATGCTTTTAGAGATAGGAATACGTGTCTATAAGTAGAGAAAGATCGATAGATGGATAATTGGATGGGTTGATAGGTAAATTTTTTTTTTTTTTTTTTTTTATGCGAGGAAGAAGGAACCAAAGGCCATGAGCCCGCAGTAACAGTTCCCTCCAAGAGAAAAACAAAATACAATAGAGAGCCAAATTCAAGATCCGATCATTTTGAGATGCCTGGACACACTGCGTTTGAAAGACTGGAGATCATAGGCAGGAGGAAATACAGACAGAGGGAGACAGTTCCAGAGCTGACCTGTTGCATGAATGAAAGACTGGGAGTAACGGTTAACTCTTGCATTAGAGAGTTGGACAGAAAAGGGATGAGAGTTTGCTGCCAGACGGGTGCTACGCGCCCGTCGTAGAGGTGGAGGAATGCAAGCAGACAGTTCAGAGGAGCAGTGACCATTAAAGTAGCGATAGAAAAGAGATAAAGATGCAACAGTGCGGCGAAGAGACAGAGGTTGAAGGGAGTCAGTAAGAGGAGGAGAGTTAATGAGACGAAAAGCCTTTGACTCCACCCTATTGAGAAGAGCTGTATGTGGGGAGCCTCCCCACACATGAGAGTTGTACTCCACACAGGGGCGGATAAAACCCCTGTATAGAGTCAACAATTGTGCAGGGGTAAAGAAAGAGCGGAGTCGGCTTAGCACACCCAATCTCTTGGAAGCAGATTTTACAAGAGATGTAATATGATCTTTCCAAGATAAGTCCCGAGTAAATGAAACCCCAAGCATGTTCAAGGATGATGCAGGATTAATCTGAATATTATTAAACATTAGTGGGTATACCTGTGGAAGATTTTGTCGGGTTGATAGGTGTAAGAACTGAGTCTTAGAAGCATTAAAGACAACCATATTATTTTTACCCCAGTCAGAGATATGAGCCAAGTCAGACATTAGGTGTGCCATAGCCTCATCCCTTGTTTCTTGAAGTAACTGTTGAGATGGGCGTTGCGGGAACCGAATGGAAAGGTGAAGGGTGGAGTCATCAGCGTATGAGTGGATAGGGTTAGATGTACAGCTTAGAAGATCATTGATGAATAAAAGGAAGAGAGTTGGTGATAGGACAGAGCCCTGAGGAACACCACTGTTGATAGATCTAGGAGAAGAACGATGGCCGTCTACGACAGCAGCTATAGAACGACCAGAAAGGAAGCTAGTGATGAAGGTACAGATAGAAGGATAGAAACCGTAGGAGGGCAGTTTGGAAATTAAAGATTTATGCCAGACTCGATCGAAAGCCTTTGAGATGTCAAGTGCAATGGCAAAGCTTTCGCCAAAGTCCCGAAAGGAGGATGACCAGGAGTCTGAAAGGTAGGTGAGAAGATCGCCAGTGGAGCGTCCCTGACGGAACCCATACTGACGATCGGAAAGAAGGTTGTGATAGGAAAGATGCCTTAAAATTTTTTTATTAAGAATTGACTCGAAAACTTTTGAAATACAGGACGTTAAAGCAATTGGACGATAGTTGGAGGGTTGGGAGTGGTCACCCTTCTTTGGGACTGGCTGAATGAGAGCAAACTTCCAGCAAGAAGGAAAGGTACAAGTTGACAGACAAAGGCGAAATAGTTTGCCTAGGCAGGGTGTAAGCACAGAAGCACAGCAACAGGAGGGACCCCATCAGGCCCATATGCCTTGTTAGTACTGAGGCCAGTAATGGCAGAAAATACATCAACTGAAGAATTTTTAATGTCAGCCATGAGGAAGTCAGAGGGGGGAAGTGATGGAGGAACAGCACCGGAATCGTCTAAGGTGGAATTGGAGGAGAAAGTCTGTGCGAAGAGATCTGCTTTATCAGTAGAAGAAATAGCTACAGAACCATCAGAGTAGAAAAGAGGAGGGAAGGATGATGAGGTAAAGTTGTTAGAAAGATTTTGGCAAGGTGCCAGAAGGAGCGGGAAGAATTCGAGTTGGAGAGTTGAGAGCATTTAGTATGGATGAAATTATTTTTAGTAGAGCGAAGAACAGACTTAGCACGATTCCGGGCAGAAACGTAAAGATTATGTGATTCAGGGGTGGGTTGGCTCCGGTACCTTTTGTAGGCCTTCTCCTTGTTGCGGACAGCATTAGAACAAGCGTGATTAAACCAAGGCTTTCTTGCGTTAGTCAAAGGATATGAGAAAGGAATGTATGCTTCCATGCCCGAGAGAATAACCTCCTTAATGCGCAAGGCACACTCAGATGGCTCACGGCCATGGAAGCAATAATCATTCCAGGGAAAATCAAAGAAGTACTGCCTGAGGGCCTCCCAGTCCGCAGCTCCAAAATGCCAGAGACGACGTTTCCCTGGAGGGTCCGCAGGCCGTACTGGAGCGATAGGACAGGTTAAGGTAATAAGGTTGTGATCGGAGGAGCCCAACGGAGAGAAAAGATTAACAGAGTAAGCAGAAGGATTAGTTGTGAGGAAGAGGTCAAGTATGTTGGAGCTCTCTCCAAGGCGGTCAGGGATACGGGTAGGGTGCTGTACAAGCTGCTCTAGGTCATTAAGGATAGAAAAGATGTAGGCTTGTTCACCAGGTGGATCCGTGAAAGGAGAGGAGAGCCAAAGGTGGTGGTGAACATTGAAATCTCCAAGAATGGAGATTTCAGAGAAAGGAGAAATGGACAGAATGTGTTCCATCGTAGAAGTAAGATAGTCGAAGAATTTTTGATAGTCAGTAGAATTAGGGATAAGTAAACAGCACAGATATATTTAGTCAGAGAATGACAGGAAAGCCGAAGCCAGAGAGTGGAGAATTCAGAAGAATCAAGTTCAGGAACACGAGAGCAAGATAAGTCGTTGCGTATGTATACACAACAGCCACCTTTGGCTTTGAAATGAGTATAGAGAAAGTAGGAGGATACAGAAAAGGGTTTGCTGTCAGTTGCCTCAGACAGCTGAGTCTCCGTTAGAAAAAGAAGGTGAGGTTTAGAGGAGGAGAGGTGGTGCTCAACAGAGCGAAAGTTAGATGAAAGGCCGCGAATGTTGCAGAAATGAAGAAGAAGAGAGTCAGACAGTGGTTCCAGGCACCTCGAGTCGTCACCGGGAGAGGGGCAGATGGCGGGGGCATTTATGGTCCCCCCCCCTGGGGACTCCGAGGCTAGGTGAATTGACGCCATTTTGGTAAATTTTGAATAGGAAGTGTAGTGTGTACTGTGCATGTAGTTTGGTGAAGATAGATAGAGAAATTTGTACTGGAGAGCATGCTGGCCTACTCTCTGTGTAACTGAGACACTGAAAAAGTTCAGCAAAGGGGGATGGTCAGGAACTGTCCTGAGGGCTGATGAAACGGGAGCTCCAGCACTCCCTGTCATCAGCTTTCCATCCACCTCGGGAGTACTGCCCTGCTCGACTGGTGCTACAGTCTACTCCAAGATGATATGAATATAAATACTCCAAGCTGATATGAATATAAATACAATATGTACTGTATGTATATGTTTAATATTTACCGCTTATTTGATTACATTTTTCGGTTCCACATGATGACTATTATATCCACATATTTCTTATAATAGTCCTTTTACAGTATCTTGGCCCAGATCTTAGTCCTGCTGTTACAACTAATTTATCACGAAGAAATGTTAATTTTTGGTTAGACTGGAGAGCAAACGGCACGTAGTTCCGCTCAAGAAAACAGTAATTACGATGCGTAGGGAACTAAGCCAAACAAGAGGAATGACAAATGGACGGTGAGCAAACAGTAGAGCAGTGTATGAAAAACAAGTTGTCCATGCCCGTTGCAACATAATACCGAATCGGCGGTCAATTAGCGTATCGGAACCGTATCAGCACTTTTAATAGGAAAATACATATTTTCCACCATATGCGTTCATATACACCTAATTGTTTGAAATCCGGTAAAAATATATGATTTATTTAACTGTTAATAAAAAATCATCATGCAGAACAAAAACGTAATAATGTTTGCGAATATTTACCCTATAGATATAGATGTGTCATGTCTCCATGATTACTCAATCTGCATATAGATGGGGTTATAAAAGAGATACAAGGTAGGGCAGTGGATGTTGGAACGGCCCTCACGAGAGAGGGCAGTGTTTGGAAACTCCCTGTACTGTTGTTTGCAGATGATAATACTTTGTTATGTGAAAACGAAGGGGAAGTGCAAGGCTTGGACGATGAGTTTGCGAGAGTCTGTAAGAAGTGGAATCTAAAGGTGATTGCAGGGAAGAGTTAAGTTATGGTCTTCGTGAAAAATGAAGTCAGTGAATGTAAGTACTTGGGTAGTGTGAGGAGTAAGGATGGAAGTTTAGAGGATGATTTTTTTTTTTTTTTTTTATAAATAACAGAACGGATGAAGGAAAAACAAATGGGTAAAAAAAATAATCCATACACCAGATTACTGGTGTCCTCTGTTCATAAAATATCTGTAACAATTAGACTTGAACAGTTGTGGGTTGAAATTTGGAGGAAAACAACTCTGGGGAAGCGAGTTCCAGAGAGATGCAGTTCGGGGAATGAAAGAATTCTGATAGGCAGAAGTTCTGCAATATGGTTGAGCGACATTCCAGTCATGAGCGCTACCAGATGCCCGTGTAGCACGAGGGAAGGCATGGAGAGGTGGCACCATGGACGCAACTTCGTCTGAGCATTTGCCAAAAAAATATCTGTAAAATAATGCAAGGGAGGCAACATTCCTTCTTACTTGCAGGGGAGGTAGTTTATATGTAATGGCAGGGTTGTTAATGATTCTAACAGCTTTATTCTGAATTTTGTCTAGTTGTCTTAATGCAACCTCTCCACAACCATTCCACAAGGGTGAGCAATATTCAAGCTGAGAGCGCACATGACTCTTATAAATTATAGCTAACTGCTCATTGGCGAAGAAGTTACGGACTCTGTACAATAATCCAAGTTTCTTTGAGGCGGTTTTAGCAAGTGATCTGACATGAGAGGTCCAGCTGAGGGTACTGTTAAGTGAGACACCAAGAATTTCAATACTTTTGGAGATGGGAATATTAGTAGCACTGAAGGTAATGTACGAATCTGGCAATATCTGTCTATTAGTAAACTGTATATATTTAGTTTTACTAGCATTAAAAGAGACAAGGTTGTTTTGTCCCCATTCACTGATTGTAGATAGACCTTGATTTATGGAGATGGCTGTACTGAGTTGAGAGGTAGAGATATTAGACTTTGTAAATGGATGTCTGAGTGTGAATGAACTATGTAGTGTTGAGTCATCTGCATATGAGTGAATGGGATTGTGAATGACAGATAAGAGATCATTAATATGAACCAGAAATAGGGTTGGCGCCAGAACTGATCCCTGCGGCACGCCGGCGTTAATTGAGTGGAAATTCGAATATACATCATCTACTTTTACTCTTATTTTCCTGTCACTAAGATAAGAAGAAATCAAAGGAACAAAAGACGTTAGTCCATAGCAAGGGAGTTTGGACAGCAGGGAACGGTGCCATACTCTGTCGAAAGCTTTAGAGATATCAAGAGCTACTGCATGAGTTTCTCCAAAAAGATCAATTGATTGATGGATGGTATGAGTTAAGAGATTGAGTATGTCAATGGTGGATCTTTCGTGGCAAAGACCGTACTGTCTATCACTAATTAAGTTGTTGGATTCAAGATGTTTAACAATATGCTTATTAATTAAAGTTTCAAATACCTTACCAAGAGAAGATGTGACAGCTATTGGTCTGTAATTGGAGGGGTCAGACGAACTTCCTTTCTTCGGAACTGGGTGGATATTGGCTTCTTTCCATGAATTTGGGAATAAAGAAGTACATATGCATAGTCTGAATAATTTAGCTAGAACAGAGGCAAGTTCAGGGGAACACTTTTTCAAAACAATTGGCGGAATTCCATCTGGGCCTGGAGCTTTGTTGGTAGGTAAATTGTCTAGGATGGATTTTACGTATCTTGTCTGTATTTTAAGTGGGGCAGTTTCGGGAGAATCAAGTTCCAGTACTGGGACATTCTGGCTGGTATCATCTATGGTAGAGTTTCTGGCAAAGGTACTAGCAAAGATATCTGCTTTCCCGCGTGGGTCATTTGTAATATTGCCATCTGAAGATTTTAGTGGGGGAATGGAAGATGACTTGTTAAAGTTATTATTGAAAGAATTAAGAGTTGACCAGAATATTCTATTGTCATTAGGGTTGTTAAGTAGTTTTGATGCTTGCTTTTGAAGAAAGTTTGATTTAGATAGATTTAATACAGCTTTTGCATGATTTCTAGCAATTTTAAATTGGGAGAGTGATTCAGATGTTTTCGATTTTAAGTAAGAGTTATATGCTAATGACTTTTGGGCTGTTGCTCTGGCACAATTGCCATCAAACCATTTTGGAGAGTTTGATCTTTTAGTGAATTGTTGACTTGGTATGAATAAATCCATACCAGCTAGTATTAAGTCACAAATGTGGGACTGGGTAGAATTGGGATCACTAGAGAAGAAAGACTGCCATGGAACATCAGCAAGATAATTTCTAAATCCATCCCAGTCTGCCCTGTCAAAGTGCCATCGGGTCACCCTGACAGGTTCAGAATGGGGAGGTGTAGGAGGGTTAACTAATGAGGCTTTGATCAGATTGTGGTCAGAGGATCCAAGTGGTGACAGTACCTCTATCCTGTATTGATCTGGATTATTTGTCAAGAATAAATCCAAGAGATGGACATTATGGTCAGGATTATCAGGTATTCTGGTTGGTTGCTTTACCAACTGGGTGAGATTACGATTCCGCAAACAGCTCGCATTCTAGACCAGCGTCGTCAGTCAGGGCAGAATGCAATAACCATTCAACATTGTGTATGTTAAAATCACCCAAAATGGTAATTTCATTGCCAAGGGCAAGGTCAAGGTTACTCAACTGAGTGGATATGGAATCAAATACACTGGGTTCCGAAAAAGCATTGGGGGAATGATAAACTACACAGGTATATTTGGTAATGTTTTGGCAATTTAATTTATATAATGAGTAATCAAAACTGGATGAAGTGAAGTTTAAAATAGTGTCAACTGCATATTGGGATTTGATATAACAACAGGTGCCGCCCTTGTTACGGAAGTTTGTAAGGAGATGGTAACCGGGAAAACAAAATGGAGATATATCGGTAGAGGGTGAGATTTGTGGTTCTGTGAGGAAAAGGGCCAAAGGGGATGTGGACTGAAGGAAAAAATGAACTGAGTTTAAATTTGTGGTAAGGCCGCGGATGTTGGTAAAGAATAAGGCCGCACCGTCACCTCTTCGCCGACGAGCATTCCCGGAAATAGCAACAGTCACTGCCGGCACAGTCGCTTGATGGCGACCGGGAGGACCCTGTGCCTCCAGCCCTATCCTGCCGGTGGTGGCAATCCGAGGTACCACCTCATTTGATAGTAAGATTGCAGCGGCCATTACTAAAGATGTGAATAGAAGGTGTGATATGTTATGCGCATGTAGTGTGGTGTAGACAGTTGAAGGTAGAGGTATTATGAGAGCATGCTGGCCTACTCTCTGTGTAAATGAATGCACTGAAAATGTTCAGAAAAGGGAGATGGTCAGGATCAAGTCCTGAGGGCTGGTGAAACAGGAGCTCCAGCTCTCCCTATCACCAGCTTGCCATCAACCTCGGGAGTACTACCCTGTTCGACTGGTGCAAGAAGGGAGAAAGGTTGCTGCTTCCTTGAACGCAGTGATAGGGAAGTGAGCATGGAAGTGAAAAAGTTACTGCACAACAGTATTATGATACTGTATGGAAGTGAAGTTTGGGCCTTGTTAGAGGCACAGAAGTCAAGAGTCAGAGTAGTGGAAATGAGTTATTTGAGTGAAGAAGGTGGAGTCACATGGAGAGACTGACAAATGAGGAAGTCAAGGAGCGTTGTGGTGTGGATGTGGATGTGATAGGAAGAGTTAGGAGATAGAAATTGAGATGGATTGGCCATTTGGAGGGGATGGAGAGTGAAAGATTGACTAAGAGAGTGTATGTGAGAGAGGTAGAGGAGGAGACAGGGAGGGAGAGGCCAAGGATGAGATGGAGAGGTGGAGTGAAGAGGTATGTGAGAGAAATGGGTGTGAGCTGGGAGGAGGGCAGTGAAATGGCGAGGGACAGAGTGACATGGACGCAATTTGTTTGTGGTTACTCCTGACGGGATTCAGGTGTCTGGCAATAGATAGATAGATCGCCAACACCCCTTGACACACTTCTATTTTGCATAAATATTGAATTAAAGTGTAAATAAAAGTATTTTTACGTTAAATCAATATTCATACAAACTACAAGTGTGTCAAGGCGACTTCTCGAATGAAACAGAAACACTTCCTCTAACTTTATGTGGTCTTCGCTCTGAATCCCGATTATTAATTAACATTTAAATTAAGCACAAAATGTTGACATGATTTCAGATATTTAGGTGTGTATCAACCTATATGGCGATAAAAATTATATTTTTCAATTAAAATTTTCGATTCGGTAAATGCCCGTTTATTTGGTACCGGTATCTGTTCGCACTCGTCCATGCCTATATCAAGAGGTCCATGTGCAGAAAGTACAAAGATGATACATCTAGTAATTTAGATCATTTTTCATTCAGTATGGGTCCCAACATGCTCAAGATGAAGTAGGAATGAGTTTCAGTCCCTTAGCCAGACTTTTCGAAAGGGGGGGAGGTCGTTTCTGCTGAATTTGGACTTTTATGGCAGCTGGTCAAAGGTCTGCTGCATGCTTGCCTTGAGGGTCTGGATATAGGCTATGCATAAGCGACTTTGAAGAAGAAAGAGTGACTCTTTTTGCACTGGAAAAAAAAAAAAAAAAATACCCACCGCCCCCAGAACGCCCACCCCGCCACCCCCCACCCCACCACCGTGCCGCTACCACACCACCACCCCAGGAGGACACCACGGTGGGGCTAATGACCCTGAACAAGAGGGTCACCAGGACACTACTCTCCTGAGTCCCTCTTCCCCGCAATTATCCCAACACCAGGTAAGCGGGAAGAGACAATGACCCTGCGAACAGGACAGCCGTCACCAGAATCGGGGTTGGACTGAACAAGATTCAGTCCCAGGTGACACCGCATCGACAACTACTGTACTTGACGGGGAAGTAGCAGCCGCTGTACGCCCTTCAGTTACCTCCCCAAGGGCAGGAGGCCCAAGGCTATGGTCAAAAGTACACACCAGGGTAAGTAGACCCTCGGCTATGGCCTCAGTGTGTACTGGAGAGAGCGCGGCCTCTGTGCACCCCTCTCCTGCTTTTCTCTCCTACGAGAGCAACATCGCGTCGATGGCCACTGTACGTGACAGGGAAGGAGAGGCCACTGTACGCCCTCCAGTTGCTTCTCTAAGGGTAGATAAGCTCCCGGCTATGGCCAAAGTATGTACCAGGGTAGACAGACCCTCGGCTATGGCCTCAGTACGTACTGGAGAGGGCGCAGCCTCTGTGCACCCCTCTCCTGCTTTTCCCTCCTATGGGAGCAACACCGCGTCGACGGCCACTGTACCTGATGAGGAAGGAGCGGCCACTGTACGCCCTTCAGGTGCTTCTCATAGGGTGGGTAGGCTCACGGCTATGGCCGCAGTACGTACCAGGGTAAGCAGACCTAAGGCTACGGCCTCAGTACGTACTGGAGAGGGCACAGACTACGTGTACCCTTCTCCTGCCTTTTCCTCCTGCGGGAGCAGCACCGCCAGCACGGCCACTGTACGTGCGGGGGAAGGAGCGGCCACTGTACGCCCTTCAGGTGCGTGCCCTAGGAGTCACGAAACCACGTTCACGGGCACTGTACGTGACAGGGAAGGAGCGGCCACTGTACGCCCTTCATTTGTGGCTCTGAAAGCACTCCCGATGCAGGAAGTCCCTTGCGCGGCCGACCTCTTCCCTCTCGGCTGCGTGGGACGCCCTTTGTCACCATCCGGGAGTGTTGCCCCGGAGGTGTTGCCAGAGTGGTGGCAAGGCCTGATCCAGGTCCTACCGCCTACCCCTGGGAGATCCCTGCTCCTGCCGGACACCCGACGGAGACGATGCTGCAGCTCACCCCTGTTGGCGCCTCCCCCTACAGGTGACCGCAGTCTTAGGACCCCCAGGCCCGACCAGCAGCCTCCAGGTGAACGCAACCCAGGTTCTGTCTTCCCACGGAGCCAGAGGCGACAGGCCCGCCTCCTACAGCTGTTTGGCCCCAGTCCCGAGGGCCACCTCTCAGGTCGAGGCCCCCAGACCGGAGGGCCTCCCTGCACCCCACCAACGAGGTTCCAGTACGAGGACCTCCTCCCAGGTCGAGGCCCCCAGACAGGTGGGCCTCCCTGTAGTCCACCGACGACCAGGACCCGGGCAGTGACTCCCCTGCGGGCAGTGTATTGCCCTCTACAGAAAGGCTTCCCCTAGGGCCTTACCCTCACGCCCGGACACCAGAGTGATTTGTATCCAGGACACACGGGTAAATAGTGACGTTAACGCCCCTTGTATCACGAACAGTCAAGACGGGAAAATAACAGTGAATAGTGACAAAGTAAGGGCCAGAATAATACCAGTGAAAGTTACCACTAACCTATTAAAGCCCGATACCCGGCAGAATAGAAAATAGCCTGAGTCCCAGATAAGAGAACTTATAGTATTTGTGAACCAAGACTAGGGTGCACGGAAGTATCAAAAGTCTGTGTATAAGTGCCGTTGCGACTAAGTGACTCGATCAAGTGTCGCGATCTGCACCCTGTCTAGTTATAGTAGTATTCACCCCACTGACTTTTGGCCCTGTTCATCCCCAGTGCATCGGACTAAATATATATAATATTATTTCTGCCTAAAGACGAAATATGGGTATCGTGATATTACAACTAACCACATAAGTGTACATGCAAAATACTGTGTCTCAAGTGTAACTGTAAATCTTGGTGTTAAAGGCTAACTCTGTGTCCCTGTCTACTGTATATCCAATACCTCTCTGAGTTATATTGTAACGGTGTAGAAATTAAGGCAATAGATGTGTTAAGGTATACTGCCTGGTTTTTATGTCCTGTTCCTTTGTGGGTGCTTTACTTCCGGTCCGGAAAGAGGACCCCGCTCAGTCGCTGGTGTTCTTAGGACGAGAAGTCGACCTAAAAACACCCAGTATAACAAAAATAAATAAATAAAAATAGAAAAGTAGCATATGACAGAGGAGCTAGTTGGAGAAGAACAAGGGGGATTTAGGAAGGGAAAAGGGTGTGTAGATCAGATATTTGTTCTAAGATGTTTAGTGGAGAAGTATCTAGAGAAGGGAAGGAAAGTGTATGCTGCCTTCATGGACTTGGAGAAAGCTTATGACAGAATAGATAGGCAAGGTATGTGGAAGGTATTAAGAATATATGTAGTGGAGGGGAAATTGTTGAGTGCTGTGAAGAGTATGTACTAGGGAGCTAGGGTTACGGTGCGAGTGGATGGTGAACTGAGTGAGTTCTTTGATCTCAATGTGGGACTGAAACAGGGTTGTGTGATGTCTCCATGGCTGTTTAATATATATATGGATGGGGTTGTAAAGGAGGTGCAGGGTAGGGCAGTGGATGTGGGGGTGGCTCTAATGAATGAGGATGAGATTTGGAAGCTTCCGGTGTTGCTGTTTGCTGATGATACAGTACTGTTGAGTGAAGATGAATGGGAGTTGCAAGGTTTGGTGAATGAATTTGGGACAGTATGTAGGAGGAGGAATCTGAAAGTTAATGTAAACAAAAGTAAAGTTATGGTGTTTGAGAGGAATGAAGTCACAGAGTGTGCAGTGAGGTTGGATGGTGAGGATATGAAGAATGTGAGTGCATTCAAGTACTTGGGTAGTGTGATGAGTAAGGATGGAACTTTGGGGGATGAAGTGCGTGAAAGGGTACAGCAGGGAAGGAAGGTTGTTGGTACACTGAAAGCAGTGATGAGAAATAGGGAGGTGAGTATGGAAGTTAAGAAGTCACTGCATGATAGTATTGTGATCCCTACCCTGACGTATGGAAGCGAGGCATGGACCTTGCAAGAGGGGAACAAGTCAAGAGTGAGAGCAGTGGAAATGAGTTACTTGAGAGGAGCATGTGGAGTGACGTGGAGGGACAGGTTGACGAATGAAGAAGTGAAGGAACGCTGTGGGGTGGATGTGGATGTGATTGAGAAGATTAGGAGAAATACACTGAGGTGGTTTAGACATGTGAAGAGAATGGAGAATGAAAGACTGACTAAGAGGGTGTATGTAGGTGAAGTGGAGGGAGGGAGAGGGAGAGGTAGACCGAGGATGAGGTGGGGAGATGGAGTTGAGAGGTATATGAGGGAGGGGGGGTGAGTTGGGGGGAGGGTAGTCAAATGGTGGGTGACAGAGCGACTTGGAGGCGTTTTGTCTGCGGCCACCCTTTGCGGGATTAGGGCGTCGGGCTATAGATAGATAGATAGATAGATAGAAAAGTAACAGACCTTGATAAAATGAGGGGGGTCTTCCGACCTTCTCGACCCAACCCTACTCCCCGGCAGAGGGATTGAGTCTAATATACTAAATAACCCAAACAACTCCTCTCTGGAGATGGGAGGGAACTCAGCTTTCAGGTGGAGTATGGGATTATGTAAAATCCTCCTTGGTGTTAACTGTAGGCCAGCTGCTATATAACTTTTTTATCATTTAAAAATGCATTTTAACCTGTCTAATAAGCTTCTTCCAAAGCCTTTGCAAGACTGGCTTGAATGATTAGAAGTCATCCAAAGCACAAGAAATTACAATGATGTCAAGGAGTTCCTTGACAACAAGAAGTGAATAACGGGAACTTTGAGGAGTGTAATAGTATTTCATGAAATGTCCCGGTAAAAAGACAAACTTGTCTTTGATACCAAACCAGTCCCATCCTCCCTAAATTTCTTGCAACCACTTCTTTGTCTGAGATAAAACAGACTATTCGGATGAACCCTCCCTCTCTTGTTAGAGATAAACCAGACTATTTGTATGAACCCTCCCTCTCGTCATTAGAACTTTAACATACAGTAAGATTTACAGTACGTTATTTGTCACTTCCATATGGCCTTAATACAAGTAGAGCACCCAGGCTCTTAACTAATTTTACATGCATATGATAAAATTAGTATAGTATAGTTTCTTTTATTTTGTATACAAAATACATGTATTGTAATAAGAAAAATACCTGTCACAGTTATTTATTACACTTTCACTGCATTATCAGTCTTCATAATACTGGCTCGAAGGATTAGGTTTTACAGAGGAATAAAAAAAAAAAAATTACCTGCATTATCAGTCTTTATAATACTGGCTTTAAGGATTAGGTTTTACAGAGGAGGTATCCAAAATCGGAAAAAAAAAAAAAAAAAGATTTACCTGCATTATCACTGTTTTAAACTGGCTATATTCCTTCTCTCTGCACCCTATTAATCTCTCCCATCCTCTACACATGACCAAACCAGTCCCATCCTCCCTGAATTTCTTGCAATCCCTTTTCACTGTAGTCAGAG
Organism: Coenobita brevimanus; assembly: GCF_032717465.1. Lineage (NCBI taxonomy): Eukaryota > Metazoa > Arthropoda > Malacostraca > Decapoda > Coenobitidae > Coenobita > Coenobita brevimanus. Next base: position 19,873,873 of record NC_136956.1, read on the forward strand.
ACAAACCAGACTATTTGGATGAACCCAGCCTCTTGTTTAAATTATTTCACAAGGATAAGAGAAGTTAGTACACTACAGTTTAACTACTATCTATACTTTATAAATGAAGTAAAAGTGTCATAATAAAAAATTTGTACTTAGGTTTAAATCCCATCACAGTTATTTATTGCACTGACTTCACTGCATTATCACAGTTATTTATTGTGCTGACTTCATTGCATTATCACAGTTTCACACCTATCACAGTTATCTGCATTGCATTCAATACACTGTCACACTTTTATACTGGCTACCCATAGTACAGATAGCACTAAATAATAAAGGCCAAAGAACCTGGGAGTGGCATAAGTTACCCAGGCTTTCCTGCAAAGCTGCTTTGTGGGGACCCACTCTTGGCCTTCCTTAGGGACTCTAGGCTGTATGGCCAGACTGCTTTTGGAATGTCACCATTGTCAAAGGCTATTCTGATGCCATTCTGGTTAAAATCTTCACTAAAGACTTAAAAGAATTATCAATGGAGGACATCGTTGTATTTAAAGTATTTATGCCTGCCTCCATCCCTCGTACTGTAGTCAGCATTTCTTCTTGCTGGCGGATAATCTGCTTGGAGGAGTCACTGTTCACAGCCACACTACAACTAAGTGAACGACGCCTCCTCTTCCTAGGTGTAGGCCGTGCACTCACATCTTCAAAAGGTGTGTCCTCTGATACACCTGAAATAAAAAGACATGCTTAATGTATGAAACAAAAGGTGTAAATTTCCTAGAACGGGATGCCACACACAAGTCTTCATGCCAGCCGCTCACCATTTGACTGACCTCCCTTAAAACACTTCAGTGCTGACATTTCCATTCACTAAACCTAAACCCCAACACAGCCACAAACTTGTTGCTATATATATATATATATATATATATATATATATATATATATATATATATATATATATATATATATATATATATATATATATATATATATATATATATATATATATATATATATTGTTACAAAGCCTATGATTTCATCATCCTTTGTGTAATTTTAACGCACAGTATGCTGCATGTTTGATTACGAGCGTGTTCAGCCTCAGTCCCCCCTTCTACCGTTATAGTAGAGTAAGTCGTCCTTTCTGTTGTTCAGAGCGGGATTGTCAACTCTTTGTCCCCATGGCTTCATTTGCGCGTGCTTCTTACAAGTTGTATCAAGCTCTGCCGGCCCCTATATAATGAGCTCAGTCTCTGCTTCGTGGCCACTTAGATCTACTCCTCATTTTGCTCACATCTCTGTCCTCCCCTGTACAGTTATTATTATTGTGAGTGCTCAGGAAGTCTCCAGCCATCTAGCAGCTGTGTGTCATTTGAGTATAAGTGTTATTGCATTTTGTTCTTGTACTGTATAGCATAAGGTTAATTCTTAGGCCTAGTAAGGTTTTTGTAATTTATGTAGGGTTCTTATTGTTAGCCATTGTTCATAATAGTTTGTATCTGTAATAATTTATCTTGCATTAACTGAGCATTACCCAGTGTATTTTCATTTTATCACGGCTGACTTAGGTAAATTTACTCTTGCTAATTTCGTGTTAATAGAGGCTATTGCAGTTAACCATATATTTAACCTGTTTTTGCCATTACATTATCCTTATGAGTCCTGAATGTTTTGTTGTTAGTTTGAGCATTAAACTTTAACTTGTAATTCTACCTAACTCTTTTATTTTGAACCTGGACCTTTACGGGACAGTGGTGATTATTAGTATTCTCACTTAAAGTGTACATTATCTTTTTCTGTTCCGTAACAATATATATATATATATATATATATATATATATATATATATATATATATATATATATATATATATATATATATATATATATATATATATATATATATATATATATATACAGTATACCTTTTACTATCCTGCCTCTTCTTCTCCCAGTCCAGTAAAGGTTTTGCAGTAAGCCTATTATGCCATTAATCCCAGCAATACAATATCATCAGCTGACAACACCACAAGCTCGCACACCCCACCCTCATTCATTAGAGCCATTCCAACATTTCAAACCTAATAAGTAATAATTAGTACGGCTCTGTACTGAACATCAGCCTTAAAGCAAGGCATGTGATTCACAGGCTATAAATGCCGCAGTGCATTAGGAAGAAGGAATTATATGTATTGATTGCTCATTAAATCATCACCAACACACTGAACTAGTCTTACCTCCAACAAGGATATCATCAGGCAGGCTTGAATTGCTTGATGCTGTAGCTGCATGTGCTGGATATTCAGCCAAAACACATCGTTTGACATGGCGGGGTGCTGATGCTTGCTCAGCAGCAGTTCCAGGAACAGGAAGGGCTGCTGGAGTCACTGGTGCTGGCTGAGAGGCAGATGTGTGAGGCACATTAAATGGAGTCAAAGCAGCAGGCTGAGCAGGGGAGGGAAAGGTAGCTGCAGCAACAGGCAGGGTAGCTGGATGAGATGGGTCAGTCTCTGGCAACGGCTGGCCCTCAATGGCTTTGTCGCCAATAAGAGAGAGCAAGATCTCCTCCAGTGGTGTGCGCTCCTTACAGTCCGGTGGCCCTCCACCTAAAATAATAAGCACCAGCATAAGATGTACAGGAAATTCTTTCATTTTTTCATCGTTGAAAGGACACCATAAAATTTCAAAACCACAAGCAGGATACACTGACATTAAAGTATACTGTATGGTACTGTAATTGCGGTCCCTTCCCTAAACTTAAGGAAAAAAAACTGTTTTTGCTAACAATGCTGCATGTTTTACACATGTAGTGACACCCTTATAATTTTTAATAATGTAAATATGCCTGTCTCCTCTAGTGTTGATATCCTTGCAGTAACACTGACAGCCAACCTAAGTTGGACATCTCATGTCAGATCTAATGTTAAAGCTGCTTCTAAAAACTGGGACTACTGTAACGAGTTTGAGAATTCTTCACACATAAGCAGTTGGTCACTATAGTATACAAAAGGCATGTGCATTCTCAGATGGAATACTGCTCACTCTTGTGGAGTGGTGGCATTGAGGCATTTGGACAAAATTCAAAACAAAGCTACTAGATTAATCAACAACCCTGCAGTCACGCAGGATCTTCCTCCATTGTTCATGCGAAGAAATGTTGCATCCCTTGTTTTACTCTACAGATAATATTACGGCAAATGTTCCGAGGAACTTACTTCATTGTACCACCTTTTTGCATGTTTCCTTGCAGTACTAGGGCTGCTGAGAATGCCCATAATTTTACACTCTCACCACCACTATGTAGAACTTCCAATTATCAAAATTATTTTATCCCCAGAACTACTAAGTTACACTCTCTTCGTCAGTCTTTCACCCTCCATCCTCTCCACATGGCCAAACCACCTCAGTGTGTTCCTCATAACGCTTCCTATCACATACACATCCACACCTCATAGCTCCTTGGAGTTGCTTTCCAGAAACATTCAATCTACAACAGTTCAAAATGGACTTTTTAGTTTTCCTACCTCCATTCATTGTCTCTTTTAAAAAATAAAGTCATGCACTAAAGATGTTGCCTAACTTAAACCTAACTTTCCTATAATTCAATAGTGTATATATAAAAATATGTGCACTGCATCTAATGTACTTAGACCCTTTATCAATTTTCAAAATTATAATGCAATGCACAATATAATATCCATGCATGTTTTATGGTATATAAAATGCGTTACTTACAGAACAGTGCCCCCAAAATCAACCATAGTGCACCCGACAACGGGGCAAGCAAGATACAGCCCAGTATGCCCGGGAATGTGCCGACACCACCACACGGACCCCACGGGGTAGCCGCCACCAGTCGGAACAACTCCCGGCAACAGCGACATATGTCAGTCCGGGCCGTGCGCCCCTATGTCACGCAGCCACCACGCCGTCGTCGTCGTAGGAGAAGGACACTACCTTCACGGAGTGGGATTGTTGAACCAGCTAGGGGTGGAATTGTTATAGACACTCCAGACGGCGCCCCTCCTCGTGAGACGGCCTATTGTCACTCCGAAAGTGTTCTGGTAGAGACGGCCTATTGTCGCTCCCGCCCTCGTGAGACGATCTATTGTCGCTCCGAAAGTGTTTCGGTAGAGACGGCCTATTGTCGCTCCCCTCCTCGTGAGACGGCCTATTGTCGCTCCGAAAGTGTCCCGGTAGAGACGACCTATTGTCGCCACCGCTCTCGTGAGATGGCTTATTGTCGCTCCGAAAGTGTTCTGGTAGAGACGGTCTATTGTCGCTCCCCTTCTCGTGAGACGGCCTATTGTCGCTCCGAAAGTGTCCTGGTAGAGACGGCCTATTGTCGCTCCCCTCCTCGTGAGACGACCTATTGTCGCTACGAAGGTGCCCTGGTAGAGACGGCCTATTGTCGCTCCCCCCCTCGTGAGATGGCCTATTGTCGCTCTGAGGGTCCCCTGGCAGAGACGGCCTATTGTCGCTCTGAGGGTCCCCTGGCAGAGACGGCCTATTGTCGCTCCCGCCCTCGTGAGATGGCCCACTGTAACTCCGAAGGTGCACAGAAGGAGGCAAGGAGCGAGACGTCACCCCGGCAGGAAACAAGAGCCCAGGCCTCCCATCCCAGAGTGGCCCAGACAGGCCTCACAGCCTCCCCTGGCCTCCGCTCCCTACGTCTGGCTCTAGAGCAGACGCACCTGACGGGCCCCAGTGTAAGTCGATGCCGCAGCCCTCCCCTCTCGGCACCCCTAGACGCTGGAGACCGCAGTCTGCAGTCTCTCTTGATTCTCCCCAGGACACCTGGGCGCGATCTCCATACGCCCCTACGACGACGTAAGGCTCCCACTTCCGGCTGAGACTTACAACAGAGGTTCCTGGAGCTATTCGGGCCCAGTCCCGAGGGCCATACTCCTGAGCCCTGTCCGGGAGCCACGGGTAGCCCAGGACACGACAGGACGCCCTTACGAGTTGTCCCGTGCCCTCTTAGTACGCCTCCCCTTGGCGATGCCCCTAGCCCGGCAGGATTGCCGACGGCCTGTTCCCGCCTATCCCCACGATGAATACGTGTGATGTTACAGTGCAAGTGATTTAGGTTAAGTGTGATTTCCCCTAGTATAGTATTGTGCAGTGACCTAATATAGTGAGTATCGGGGCAAGTAAGATCACAGTGAGAGAATGAAGGACGAGTGTGTGGAACAAGATATGATGAACTATATTTATGAGTGACGTCCCTTATATCCAATTAGTAAGCCTGTGCCGCCTGGCGATTCCTCCGTAGTGACATACCCCTATTACTGTGAGCCCTAAAGAAATATTATGAGAGAGTATTAGCGATATTCTCCCACTCACGCTGCCCGTAAATCTTGTACGACACTCTCTCGTCCCAGTATCTAGAGTAAGAGTAAATTAAGAATAAAATCAATTACCAAAGTCCCTTTGCTAGTGGAAAACGTGTAGTCCTCATTGTTAATATTTGCCTCTCTTCAGTATTACCATAACTCCCTCCTAGCCGTTGCAAGTCACTCCCCGCACCCTCCCCCCTTTTCCCCCCTTGTGAGAACTCACCCCCGTGCCTCCCCCGCGCGCCTATATTCACTGTACCCTGAATACACTAGGATTGATTGTGTTGGCATTAATGTCAGATAAGCAAGTATCCTGCGAGATACCCATGTCCTAGATAAGGTTTTATATTGCTATGTATTATGTTGTAATATCTGCTGATTTGTCCTGTGTCAGATTGTTGTAATATACGTGTAAAGGATATTGCCTAGAGTTTTTGTGTCCTGCCTCTCTTTATTGCACTAAGCTCCGGTCTCGAAAGAGGACCCTGCTCCACGTTAGGTGTAGTAGGAACGAGAAGTCGAGTCTACTTTCACCTAGCATTACATTGGTGGCCAGCGGTGGTTCTAGACCCGGGCGTAAAAGAGAGGTAATCAGGAATATTTGGCAAAATGGCAACTAAATCGCACATTCAATTACCCAAATTTGACCCCGACCAGTATGATATACACACATATCTGGCAATAATTAAACCCTTACTGGATATTGGCTTTGAAAACGACCAACAGAAAATTGCAATCATACTACCACTGTTGGGTAAAGCGGCGGCGAACAAAGCACCGAAAATCGTCCCAGAACTCACCTGGCAGAACTTTACAAAGTTCACTGTACAAGCCATTACCCCGTCATTAGGGATAGTAGTGGCTCTATCCCAATTGGATAGTTTTTCATTCGACGGGGATTTAGATAATACCCTGATACAGGCAAGACGCCTGGTTACTACTGCCTACCCAGAGGCAGATGAAGAAACCCGGGATCAGCATACATTTAACACTCTGCTCAGAGTGCTCCCAAGTGTTGTTAAGCAACACTTCACTATCCATGACCCAACAGGAGACATGGATAGAGATATACAGCTGATACGGCGCCTCCTGACCGCCTGCCCTTCTCCACAGCAAATCAATGTTGTTAAGAAATTCCCCACCCGACCCCCGGCTCCTCCAGCCACACCACGTCCACCTCTGCCTCACACCAGCTCGACCCCGGCGCCTAGCCCGCCCAGGGCACACCCCTCCCGTCGGCGCCCGGCCCCGCGAGAAAACGCGAACCTAATTCTTGTCAACCCATGGGAATTCACAGCCTGCAACTCCCACTGCCCCCTTCATGACACACGGGACCAGCTTAAAGCTGCTTGCCGCAGAATCACAGCCCCGGCTTCGCGTAAAGTGTTCGCCTTAGAAGGCGAGGCCCCAGGGGATGAGCTGACGCACGTGTACGAGCCCCATTCAAGAGAACTGGAGCAGGAACAGGAGAATGAAAGCTCTAGCCAGCTGGATTTTTAGGCCCTTCCGCACACCAACCCACGGTGGCGGGGGCCATTACCCCTAAGTATCGCCCCCCAGTATACCACAAGATGAAAATAAATGGCGTGAAGGCCAGACTGCTAGTCGATATGGGAGCGGCCAGGTCCTGCCTTTACAGCCACTATTTCTCCCGCTACAAATCACGGTTTGGCCCACTCCACCCTACTACCACTCACCTTGTGGATGCGGGGGATGGCCCCCTACCCATCCGTGGGGAAACCCGGGCCCTACGGGTCGACACCCACCAGCCGGTGTCCACCCAAACCCCATTCATCATTTTTTATTCCTCCTGCCGGTGTTATGATGGGTATTTAGGGCTGGACTTGCTCCAAAAACTCGGAGCCACGATCGACTGTCGCCACCGACAACTTCAGTTCCGCCCCTCACCCCGTTCCACCCCAGCCGTTTGCACATGCACGCCGCGGTCCCGGCCGGAGGATTCGCCCCCTTCCTCCCCCCAGTGCCTCCCTTCCCCCTCCTATCCCTGCCCCCCTCTCCTCCCCCTCCCGTGCCTTTCCACTCCACTCCTGCTCCCTCTTTCCCCACCACCGTCTCCACCGCTGTTACCATCCCCTCCCACCATGAGGCTTGGGTGCCCCTTAACAGGCCCTCAGGTCCATCCGTTTTGTTCTCCCCCCTCCTCCCCTCCGGACCCCTTTCTGCCTGCCTTGTGTCCCCCACCTTCCTCCCACCCCACCACGCCGCCATCCACATTGCCAATCTCGCCCCGTCCCCTCTAACCCTCTCCAAGGGGCTTATCGTCGGAGAGATGGAGGAAGCCGAGCCCTGTGCCCCATCCCCCTCCCACCTCCCCACCCCTCTACCCCCCATCCCCGACCATCTCTCCAACCAGCAGTCAGACACCCTACGCCGCCTCCTCCTGGATTTCCAGGATTTGTTTGCGACAGGACCAGCAGATAAAGGGCATACCACATACCTGTCGCACGAAATTCATACAACAGGCGCACTTATACGACAACCATCCCGTCGTAAGAACCCCTGACAGAGAGAAGAGGAGGACCGCCAGGTGCGCGAAATGGTAGAGGCAGGTGTTATTTCCCCCTCCACCAGCCCTTGGTCCTCCCCCGTCGTTCTAGTAAAGAAGAAAGACGGCACGATGCGATTTTGCATCGACTACCGCCGTGTGAACGATGTCACCATTAAAGATGCCACCCCCCTCCCCCACATTGATGATTCCCTAGACTCCCTCTATGGGGCGTCTTGGTTTTCTACCCTCGACCTCCAGTCTGGATACTGGCAGGTCACCGTCCATCCGGATGGCAAGACGGCTTTTTCCACCAGTAATGGCAAACATTACGAATTTAATATTCTGCCATTCGGCCTCTGCAACGCCCCTGCCACTTTCTCCAGACTAATGGAATCTGTCTTGAGTGGCCTCACTTGGGAAATATGTTTAGCTTATCTTGATGACGTCATTGTTTTTAGCCAGACCTGAGCCGACCACTTGCAGCGCCTCCGTTGAGTTTTCACCAGAATTCGCCAGGCAGGCCTCAAGCTACATCCTTCTAAATGTGTCCTGGCCGCTAAGACCATCTCGTTCCTAGGACATACTATTTCCCAAGCAGGAATTTCCCCAGATCCTGACAAGCTCCATGCCATAGCGGACATACCGCCGCTGCAGGATGTCCACGGCGTCCGCGCCTTCCTGGGACTCACGTCCTATTACCGTCGCTTCGTGAAGGGATTCGCGCAGATCATTAAGCCTCTTCACGACTTGACACGAAAAGGGGAACCTTTCCTCTGGACCGAGGACTGACGAGCTGTTTTTCAACAGCTAAAAGACAAGCTCGTCTCTGCCCCCATCGTGGCCTTCCCCGACTATGCCCTCCCTTTTCGCCTCTACACAGATGTATCCCTTACCGCGATAGGCGCCGTCCTAGCCCAGGTACAGGCCGGCAGAGAACACATCATTGCCTGCACCAGTCACACTCTGAACCCGGCCGAAAAGAATTATGCCGCCACCAAGCGAGAATGCCTCGGTATAATCTGGGCCCTCCAATATTTTAGGGCTTATCTTTCCGGGACTCAAGTCACGATAATAACCGACCACCAATCACTCTAGTGGTTGCGCCAATCAGACTCCCATAACGCCCAACTCGTCCGGTGGCGTGACACCCTAGAGGAGTTTCAGTACGAGATTTCACACAGACCCGGAAAGCTCCACACCAATGCAGATGCCCTCTCCCGCCTCCCCATTCATGCGGTACAACCGGACCCCGACCTCCTACAACTCTGGCACCACAAGGAACGGCCCCCCTGGATCCCTGCTCACCTATTCCCCAAGCCATGCCGACAGGGCGACCACCTTCTAACCCCGTCCGGGCACATCCTCTTGACCCTCGATGCGGCACGTGACACCCTGCGCCACCTCCATGCCCACAATGGCATCCACTTGGGCACCAAAAAATTACTACAGGTGTTCAATGATATTTACTGGGCCCCAAATCCCTCCACCCTCGCCAAGGAAAATTACCCAGACTTGCCGCGCCTGCGCGCTTGGAAAAGATATCACCCGGACTGCCGGGCCATCAGGCCATATCACCGCCCACAAGCCCTGGCAACTCCTGGCGATCGACGTAGTGGGTCCTCTTCCCCCTAAATCTGGATATATATACCTGGTCACTTTTGTTGACACGTACTCCAAAGTCGTAGTAGCCTGCCCGGTTAAGGAACATCATGCCGTCGCTGTCGCCGATGCCCTGCTCCGACACGTGTTCCCTTACTTTGGCATTCCCCAAGCCATCCATTCCGATAATGCCCCCGAGTTCTCCGGGAAAATCTGGGAGGAGCTAGCCAGCATTTTTGGATATAAGATCTCCCACTCCTCACCATACTGGCTACAAGGGAACACCGTATGTGAACGTAGCCATCGTACCCTCATCAATCAGCTACGCACCCGAATCGAGGCTAAAAAAGATGACGATTGGCAGGCACATGTAAAAATTGTCCAGTGGGGCATGAATTCGTGCCCCCGAGAAGACGGGGTTTCCCCCCATGAAAGAATCTTTGGAGAAACTCCCCTTCTACTATCCCTACGCCATCACCTGCAACCGCCCACTTCCGCTCCCACTACAGACCCGCTACACCTGCTAAAACGGCGGATATACCACCTGCAAAAGAACCTGGACCTTGGACCCGACACAGCCTCCAATCCTTTCAACCCGGGTGACACAGTCGTCATTGCCCAGCTCCACACTCCCCACAAGCTTGCCCCCCACTTCACGGGGCCCCACACGATCATTAAAGCCCCCAACCCATACCAGGTAGTCATAGACTATCACGGCACTCCCCATACCCTCCGCAACCGTCACGTGCGACCTTTCCGCACGCCCACCTCCCCCACTCCTGCCCCACACCCCCAGCCCCCTCTGGCCCCCGCACCACCCTCTACAGTCACATATGAATGCTATGTTTCCTCCTCACCCTCCCACTCCACCCCCCCTACAACCTCCACCTCCCCGGCCGCCACCACCCCCAGCACCTCACCTGATGCCTCCCCCGCCACTCCTCCCTCACCCTCACCCCTTCCCTCTGTGGCCCCCCCCTCAACGCCCACTCCCACCTCTTCTGCCCACACCACCACGCCCTCACCACAACCCACCACCACCACCCCTCCCCCACCCACCATCCGTACACCCTCTCCGCCAACACCGTGCCCCACCGTGCCCACAACATGCAAAACAACCCGCCCATCCCATATGCCCACTTCTTCCCCCACCCCGACCCTCAAGACCACCACCACCCGCTCGGGCCGCCTCTCATGCCCGCCCGCCTGATACACACACACCCCTACACCATCCACGACTTCACACCATCAAGCTACATCAGGCCCAAATCTCCTCTACCTGTACTCCCCAGAGACTCAACGCCGCATTACCACGGCACAAATCCGGCCCTTACCCGCGGTATCCAGCATTCAGCTCCCAACCACACCGACAGCCACACCAAGCAAGATGAGAGTGAGGCGGGCCGTATGGGCACCTACCCTTGGCAGGAACCACAGACTCCGCGGGCCACACCACCTCCTAAACCTCCTCCAGTCTACCACCACCACCTCCACACTCTTCCTCACCTGCGACCCAGAACAAGAAGAGAACCCCTACACTGTCGCCTGGCAAACTGCGCTGCAACACCTCCAGCCCGTGTACAGCACCTCCAACACACAAGCGTTCCACCTCCAGCCACGAGGACGTGACTTTTTACAGGGGGAGAGTGGTAAAATGCGTGACTTAAAGAACAGTGCCCCCGAAATATACCATAGTGCCTCTGGCGACAGGGCAAGCCAAATACAGCTCAGTATGCCCGAGGATGTGCCGACACCCCCACACAGACCCCACGGGGTAGCCGCCACCAGTCACAACCACTCCCGGCAACAGCGACATATGTCAGCCCGGGCCGTGCGCCCCTATGTCACGCAGCCACCACGTCGTCGCCACCGTAGGAGAAAGACACTGCCTTCATGGAGTGGAATTGTTGAGCCAGCTAGAGGTGGAGTTGTCATAGGCACTCCAGACGGCGCACCTCCAGTGGAGACGATCTATGGTCGCTCCCATCCTCATGAGACGATCTATGGTCACTCCGAAAGTGCTCCGGTAGAGACGATCTATGGACTCTCCCATCCTCGTGAGACGATCTATGGTCGCTCCGAAAGTGCTCCGGTAGAGACAATCTATGGTCGCTCCCATCCTCGTGAGACGATCTATGGTCGCTCCGAAAGTGCTCCGGTAGAGACGATCTATGATCGCTCCCATCCTCGTGAGACGATCTATGGTCGCTCCGAAAGTGCTCTGGTAGAGACGGCCTATGGTCGCTCCCATCCTCATGAGACAATCTATGGTCGCTCCGAAAGTGCTCGGGTAGAGACGATCTATGGTCGCTCCCATCCTCGTGAGACGATCTATGGTCGCTCCAAGAGTGTCTTAGTAGAGGCGGCCTATTGTCGCTCCCTTCCTCGTGAGACGATCTATTGTCGCTCCAAAGGTGTGCAGAAAGAGGTAAGGAGAGAGACGTCCCTACGGCAGGAGACTAGAGCCCATGCAGGCTTCCTGTCCCAGAATGACCCAGACGGGCCTCACAGCCTCCCCTGGTCTCTGTTCCCTACGTCTGGCTCTAGAGCAGACGCACCCGACTGACCCCAGTGGAAGTCACTGCCGCAGCCCTCCTCTGTCGGCGCCCCTAGACGCTGGAGACCGTAGCCCGCAGTCTCTCTCGATTCTCCCCAGGACACCCGGGCGCGATCTCCCTGCGCCCCCACGACGCCGTAAGGTCCTCACTACAGGCCAAGACTTATCACAGAGATTCCTGGAGCTATTCGGCCCCAGTCCCGAGGGCCACACTCCTGAGCCCAGCCCGGAAACCAAGGGTAGCCCAGGACGCAAGAGGACGCCCTTACGAGATATCCCGTGCCCTCTTGGCACGCCTCGCATTGGCGGTGCCCCTAGCCCGGCAGGATCGCCGAAGACATGTTCCTGCCTATCCCCTTGATGAATACGTGTGATACTGTAGTACGAGTGATTTCGGTTAAGTGTGATTTCCCCTAGTATAAGTAGTGTGCAGTGATTTCTTATAATGAATATCGGGGCAAATAAGATCACAGTGAGAAGCTAAAGGACGAGTGTGTGGAACAAGATCTGATGAACTATGTTTATGAGTGACATCTCTTTTATACAATTAGTAAGCCTGTGCCGCCTGGAGTCTCCCCTATAATGACATACCCCAATTACTGTGAGCTCTAAAGGAATATTGTGAAAGGGAGTATTAATGGTATTCTCTCCCTCCCCCATGCTACCCATAAATCTTGTTTATCACTCTCTCTCACCCCAATATCCCGAGTAAGTGTAAATCAAGGATAAAATCATTTACTAAATTCCCTTGGCTAGTAGAAACCGTATAAACTTCACGGCTAATATCTGCCGCTCTCCAGTATTACCATAACTTTCCCCTAGCCGTCACAAGTCACTCCCCGCACCCTCCCCTATCCCCTCCTCGTGAAACTTACCCCACCAACCCGCGCCCCCACGCGCTCTTATATTCACTGCCTCTTGATACACTAGGATTGATTGTGTTGTCATTACTATCAGAAAAGCAAGTATCCTGCGAGATACCCATATCCTAGATAAGGTTTTATATTGCTATATATTGTGCTGTAATATCTGCTGACTTGTCCTGTGTCTGATTGTGGTAATATACGTGTAAAGGTTGTTGTCTAGAGTTTTTGTGTCCTGCCTCTATTGCACTAAGCTCCGGTCTCGAAAGAGGACCCCGCTCCACGTTAGGTGTAATAAGAACGAGAAGTCGAGCCTAATTTCACCTAGCATTACATTAATATATACATAGACAGGGAGACTATATAACATGTACACCCTAAGAAGATACATATACACAGTCGCATACACATATAGATACATAGACAAAAACGATATGCATTATAAAATTACCTGTTGATTCAAAATCCCAGCACTAGCTAGGACAATACCTGCACATGCACATGCACCTGATGTGTGCATGTGTGGAAAACACACACCTACACACATCCACACACACATAAGCACAGAGGTAGCACCTGAAGTATCTCATCGTTTTCCACTGTATGACAGAAAACGTGGCTTATATTTGCTATGAAAAATAACACACAACGCAATGGTAAACGACAGTAATTGTAATAGATCCTTCCAGCTTGGCTAGCTACTGTCCAGTTCTACTGCACTTGCATATTTGATTTCATGCAAAACGTGCTTGCTATTACCCGCTTCATAATATGCATCACCGGAACACAGGAGCTACAGTCCAACCCAATTCACTCATCCTGTACTAAGTCGAAAGGCTGATCGAGTACACAAGGACCACTGAAGGCGATAACCACAGTACACCAAGGTTTACAGAGGAAAGACAGTTTCACCCTCACGTTTTTACATTCTTTTTTAATATGCTTCTCGGCTACTTACTTACCAGCATAGAAGAGAGACTGAACAAGGTTAGCTACGATTACGTGGCGCACATGTTATGAGTGATAACTTTAACTAGAACTAAGTGGTGATAATGAAAGGTGTACACAATTTAGAGCTTCAGTACTCGTTTTAAGTCAACCTTTGAGGGAACAAACCAGAGATTCGTGGCTGAATCGGTAGTGAGGCGGCTTGCAGTCCTAATGGACTCAGGATCGAATCCCGGCTGGGGCAGGGAACAGTTTATGGACTTGAATTTCCTAAAAAAGAAAGCAGTCTTTCCTGATCTACCAGATGACCCCCCGACATGTCGTAAAAGTATCCCCGCTAATACCAGTACACCAGTCCTATGTAAGACAGCCCTAGCATGTATTCAATATGGACGGTGGGTGTTAGCGCCAAAGTGGTGATTTGTGGAGGTGTAGGAGGACTACTGGGCCTTGGGATAGGCCACTGTTCCCAAGAAATAGGCCCTGAGCCTTTGCCCAGAGTCGGACACGTTAAGAAAAAAAAAATGTTGATTCCTTCTTTGTTCATTAACTTGTGATGATTTCCCACTCGTTTCATCATTTAACTTTGATAATCTATCATGTATTAAAGGTTAGTTTTCTTTTTCCCACATATAAATAGAAAGCTTGTCATTACCACTGAATTCCTATGTATGTTATACGAGACAAGAAGAAAAATTAGCATAATGATGTGGAGCGGTGTTGAGGTAGGCAGGAGTAGATGGTCAGGGGTGTAGGGTAGCAGTCGAGAGCATACTTACCTGGCACAGGAGATACCGTGATCACGAAGGCGGTTCTCCCGGGGCGAGGCCCACCATTGCACTCCGGTGGTGCTGACCCCTGCGATTAACCCAAATGTGGTTAACTCGAGTGCGCAATTTTTGGTAGCGGGGGACTGCGTTCGCGCTATCCCCCATACGAATGAACAAGACATAGGATGTGCTCAGGACTTGTGATACTAAATTCAACAAAATTTTGTCATTCTGTATACGTCTTCACGATTTATATCACCAGGGGATGATGATCGATTGATTTTAGCCAATTTACAACCTCTTCAAAACCACCACCACTGTGGTTACAGCTATTGTGGGTTATTGTGTACATTGATGTACGTTTTGAATAAAGTTGATAAAAGCACAGATCCTTGAGCTACTTTACACATACCTGCATTGCAAAGGTTCCGGAAAACTCTTCCTTGTATGTATTCACATTTTCCTGTCGTGATTATAACTTTGAGTAGTTCGATGCATAGTACAGAAATTTTAGATTAGTAGTATACAAACGTTGTGTCTCAGTCTTCCGTGCCAGACTGTCATGGTCACAGTTGACGTCATTAGAGATCAGCGGTGTGTTTTGTATGTGCTATGGTTAATTAGGTTGTACTGAGTTATGGGATTTTATGAGTTCCCTGATAGTGATGCGTCGTGCAACCACTTCATCGCTTTAAGACTGTATGAATATTGCATAGCCATTAAAATAATAATAATAATTATTATTATTATTTATTTCAGCAAGGTGATCAGTTGGTTCATTTTGGGGGATGAATGTCGTCTCGTTTGTGTGTGTGTGTGTGTGTGTGTGTGTGTGTGTCTGTAAAATCACTGCATGCTAGGAAGGATGTGCTAGTGGTAACCTATGAGTAAGGAAGGTGTTGTAAAATATCACTGACGGTTTGTATGGCCCTTTCAAATTCCCTACGAACATTGTTTAACGTTACATTTACTTCCTGTGCTAAGAGCAGAGGAAGGAAAAACAAATATAAAAAATTATATACAGGTATATGTTATGCTGAGTGTTTTTAGGTCGACTTCTCGTCCTAAAAGCACTAGCGACTCAGCGGGGTCCTCTTTCCGGACCGGAAGTAAAGCACCCACAAAGGAACAGGACATAAAAACCAGGCAGTATACCTTAACACATCTATTGACTTAATTCTACCCAGTTACAATACAACACAGAGTGATATTTGAGATACAGGAGACAGGGACACAGAGTTAGCCTTTGACACCACAGTGCACAGTCACACTTAACACACGGTATAATGCATGTACACTAATGTCCTGAACTATATGTATTGATACCCGTATTTCATCATTAGGCAGAATATATATTTAGTTGGAAGCAAGGGGAATAAACAAGATTAAGAGTCCGTGGGGGAAATACTACTATAAATAAGACAGGGTGCGGATCGCGACACTTGATGTAGTCACTTAGTCGCGGCGGCACTTACACACAGACTTTTGACTCGCCCGCGCACCCTAGTCTCCGTTCACAGTTACTGAAAGTTCTTTTACTTGGCGACTCACACAATTACTATAAGTTCTCTTACTGAGGGTTTAAGTCATTTTCTGTTCTGCCGGGTATCGAGTTCTTATAGACTAATAGTAACTGTCACTGGCTTTACACTGGTCTTCACTCGGTCACTGTTCACTGTTATTTCCCCTGGTTTGTTCTCGGTACAAGGGGCGTCACTATTTACCTGTACTTCCTGGGTAGAGTTCACTCCGTAGTATGGGCGTGAGGGGAGAACCCTAGGGGGACCCGGCCTGCAAAGGGCAATACACTACCCACAGGGGAGTCACTGCCTGGGTCCTGTTCGTCGGTGAGGTGCAGGGAGGCCCTCCTGTCTGGGGGCCTTGACCTGAGAGGTGGCCCTCGTATTGGAGCCTCGTTGGTGGGGTGCAGGGAGGCCCTCCTGTCTGGGGGCCTCGACCTGAGAGGTGGCCCTCGGGACTGGGGCCGAACAGCTGGAGGAGGCGGGCCTGTCGTCTCTGGCTCCGTGGGGTGAGGGAGCCTGGGTTGCCCTCGTCTGGAGTCTGCTGGTCGGGCCTGGGGGTCCTGGGACTGCGGTCGCCTATAGGGAGAGGCGCCAACAGGGTTGGGCTGCGGCACCATCTCCATCTGGTGTCTGGCAGGAACAGAGATCTCCCAGGCGTAGGAGGTAGGTCCAGTATCGGGCCTTGCCGCCACTCTGGCGACGCGTCCGGGGCAACACTCCCCGATGGTGACGAAGGGCTCCCACAGGGGGAAGAGGCAGGAGAAAGATTCACGGAGTCCGTGTCCTCTTCGGTACGTACTGAAGCCGGAGCCTCGGGTCGCCTTACCCTGGTACGTACTGCGGCTGTGGCCGTAAGCCTACCCGTCGTACGAGGAGCAACTGAAGGGCGTACAGTGGCCGCTCCTTCCCCGCCACGTACAGTGGCCGTCGGCGCAGTGTTGCTCCTGTAGTAGGGAAAAGCAGGAGAGGGGTGCACAGGGGCCGCGCTCTCTCTGGTACGTACTGAGGCCGTAGCCAAGGGTCTCTCTACCCTGGTACGTACTGCAGATGTGGCCATAAGCCTACCCATCGTACGAGGAGCAACTGAAGGGCGTACAGTGGCTGCTCCTTCCCCGCCACATACAGTGGCCATCGGCATGGTGTTGCTCTCGTAGGATAGAACAGCGGGAGAGGGATGCACAGAGGCAACTTTCTCTCCGGTTTGCACTAAGGCCGTAACCGAGGGTCTTCTTACCCTGGTACACACTTCTGGCCGCAGCCTTGGGCCTCCTGCCCTTGAGAGTGTAACAATAGCCGTCAACACAGTGTTACCTGGGACTGAATCTTGTTCAGTCCCGCCCCAATTCTGGTGATGGCTGTCCCGCCCGCAAGGTCGTTGGCTTTTTCCAGTCACCTGGTGTTGGGGTAATTGCCGGGAAAAGGGGCTCAGGACAGTAGTGTCCCAGTGACCCTCTTGACCTGGGTCACTAGCCCCACCGTTGTGTCCTCCTGGGGTGGTGGTGTGGTAGCGGCCCAGTAGTGGGGTGGGGGGTGGCGGGGTGGGTGGTCCGGCGGCGGGTATTTAAGTATATCCATACATCAGATAACAAGTGTCATTAAAAAAAAAACTGTAACAGCTGGATGTTAAATTTTGTATGTTGAAGTTTAGGGAGAAACTAATGTTAGGAAGAGAGTTCCAATGAGAAGTAATTTTGGGAGCAAATGAAATCTGATAGAAGTTCTACGACATGGGAGGCTGACGCAATCTAGTCATGAGCGCAACCAGATACCAGCGTAACACGGGGGAAGACGTAGAGATGTGGCACAATGGATGCAGCTTTGTTTAAGCATATGCAATAAAAGTATCTGTAAAATAATGCAAGTGAGGCAATACTCCGCCTTACATGTAGGGGAAGTAGTTTATTTGTAACTACTGTGTTATTAAATATTCTTATATGTTTATGAATTTTGTCTCGTCATCATGCAACCTCTTGACATCCACTCGAGAAGGGTGAGCAACATTCGAGTTAACAGTGAGCATGGCACTTGTAAATAACAGATGACTGTACCTCAGTGAAGTAGTCAAGGATTCTGTACAATAATCCAATATTTTTTGAGGTGGTTTTAGTAAGTGAGCTTACATGAAATGTATTCTTAAGCTAGACACTGAGAATCCAATGCTTTTAGAGATAGGAATACGTGTCTATAAGTAGAGAAAGATCGATAGATGGATAATTGGATGGGTTGATAGGTAGATGCTGATATGAATATAAATACAATATGTACTGTATGTATATGTTTAATATTTACCGCTTATTTGATTACATTTTTCGGTTCCACATGATGACTATTATATCCACATATTTCTTATAATAGTCCTTTTACAGTATCTTGGCCCAGATCTTAGTCCTGCTGTTACAACTAATTTATCACGAAGAAATGTTAATTTTTGGTTAGATTGGAGAGCAAACGGTACGTAGTTCCGCTCAAGAAAACAGTAATTACGATGCGTAGGGAACTAAGCCAAACAAGGGGAATGACAAATGGACGGTGAGCAAACAGTAGAGCAGTGTATGAAAAACAAGTTGTCCATGCCCGTTGCGACATAATACCGAATCGGCGGTCAATTAGCGTATCGGAACCGTATCGGCACTTTTAATAGGAAAATACATATTTTCCACCATATGCGTTCATATACACCTAATTGTTTGAAATCCGGTAAAAATATATGATTTATTTAACTGTTAATAAAAAATCATCATGCAGAACAAAAACGTAATAATGTTTGCGAATATTTACCCTATAGATATAGATGTGTCATGTCTCCATGATTACTCAATCTGCATATAGATGGGGTTATAAAAGAGATACAAGGTAGGGCAGTGGATGTTGGAACGGCCCTCACGAGAGAGGGCAGTGTTTGGAAACTCCCTGTACTGTTGTTTGCAGATGATAATACTTTGTTATGTGAAAACGAAGGGGAAGTGCAAGGCTTGGACGATGAGTTTGCGAGAGTCTGTAAGAAGTGGAATCTAAAGGTGAATGCAGGGAAAAGTTAAGTTATGGTCTTCGAGAAAAATGAAGTCAGTGAATGTAAGTACTTGGGTAGTGTGAGGAGTAAGGATGGAAGTTTAGAGGATGATTTTTTTTTTTTTTTTTTATAAATAACAGAACGGATGAAGGAAAAACAAATGGGTAAAAAAAATAATCCATACACCAGATTACTGGTGTCCTCTGTTCATAAAATATCTGTAACAATTAGACTTGAACAGTTGTGGGTTGAAATTTGGAGGAAAACAACTCTGGGGAAGCGAGTTCCAGAGAGATGCAGTTCGGGGAATGAAAGAATTCTGATAGGCAGAAGTTCTGCAATATGGTTGAGCGACATTCCAGTCATGAGCGCTACCAGATGCCCGTGTAGCACGAGGGAAGGCATGGAGAGGTGGCACCATGGACGCAACTTCGTCTGAGCATTTGCCAAAAAAATATCTGTAAAATAATGCAAGGGAGGCAACATTCCTTCTTACTTGCAGGGGAGGTAGTTTATATGTAATGGCAGGGTTGTTAATGATTCTAACAGCTTTATTCTGAATTTTGTCTAGTTGTCTTAATGCAACCTCTCCACAACCATTCCACAAGGGTGAGCAATATTCAAGCTGAGAGCGCACATGACTCTTATAAATTATAGCTAACTGCTCATCGGCGAAGAAGTTACGGACTCTGTACAATAATCCAAGTTTCTTTGAGGCGGTTTTAGCAAGTGATCTGACATGAGAGGTCCAGCTGAGGGTACTGTTAAGTGAGACACCAAGAATTTCAATACTTTTGGAGATGGGAATATTAGTAGCACTGAAGGTAATGTACGAATCTGGCAATATCTGTCTATTAGTAAACTGTATATATTTAGTTTTACTAGCATTAAAAGAGACAAGGTTGTTTTGTCCCCATTCACTGATTGTAGATAGATCTTGATTTATGGAGATGGCTGTACTGAGTTGAGAGGTAGAGATATTAGACTTTGTAAATGGATGTCTGAGTGTGAATGAACTATGTAGTGTTGAGTCATCTGCATATGAGTGAATGGGATTGTGAGTGACAGATAAGAGATCATTAATATGAACCAGAAATAGGGTTGGCGCCAGAACTGATCCCTGCGGCACGCCGGCGTTAATTGAGTGGAAATTGGAATATACATCATCTACTTTTACTCTTATTTTCCTGTCACTAAGATAAGAAGAAATCAAAGGAACAAAAGACGTTAGTCCATAGCAAGGGAGTTTGGACAGCAGGGAACGGTGCCATACTCTGTCGAAAGCTTTAGAGATATCAAGAGCTACTGCATGAGTTTCTCCAAAAAGATCAATTGATTGATGGATGGTATGAGTTAAGAGATTGAGTATGTCAATGGTGGATCTTTCGTGGCGAAGACCGTATTGTCTATCACTAATTAAGTTGTTGGATTCAAGATGTTTAACAATATGCTTATTAATTAAAGTTTCAAATACCTTACCAAGAGAAGATGTGACAGCTATTGGTCTGTAATTGGAGGGGTCAGACGAACTTCCTTTCTTCGGAACTGGGTGGATATTGGCTTCTTTCCATGAATTTGGGAATAAAGAAGTACATATGCATAGTCTGAATAATTTAGCTAGAACAGAGGCAAGTTCAGGGGAACACTTTTTCAAAACAATTGGCGGAATTCCATCTGGGCCTGGAGCTTTGTTGGTAGGTAAATTGTCTAGGATGGATTTTACGTATCTTGTCTGTATTTTAAGTGGGGCAATTTCGGGAGAATCAAGTTCCAGTACTGGGACATTCTGGCTGGTATCATCTATGGTAGAGTTTCTGGCAAAGGTACTAGCAAAGATATCTGCTTTCCCACGTGGGTCATTTGTAATATTGCCATCTGAAGATTTTAGTGGGGGAATGGAAGATGACTTGTTAAAGTTATTATTGAAGGAATTAAGAGTTGACCAGACTATTCTATTGTCATTAGGGTTGTTAAGTAGTTTTGATGCTTGCTTTTGAAGAAAGTTTGATTTAGATAGATTTAATACAGCTTTTGCATGATTTCTAGCAATTTTAAATTGGGAGAGTGATTCAGATGTTTTCGATTTTAAGTAAGAGTTATATGCTAATGACTTTTGGGCTGTTGCTCTGGCACAATTGCCATCAAACCATTTTGGAGAGTTTGATCTTTTAGTGAATTGTTGACTTGGTATGAATAAATCCATACCAGCTAGTATTAAGTCACAAATGTGGGACTGGGTAGAATTGGGATCACTAGAGAAGAAAGACTGCCATGGAACATCAGCAAGATAATTTCTAAATCCATCCCAGTCTGCCCTGTCAAAGTGCCATCGGGTCACCCTGACAGGTTCAGAATGGGGAGGTGTAGGAGGGTTAACTAATGAGGCTTTGATGAGATTGTGGTCAGAGGATCCAAGTGGTGACAGTACCTCTATCCTGTATTGATCTGGATTATTTGTCAAGAATAAATCCAAGAGATGGGCATTATGGTCAGGATTATCAGGTATTCTGGTTGGTTGCTTTACCAACTGGGTGAGATTAAACGATTCCGCAAACAGCTCGCATTCTAGACCAGCGTCGTCAGTCCGGGCAGAATGCAATAACCATTCAACATTGTGTATGTTAAAATCACCCAAAATGGTAATTTCATTGCCAAGGGCAAGGTCAAGGTTACTCAACTGAGTGGATATGGAATCAAATACACTGGGTTCCGAAAAAGCATTGGGGGAATGATAAACTACACAGGTATATTTGGTAATGTTTTGGCAATTTAATTTATATAATGAGTAATCAAAACTGGATGAAGTGAAGTTTAAAATAGTGTCAACTGCATATTGGGATTTGATATAACAACAGGTGCCGCCCTTGTTACGGAAGTTTGTAAGGAGATGGTAACCGGGAAAACAAAATGGAGATATATCGGTAGAGGGTGAGAGTTGTGGTTCTGTGAGGAAAAGGGCCAAAGGGGATGTGGACTGAAGGAAAAAATGAACTGAGTTTAAATTTGTGGTAAGGCCGCGGATGTTGGTAAAGAATAAGGCCGCACCGTCACCTCTTCGCCGACGAGCATTCCCGGAAATAGCAACAGTTACTGCCGGCACAGTCGCTTGATGGCGACCGGGAGGACCCTGTGCCTCCAGCCCTATCCTGCCGGTGGTGGCAATCCGAGGTACTACCTCATTTGATAGTAAGATTGCAGCGGCCATTACTAAAGATGTGTATAGAAGGAGTGATATGTTATGCGCATGTAGTGTGGTGTAGACAGTTGAAGGTAGAGGTATTATGAGAGCATGCTGGCCTACTCTCTGTGTAAATGAATGCACTGAAAATGTTCAGAAAAGGGAGATGGTCAGGATCAAGTCCTGAGGGCTGGTGAAACAGGAGCTCCAGCTCTCCCTATCACCAGCTTGCCATCAACCTCGGGAGTACTACCCTGTTCGACTGGTGCAAGAAGGGAGAAAGGTTGCTGCTTCCTTGAACTCAGTGATAGGGAAGTGAGCATGGAAGTGAAAAAGTTACTGCACAACAGTATTATGATACTGTATGGAAGTGAAGTTTGGGCCTTGTTAGAGGCACAGAAGTCGAGAGTCAGAGTAGTGGAAATGAGTTATTTGAGTGAAGAAGGTGGAGTCACATGGAGAGACTGACAAATGAGGAAGTCAAGGAGCGTTGTGGTGTGGATGTGGATGTGATAGGAAGAGTTAGGAGATAGACATTGAGATGGATTGGCCATTTGGAGGGGATGGAGAGTGAAAGATTGACTAAGAGAGTGTATGTGAGAGAGGTAGAGGAGGAGACAGGGAGGGAGAGGCCAAGGATGAGATGGAGAGGTGGAGTGAAGAGGTATGTGAGAGAAATGGGTGTGAGCTGGGAGGAGGGCAGTGAAATGGCGAGGGACAGAGTGACATGGACGCAATTTGTTTGTGGTTACTCCTGACGGGATTCAGGTGACTGGCAATAGATAGATAGATCGCCAACACCTCTTGACACACTTCTATTTTGCATAAATATTGATTTAAAGTGTAAATAAAAGTATTTTCACGTTAAATCAATATTCATACAAACTACAAGTCCGTCAAGGCGACTTCTCGAATGAAACAGAAACACTTCCTCTAACTTTATGTGGTCTTCGCTCTGAATCCCGATTATTAATTAACATTTAAATTAAGCACAAAATGTTGACATGATTTCAGATATTTAGGTGTGTATCAACCTATATGGCGATAAAAATTATATTTTTCAATTAAAATTTTCGATTCGGTAAATGCCCGTTTATTTGGTACCGGTATCTGTTCGCACTCGTCCATGCCTATATCAAGAGGTCCATGTGCAGAAAGTACAAAGATGATACATCTAGTAATTTAGATCATTTTTCATTCAGTATGGGTCCCAACATGCTCAAGATGAAGTAGGAATGAGTTTCAGTCCCTTAGCCAGACTTTTCGAAAGGGGGGGAGGTCGTTTCTGCTGAATTTGGACTTTTATGGCAGCTGGTCAAAGGTCTGCTGCATGCTTGCCTTGAGGGTCTGGATATAGGCTATGCATAAGCGACTTTGAAGAAGAAAGAGTGACTCTTTTTGCACTGGAAAAAAAAAAAATTAAAATACCCACCGCCCCCGGAACGCCCACCCCGCCACCCCCCACCCCACCACCGTGCCGCTACCACACCACCACCCCAGGAGGACACCACGGTGGGGCTAATGACCCTGAACAAGAGGGTCACCAGGACACTACTCTCCTGAGTCCCTCTTCCCCGCAATTATCCCAACACCAGGTAAGTGGGAAGAGACAATGACCCTGCGAACAGGACAGCCGTCACCAGAATCGGGGTTGGACTGAACAAGATTCAGTCCCAGGTGACACCGCATCGACAGCTACTGTACTTGACGGGGAAGTAGCAGCCGCTGTACGCCCTTCAGTTACCTCCCCAAGGGCAGGAGGCCCAAGGCTACGGCCAAAAGTACACACCAGGGTAAGTAGACCCTCGGCTACGGCCTCAGTGTGTACTGGAGAGAGCGCGGCCTCTGTGCACCCCTCTCCTGCTTTTCTCTCCTACGAGAGCAACATCGCGTCGATGGCCACTGTACGTGACGGGGAAGGAGAGGCCACTGTACGCCCTCCAGTTGCTTCTCTAAGGGTAGATAAGCTCCTGGCTATGGCCAAAGTATGTACCAGGGTAGACAGACCCTCGGCTATGGCCTCAGTACGTACTGGAGAGGGCGCAGCCTCTGTGCACCCCTCTCCTGCTTTTCCCTCCTACGGGAGCAACACCGCGTCGACGGCCACTGTACCTGATGAGGAAGGAGCGGCCACTGTACGCCCTTCAGGTGCTTCTCATAGGGTGGGTAGGCTCACGGCTATGGCCGCAGTACGTACCAGGGTAAGCAGACCTAAGGCTACGGCCTCAGTACGTACTGGAGAGGGCACGGACTACGTGTACCCTTCTCCTGCCTTTTCCTCCTGCGGGAGCAGCACCGCCAGCACGGCCACTGTACGTGCGGGGGAAGGAGCGGCCACTGTACGCCCTTCAGGTGCGTGCCCTAGGAGTCACGAAACCACGTTCACGGGCACTGTACGTGACAGGGAAGGAGCGGCCACTGTACGCCCTTCATTCGTGGCTCTGAAAGCACTCCCGATGCAGGAAGTCCCTTGCGCGGCCGACCCCTTCCCTCTCGGCTGCGTGGGACGCCCTTTGTCACCATCCGGGAGTGTTGCCCCGGAGGTGTTGCCAGAGTGGTGGCAAGGCCTGATCCAGGTCCTACCGCCTACCCCTGGGAGATCCCTGCTCCTGCCGGACACCCGACGGAGACGATGCTGCAGCTCACCCCTGTTGGCGCCTCCCCCTACAGGCGACCGCAGTCTTAGGACCCCCAGGCCCGACCAGCAGCCTCCAGGTGAACGCAACCCAGGTTCTGTCTTCCCACGGAGCCAGAGGCGACAGGCCCACCTCCTACAGCTGTTTGGCCCCAGTCCCGAGGGCCACCTCTCAGGTCGAGGCCCCCAGACCGGAGGGCCTCCCTGCACCCCACCAACGAGGTTCCAGTACGAGGACCTCCTCCCAGGTCGAGGCCCCCAGACAGGTGGGCCTCCCTGTAGTCCACCGACGACCAGGACCCGGGCAGTGTATTGCCCTCTACAGAAAGGCTTCCCCTAGGGCCTTACCCTCACGCCCGGACACCAGAGTGATTTGTATCCAGGACACACGGGTAAATAGTGATGTTAACGCCCCTTGTATCACGAACAGTCAAGACGGGAAAATAACAGTGAATAGTGACAAAGTAAGGGCCAGAATAATACCAGAGAAAGTTACCACTAACCTATTAAAGCCCGATACCCGGCAGAATAGAAAATAGCCTGAGTCCCAGATAAGAGAACTTATAGTATTTGTGAACCAAGACTAGGGTGCACGGAAGTATCAAAAGTCTGTGTATAAGTGCCGTTGCGACTAAGTGACTTGATCAAGTGTCGCGATCTGCACCCTGTCTAGTTATAGTAGTATTCACCCCACTGACTTTTGGCCCTGTTCATCCCCAGTGCATCGGACTAAATATATATAATATTAATTCTGCCTAAAGACGAAATATGGGTATCGTGATATTACAACTAACCACATAAGTGTACATGCAAAATACTGTGTCTCAAGTGTAACTGTAAATCTTGGTGTTAAAGGCTAACTCTGTGTCCCTGTCTACTGTATATCCAATACCTCTCTGAGTTATATTGTAACGGTGTAGAAATTAAGGCAATAGATGTGTTAAGGTATACTGCCTGGTTTTTATGTCCTGTTCCTTTGTGGGTGCTTTACTTCCGGTCCGGAAAGAGGACCCCGCTCAGTCGCTGGTGTTCTTAGGACGAGAAGTCGACCTAAAAACACCCAGTATAACAAAAATAAATAAATAAAAATAGAAAAGTAGCATATGACAGAGGAGCTAGTTGGAGAAGAACAAGGGGGATTTAGGAAGGGAAAAGGGTGTGTAGATCAGATATTTGTTCTAAGATGTTTAGTGGTGAAGTATCTAGAGAAGGGAAGGAAAGTGTATGCTGCCTTCATGGACTTGGAGAAAGCTCATGACAGAATAGATAGGCAAGGTATGTGGAAGGTATTAAGAATATATGGAGTGGAGGGGAAATTGTTGAGTGCTATGAAGAGTATGTACTAGGGAGCTAGGGTTACGGTGCGAGTGGATGGTGAACTGAGTGAGTTCTTTGATCTCAATGTGGGACTGAAACAGGGTTGTGTGATGTCTCCATGGCTGTTTAATATATACATGGATGGGGTTGTAAAGGAGGTGCAGGGTAGGGCAGTGGATGTGGGGGTGGCTCTAATGAATGAGGATGAGATTTGGAAGCTTCCGGTGTTGCTGTTTGCTGATGATACAGTACTGTTGAGTGAAGATGAATGGGAGTTGCAAGGTTTGGTGAATGAATTTGGGACAGTATGTAGGAGGAGGAATCTGAAAGTTAATGTAAACAAAAGTAAAGTTATGGTGTTTGAGAGGAATGAAGTCAAAGAGTGTGCAGTGAGGTTGGATGGTGAGGATATGAAAAATGTGAGTGCATTCAAGTACTTGGGTAGTGTGATGAGTAAGGATGGAACTTTGGGGGATGAAGTACGTGAAAGGGTACAGCAGGGAAGGAAGGTTGTTGGTATACTGAAAGCAGTGATGAGAAATAGGGAGGTGAGTATGGAAGTTAAGAAGTCACTGCATGATAGTATTGTGATCCCTACCCTGACGTATGGAAGCGAGGCATGGACCTTGCAAGAGGGGAACAAGTCAAGAGTGAGAGCAGTGGAAATGAGTTACTTGAGAGGAGCATGTGGAGTGACGTGGAGGGACAGGTTGACGAATGAAGAAGTGAAGGAACGCTGTGGGGTGGATGTGGATGTGATTGAGAAGATTAGGAGAAATACACTGAGGTGGTTTGGACATGTGAAGAGAATGGAGAATGAAAGACTGACTAAGAGGGTGTATGTAGGTGAGGTGGAGGGAGGGATAGACTACCCCCTGGGGGTAGGGGGGTTTCAAGAATACTCCCCCAGTATCCCTGCTTGTCGTACGAGGCGACTAAAAGGGTTGGTGGTGGGTTAGTGCCCCACCCCGTAAAAAGAACTAACTAAAAAAGCAAATAAAGCGCCTCGGACCCGGACGGACCATACGTTGACGACTAAGGAACGGACAAAGGACATTCTGAGAGTAGGAACGTGGAATGTGAGAGGAGTGAATGATGAAGTGAAAGAGAGAGAGATTGTCCAGGTGCTTGAGGATGCAAAAGTGGATATATGTGGATTGACTGAAACTAAATGGAAAGGTGAAAGGATGAGAGAATGGGAATACGGTGTAGGTATATGTGCGGGAGTCAGTGAGAATGAGAGGGCAAGAGAGGGAGTATGTCTGATGATAAGCAAGAAGTGGAAGGAGAATATAAGAGAGTATGGAACAGTGGGTGCAAGGATTGTATGGGTGAGGATGAAAGTAGGTATACAAGCATGGGCGATTGTATGTGTGTATGCTCCAACAGAGGATCGAGTGGCAAGAGTGAAAGATGAGTTTTGGGCGAGAGTAGAAGCATGTATGGACAAGTTTGAGAGGAGCGAGAGAGTGCTGTTGATTGGAGACATGAATGGCAAAGTCGGGAATGTACGAGTGGATGGAGTGGTTGGTCAGTGGGGTGTGCCAGCAGAAGTAGATGGGAATGGTAGTGCTTTGGTGGACATCTGTGCTGGTAAGGGGTTGGCAATAGCCAACACCTACTTTCGTCATAAGATGATCCACCGGTATACATGGAGAGTAATGAGGAGGATGGATGGTGAACTTGTTGAACGAAAGGCAATGATAGACTACGTGTGTGTGGATGAGCGAATGAGAAGACAAGTGTTGGATGCAAGGGTGTGGAGAGGGTGGGGGAATGGAGTCTCGGACCATCACTTAGTGATGGCCAAGGTAGAGCTGCAAAGAAAGTGGTTGAGGAGGCGAAGGGGAAGACAGGAGGAAGCAGCTCCTGTGAGAAGAGTGGAGAAATTGCAAGATAGTGAGAAGAGGACAGAGTATAAGAGCATAGTGGAAGAAAGATTGGGAAGGTATGAGCTAGAGCAGATGGAAGGGGTGGAAGACGTATGTAAGATATTCACGGAAGAGATAAGCGCAGCGTGTGAGGCGGTTTGTGGAGTGAGGAGGAGATGCAAGGGTGTGCAAGGGACAGCATGGTGGAATGATGAGGTGAAACGAGCTGTGGAACAAAAGAAGAAGGCATATGGTGAATGGTTGGCGAGTAGAGGTAGGGGAGAAGATGAGAGAGAGAAGAGAGAGGTATATGTGAGCAAGAGAAGGGAGGTTAAGAGACTGGTGAAGGAGAGTAAGAAGAAAGTGGATGAAGAGTTTGGGAGGAATCTGAGTGTGAAATGGAGGAAGAGTAAGAAATTGTTTTGGAAGGAGGTAAAGAAAGTAAGGCAGTGTGAAAGGGGAAATAGTAGGGGAGTGAAAGATAGGAATAATAGATTGTTGGTGGAGAAGAGAGAGAAATTGAGGAGATGGAAGGAGCACTTTGAGGATTTGTTGAATGTAGAGAGTGAGAGCAGTGTGAGTATAAGTGGTTGGGGAATGGCTGGGAGAAGAAGAGATGAGAGGAGGGAGGAAGAGATCAGTAGGTCGGAAGTAGTGGAAGCGATGAAGAAGATTAAGCTGGGAAAGGCCCCAGGAATTGATGGAGTGTGTGGTGAAATGCTTAGGTATGGGGGTGAGATTGTTGTGGAGTGGATATGGAAGTTGTGTAGATTGGCTTGGGAAGAGGGAAGGGTTCCAGAGGACTGGAAATCAGGTATAATTGTTCCTCTGTACAAAGGAAAAGCGGAGAGAGAAGTATGTGGTAACCATAGGGGTATTTGCCTTCTTAGTGTGACTGGTAAAATATATGGTAGAATACTCATTGATAGGGTTAGGCATATAACAGAGGAGCTAGTTGGAGAAGAACAAGGGGGATTTAGGAAGGGAAAAGGGTGTGTAGATCAGATATTTGTTCTAAGATGTTTAGTGGAGAAGTATCTAGAGAAGGGAAGGAAAGTGTACGCTGCCTTCATGGACTTGGAGAAAGCTTATGACAGAATAGATAGGAAAGGTATGTGGAAGGTATTAAGAATATATGGAGTGGAGGGGAAATTGTTGAGTGCTGTGAAGAGTATGTACGAGGGAGCTAGGGCTACGGTGCGAGTGGATGGTGAGCTGAGTGAGTTCTTTGATCTCAATGTGGGACTGAAACAGGGGTGTGTAATGTCTCCATGGCTGTTTAATATATATATGGATGGGGTCGTAAAGGAGGTACAAGGTAGAGCAGTGGTTGTGGGGGTGGCCCTAATGAATGAGGGTGAGATTTGGAAGCTTCTGGTGTTGCTGTTTGCTGATGATACAGTATTGTTGAGTGAAGATGAATGGGAGTTGCAAGGTTTGGTGAATGAATTTGGGACAGTGTGTAGGAGGAGGAAGCTGAAAGTTAATGTAAACAAAAGTAAAGTTATGGTGTTTGAGAGGAATGAAGTCACAGAGTGTGCAGTGAGGTTGGATGGTGAGGATATGGAGAATGTGAGTGCATTCAAGTACTTGGGTAGTGTGATGAGTAAGGATGGAACTTTGGGGGATGAAGTACGTGAAAGGGTACAGCAGGGAAGGAAGGTTGTTGGCACACTGAAAGCAGTGATGAGAAATAGGGAGGTGAGTATGGAAGTTAAGAAGTCACTGCATGATGGTATTGTGATCCCTACCCTGACGTATGGAAGCGAGGCGTGGACCTTGCAAGAGGGGAGCAAGTCAAGAGTGAGAGCAATGGAAATGAGTTACTTGAGAGGAGCATGTGGAGTGACATGGAGGGACAGGTTGACGAATGAAGAAGTGAAGGAACGTTGTGGGGTAGATGTGGATGTGGTTGAAAAGATTAGGAGAAATACACTGAGGTGGTTTGGACATGTGGAGAGGATGGAGAATGAAAGACTGACTAAGAGGGTGTATGTAGGTGAGGTGGAGGGAGGGAGAGGGAGGGGTAGACCGAGGATGAGGTGGAGGGATGGAGTTGAGAGGTATATGAGGGAGGGGGGTGAGTTGGGGGAGGGTAGTCAAATGGTGGGTGACAGAGTGACTTGGAGGCGTTTTGTCTGCGGCCACCCTTTGCGGGATTAGGGCGTCGGGCTATAGATAGATAGATAGATAGGTTTGGACATGTGAAGAGAATGGAGAATGAAAGACTGACTAAGAAGGTGTATGTAGGTGAGGTGGAGGGAGGGAGAGGGAGAGATAGACTGAGGATGAGGTGGGGGGATGGAGTTGAGAGGTATATGAGGGAGGGGGGGTGAGTTGGGGGGAGGGTAGTCAAATGGTGGGTGACAGAGCGACTTGGAGGCGTTTTGTTTGCGGCCACCCTTTGCGGGATTAGGGCGTCGGGCTATAGATAGATAGATAGATAGATAGAAAAGTAACAGACCTTGATAAAATGAGGGGGGTCTTCCGACCTTCTCGACCCAACCCTACTCCCCAGCAGAGGGATTGATTCTAATATACTAAATAACCCAAACAACTCCTCTCTGGAGATGGGAGGGAACTCAGCTTTCAGGTGGAGTATGGGATTATGTAAAATCCTCCTTGGTGTTAACTGTAGGCCAGCTGCTATATAACTTTTTTATCATTTAAAAATGCATTTTAACCTGTCTAATAAGCTTCTTGCAAAGCCTTTGCAAGACTGGCTTGAATGGTTAGAAGTCATCCAAAGCACAAGAAATTACAATGATGTCAAGGAGTTCCTTGACAACAAGAAGTGAATAACGGGAACTTTGAGGAGTGTAATAGTATTTCATGAAATGTCCCGGTAAAAAGACAAACTTGTCTTTGATACCAAACCAGTCCCATCCTCCCTAAATTTCTTGCAACCACTTCTTTGTCTGCGATAAAACAGACTATTCGGATGAACCCTCCCTCTCTTGTCAGAGATAAACCAGACTATTTGTATGAACCCTCCCTCTCGTCATTAGAACTTTAACATACAGTAAGATTTACAGTACGTTATTTGTCACTTCCTTATGGCCTTAATACAAGTAGAGCACCCAGCCTCTTAACTAATTTTACATGCATATGATAAAATTAGTATAGTATAGTTTCTTTTATTTTGTATACAAAATACATGTATTGTAATAAGAAAAATACCTGTCACAGTTATTTATTACACTTTCACTGCATTATCAGTCTTCATAATACTGGCTCGAAGGATTAGGTTTTACAGAGGAATAAAAAAAAAAATTACCTGCATTATCAGTCTTTATAATACTGGCTTTAAGGATTAGGTTTTCTAGAGGAGGTATCCAAAATCGGAAAAAAAAAAAAAAAACAAAGATTTACCTGCATTATCACTGTTTTAAACTGGCTATATTCCTTCTCTCTGCACCCTATTAATCTCTCCCATCCTCTACACATGACCAAACCAGTCCCATCCTCCCTGAATTTCTTGCAATCCCTTTTCACTGTAGTCAGAGACAAACCAGACTATTTGGATGAACCCAGCCTCTTGTTTAAATTATTTCACAAGGATAAGAGAAGTTAGTACACTATAGTTTAACTACTATCTATACTTTATAAATGAAGTAAAAGTGTCGTAAGAAAAAATTTGTACTTAGGTTTAAATCCCATCACAGTTATTTATTGCACTGACTTCACTGCATTATCACAGTTATTTATTGTGCTGACTTCATTGCATTATCACAGTTTCACACCTATCACAGTTATCTGCATTGCATTCAATACACTGTCACACTTTTATACTGGCTACCCATAGTACAGATAGCACTAAATAATAAAGGCCAAAGAACCTGGGAGTGGCATAAGTTACCCAGGCTTTCCTGCAAAGCTGCTTTGTGGGGACCCACTCTTGGCCTTCCTTAGGGACTCTAGGCTGTATGGCCAGACTGCTTTTGGAATGTCACCATTGTCAAAGGCTATTCTGATGCCATTCTGGTTAAAATCTTCACTAAAGACTTAAAAGAATTATCAATGGAGGACATCGTTGTATTTAAAGTATTTATGCCTGCCTCCATCCCTCGTACTGTAGTCAGCATTTCTTCTTGCTGGCGGATAATCTGCTTGGAGGAGTCACTGTTCACAGCCACACTACAACTAAGTGAACGACGCCTCCTCTTCCTAGGTGTAGGCCGTGCACTCACATCTTCAAAAGGTGTGTCCTCTGATACACCTGAAATAAAAAGACATGCTTAATGTATGAAACAAAAGGTGTAAATTTCCTAGAACGGGATGCCACACACAAGTCTTCATGCCAGCCGCTCACCATTTGACTGACCTCCCTTAAAACACTTCAGTGCTGACATTTCCATTCACTAAACCTAAACCCCAACACAGCCACAAACTTGTTGATATATATATATATATATATATATATATATATATATATATATATATATATATATATATATATATATATATATATATATATATATATATATATATATATATATATATATATATATATATATATATATATATATATATATTGTTGCATAGCCTATGATTTCATCATCCTTTGTGTAATTTTAACGCACAGTATGCTGCATGTTTGATTACGAGCGTGTTCAGCCTCAGTCCCCCCTTCTACCGTTATAGTAGAGTAAGTCGTCCTTTCTGTTGTTCAGAGCGGGATTGTCAACTCTTTGTCCCCATGGCTTCATTTGCGCGTCCTTCTTACAAGTTGTATCAAGCTCTGCCGGCCCCTATATAATGAGCTCAGTCTCTGCTTCATGGCCACTTAGATCTACTCCTCATTTTGCTCACATCTCTGTCCTCCCCTGTACAGTTATTATTATTGTGAGTGCTCAGGAAGTCTCCAACCATCTAGCAGCTGTGTGTCATTTGAGTATAAGTGTTATTGCATTTTGTTCTTGTACTGTATAGCATAAGGTTAATTCTTAGGCCTAGTAAGGTTTTTGTAATTTATGTAGGGTTCTTATTGTTAGCCATTGTTCATAATAGTTTGTATCTGTAATAATTTATCTTGCATTAACTGAGCATTACCCAGTGTATTTTCATTTTATCACGGCTGACTTAGGTAAATTTACTCTTGCTAATTTCGTGTTAATAGAGGCTATTGCAGTTAACCATATATTTAACCTGTTTTTGCCATTACATTATCCTTATGAGTCCTGAATGTTTTGTTGTTAGTTTGAGCATTAAACTTTAACTTGTAATTCTACCTAACTCTTTTATTTTGAACCTGGACCTTTACGGGACAGTGGTGATTATTAGTATTCTCACTTAAAGTATACATTATCTTTTTCTGTTCCGTAACAATATATATATATATATATATATATAGTATACCTTTTACTATCCTGCCTCTTCTTCTCCCAGTCCAGTAAAGGTTTTGCAGTAAGCCTATTATGCCATTAATCCCAGCAATACAATATCATCAGCTGACAACACCACAAGCTCGCACACCCCACCCTCATTCATTAGAGCCATTCCAACATTTCAAACCTAATAAGTAATAATTAGTACGGCTCTGTACTGAACATCAGCCTTAAAGCAAGGCATGTGATTCACAGGCTATAAATGCCGCAGTGCATTAGGAAGAAGGAATTATATGTATTGATTGCTCATTAATCATCACCAACACACTGAACTAGTCTTACCTCCAACAAGGATATCATCAGGCAGGCTTGAACTGTTTGATGCTGTAGCTGCATGTGCTGGATATTCAGCCAAAAGACATCGTTTGATGTGGCGGGGTGCTGATGCTTGCTCAGCAGCAGTTCCAGGAACAGGAAGGGCTGCTGGAGTCACTGGTGCTGGCTGAGAGGCAGATGTGTGAGGCACATTAAATGGAGTCAAAGCAGCAGGCTGAGCAGGGGAGGGAAAGGTAGCTGTAGCAACAGGCAGGGTAGCTGGATGAGATGGGTCAGTCTCTGGCAACGGCTGGCCCTCAATGGCTTTGTCGCCAATAAGAGAGAGCAAGATCTCCTCCAGTGGTGTGCGCTCCTTACAGTTCAGTGGCCCTCCACCTAAAATAATAAGCACCAGCATTAGATGTACAGGAAATTCTTTCATTTTTTCATCGTTGAAAGGACACCATAAAATTTCAAAACCACAAGCAGGATACACTGACATTAAAGTATACTGTATGGTACTGTAATTGCGGTCCCTTCCCTAAACTTAAGGGAAAAAAACTGTTTTTGCTAACAATGCTGCATGTTTTACACATGTAGTGACACCCTTATAATTTTTAATAATGTAAATATCCCTGTCTCCTCTAGTGTTGATATCCTTGGAGTAACACTGACAGCCAACCTAAGTTGGACATCTCATGTCAGATCTAATGTTAAAGCTGCTTCTAAAAACTGGGACTACTGTAACGAGTTTGAGAATTCTTCACACATAAGCAGTTGGTCACTATAGTATATAAAAGGCATGTCCATTCTCAGATGGAATACTGCTCACTCTTGTGGAGTGGTGGCATTGAGGCATTTGGACAAAATTCAAAACAAAGCTACTAGATTAATCAACAACCCTGCAGTCACACAGGACCTTCCTCCATTGTTCATGCGAAGAAATGTTGCATCCCTTGTTTTACTCTACAGATAATATTACGGCAAATGTTCCGAGGAACTTACTTCATTGTACCACCTTTTTGCATGTTTCCTTGCAGTACTAGGGCTGCTGAGAATGCCCATAATTTTACACTCTCACCACCACTATGTAGAACTTCCAATTATCAAAATTATTTTATCCCCAGAACTACTAAGTTCTATCTATCTATCTATCTATCTATTGCCAGACGCCTCAATCCCGTTTGGGGTGGCCACAAACAAATCGCCTCCAAGTCGCCCTGTCCCCCGCCATTTCACTGCCCTGCTCCCAACTCACACCCCCCTCTCTCATATACCTCTCCACCCCATCCCTCCATCTCATCCTCGGCCTCCCCCTCCCTCTTCCCCCCTCCACCTCACTCACATACACTCTCTTCGTCAGTCTTTCACCCTCCATCCTCTCCACATGGCCAAACCACCTCAGTGTGTTCCTCATAACGCTTCCTATCACATCCACATCCACACCACAACGCTCCTTGGAGTTGCTTTCCAGAAACATTCAGTCTACAACAGTTCAAAATGGACTTTTTAGTTTTCCTACCTCCATTCATTGTCTCTTTTAAAAAATAAAGTCATGCACTAAAGATGTTGCCTAACTTAAACCTAACTTTCCTATAATTCAATAGTGTATATATAAAAATATGTGCACTGGATCTAATGTAATTAGACCCTTTATCAATTTTCAAAATTATAATGCAATGCACAATATAATATCCATGCATGTTTTATGGTATATAAAATGCGTCACTTACAGAACAGAGCCCCCAAAATATACCATGGTGCCCCCGACAACGGGGCAAGCGATATACAGCCCAGTATGCCCGGGAATGTGCCGACACCACCACACGGACCCCACGGGGTAGCCGCCACCAGTCGGAACAACTCCCGGCAACAGCGACATATGTCAGTCCGGGCCGTGCGCCCCTATGTCACGCAGCCACCACGCCGTCGTCGTCGTAGGAGAAGGACACTACCTTCACGGAGTGGGATTGTTGAACCAGCTAGGGGTGGAATTGTTATAGACACTCCAGACGGCGCCCCTCCTCGTGAGACGGCCTATTGTCACTCCGAAAGTGTTCTGGTAGAGACGGCCTATTGTCGCTCCCGCCCTCGTGAGACGATCTATTGTCGCTCCGAAAGTGTTTCGGTAGAGACGGCCTATTGTCGCTCCCCTCCTCGTGAGACGGCCTATTGTCGCTCCGAAAGTGTCCCGGTAGAGACGACCTATTGTCGCCACCGCTCTCGTGAGATGGCTTATTGTCGCTCCGAAAGTGTTCTGGTAGAGACGGTCTATTGTCGCTCCCCTTCTCGTGAGACGGCCTATTGTCGCTCCGAAAGTGTCCTGGTAGAGACGGCCTATTGTCGCTCCCCTCCTCGTGAGACGACCTATTGTCGCTACGAAGGTGCCCTGGTAGAGACGGCCTATTGTCGCTCCCCCCCTCGTGAGACGGCCTATTGTCGCTCTGAGGGTCCCCTGGCAGAGACGGCCTATTGTCGCTCCTGCCCTCGTGAGATGGCCCACTGTCACTCCGAAGGTGCACAGAAGGAGGCAAGGAGCGAGACGTCACCCCGGCAGGAAACAAGAGCCCAGGCCTCCCATCCCAGATTGGCCCAGACAGGCCTCACAGCCTCCCCTGGCCTCCGCTCCCTACGTCTGGCTCTAGAGCAGACGCACCTGACGGGCCCCAGTGTAAGTCGATGCCGCAGCCCTCCCCTCTCGGCACCGCTAGACGCTGGAGACCGCAGTCTGCAGTCTCTCTTGATTCTCCCCAGGACACCTGGGTGCGATCTCCATACGCCCCTACGACGACGTAAGGCTCCCACTTCCGACTGAGACTTACAACAGAGGTTCCTGGAGCTATTCGGGCCCAGTCCCGAGGGCCATACTCCTAAGCCCTGTCCAGGAGTCACGGGTAGCCCAGGACACGACAGGACGCCCTTACGAGTTGTCCCATGCCCTCTTAGTACGCCTCCCCTTGGCTGTGCCCCTAGCCCGGCGGATTGCCGACGGCATGTTCCCGCCTATCCCCACGATGAATACGTGTGATGTTACATTGCAAGTGATTTAGGTTAAGTGTGATTTCCCCTAGTATAGTATTGTGCAGTGACCTAATATAGTGAGTATCGGGGCAAGTAAGATCACAGTGAGAGAATGAAGGACGAGTGTGTGGAACAAGATATGATGAACTATATTTATGAGTGACGTCCCTTATATCCAATTAGTAAGCCTGTGCCGCCTGGAGATTCCTCTGTAGTGACATACCCCTATTACTGTGAGCCCTAAAGAAATATTATGAGAGAGTATTAGCGATATTCTCCCACTCACGCTGCCCGTAAATCTTGTACGCCACTCTCTCGTCCGAGTATCTAGAGTAAGAGTAAATTAAGAATAAAATCAATTACCAAAGTCCCTTTGCTAGTGGAAAACGTGTAGTCCTCATTGTTAATATTTGCCTCTCTTCAGTATTACCATAACTCCCTCCTAGCCGTTGCAAGTCACTCCCCGCACCCTCCCCCCTTTTCCCCCCTTGTGAGAACTCACCCCCGTGCCTCCCCCGCGCGCCTATATTCACTGTACCCTGAATACACTAGGATTGATTGTGTTGGCATTAATGTCAGATAAGCAAGTATCCTGCGAGATACCCATGTCCTAGATAAGGTTTTATATTGCTATGTATTATGTTGTAATATCTGCTGATTTGTCCTGTGTCTGATTGTTGTAATATACGTGTAAAGGTTATTGCCTAGAGTTTTTGTGTCCTGCCTCTATTGCACTAAGCTCCGGTCTCGAAAGAGGACCCCGCTCCACGTTAGGTGTAGTAGGAACGAGAAGTCGAGTCTACTTTCACCTAGCATTACACTGGTGGCCAGCGGTGGTTCTAGACCCAGGCGTAAAAGAGAGGTAATCAGGAATATTTGGCAATATGGCAACTAAATCGCACATTCAATTACCCAAATTTGACCCCGACCAGTATGATATACACACATATCTGGCAATAATTAAACCCTTACTGGATATTGGCTTTGAAAACGACCAACAGAAAATTGCAATCATACTACCACTGTTGGGTAAAGCGGCGGCGAACAAAGCACCGAAAATCGTCCCAGAACTCACCTGGCAGAACTTTACAAAGTTCACTGTACAAGCCATCACCCCGTCATTAGGGATAGTAGTGGCTCTATCCCAATTAGATAGTTTTTCATTCGACGGGGATTTAGATAATACCCTGATACAGGCAAGACGCCTGGTAACTACTGCCTACCCGGAGGCAGATGAAGAAACCCGAGATCAGCATACATTTAACACTCTGCTCAGAGTGCTCCCAAGTGTTGTTAAGCAACACTTCACTATCCATGACCCAACAGGAGACATGGATAGAGATATACAGCTGATACGGCGCCTCCTGACCACCTGCCCTTCTCCACAGCAAATCAATGTTGTTAAGAAATTCCCCACCCGACCCCCGGCTCCCCCAGCCACACCACGTCCACCTCTGCCTCACACCAGCTCGACCCCGGCGCCTAGCCCGCCCAGGGCACACCCCTCCCGTCGGCGCCCGGCCCCGCGAGAAAACGCGAACCTAATTCTTGTCAACCCATGGGAATTCACAGCCTCCAACTCCCACTGCCCCCTTCATGACACACGGGACCAGCTTAAAGCTGCTTGCCGCAGAATCACAGCCCCGGCTTCGCGTAAAGTGTTCGCCTTAGAAGGCGAGGCCCCAGGGGACGAGCTGACGCACGTGTACGAGCCCCATTCAAGAGAACTGGAGCAGGAACAGGAGAATGAAAGCTCTAGCCAGCTGGATTTTTAGGCCCTTCCGCACACCAACCCACGGTGGCAGGGGCCATTACCCCTAAGTATCGCCCCCCAGTATACCACAAGATGAAAATAAACGGCGTGAAGGCCAGACTGCTAGTCGATATGGGAGTGGCCAGGTCCTGCCTTTACAGCCACTATTTCTCCCGCTACAAATCACGGTTTGGCCCACTCCACCCTACTACCACTCACCTTGTGGATGCGGGGGATGGCCCCCTACCCATCCGTGGGGAAACCCGGGCCCTACGGGTCGACACCCACCAGCCGGTGTCCACCCAAACCCCATTCATCATTTTTTATTCCTCCTGCCGGTGTTATGATGGGTATTTAGGGCTGGACTTGCTCCAAAAACTCGGAGCCACGATCGACTGTCGCCACCGACAACTTCAGTTCCGCCCCTCACCCCGTTCCACCCCAGCCGTTTGCACATGCACGCCGCGGTCCCGGCCGGAGGATTCGCCCCCTTCCTCCCCCCAGTGCCTCCCTTCCCCCTCCTATCCCTGCCCCCCTCTCCTCCCCCTCCCGTGCCTTTCCACTCCACTCCTGCTCCCTCTTTCCCCACCACCGTCTCCACCGCTGTTACCATCCCCTCCCACCATGAGGCTTGGGTGCCCCTTAACAGGCCCTCAGGTCCATCCATTTTGTTCTCCCCCCTCCTCCCCTCCGGACCCCTTTCTGCCTGCCTTGTGTCCCCCACCTTCCTCCCACCCCACCACGCCGCCATCCGCATTGCCAATCTCGCCCCGTTCCCTCTAACCCTCCCCAAGGGGCTTATCATCAGAGAGAGGGAGGAAGCTGAGCCCTGTGCCCCATCCCCCTCCCACCTCCCCACCCCTCTACCCCCCATCCCCGACCATCTCTCCGACCAGCAGTCAGACACCCTACGCCGCCTCCTCCTGGATTTCCAGGATTTGTTTGCGACAGGACCAGCAGATAAAGGGCATACCACATACCTGTCGCACGAAATTCATACAACAGGCGCACTTATACGACAACCATCCCGTCGTAAGAACCCCCGACAGAGAGAAGAGGAGGACCGCCAGGTGCACGAAATGGTAGAGGCAGGTGTTATTTCCCCCTCCACCAGCCCATGGTCCTCCCCCGTTGTTCTAGTAAAGAAGAAAGATGGCACGATGCGATTTTGCATCGACTACTGCCGTGTGAACGACGTCACCATTAAAGATGCCACCCCCCTTCCCCACATTGACGATTCCCTAGACTCCCTCTATGGGGCATCTTGGTTTTCTACCCTCGACCTCCAGTCTGGATACTGGCAGGTCACCGTCCATCCGGACGGCAAGACGGCCTTTTCCACCAGTAATGGCAAACATTACGAATTTAATATTCTGCCATTCGGCCTCTGCAACGCCCCTGCCACTTTCTCCAGACTAATGGAATCTGTCTTGAGTGGCCTCACTTGGGAAATATGTTTAGCTTATCTTGATGACGTCATTGTTTTTAGCCAGACCTGGGCCGACCACTTGCAGCGCCTCCGTCGAGTTTTCACCAGAATTCGCCAGGCAGGCCTCAAGCTACATCCTTCTAAATGTGTCCTGGCCGCTAAGACCATCTCGTTCCTAGGACATACTATTTCCCAAGCAGGAATTTCCCCAGATCCCAACAAGCTCCATGCCATAGCGGACATACCGCCGCTGCAGGATGTCCACGGCGTCCCTGCCTTCCTGGGACTCACGTCCTATTACCGTCGTTTCGTGAAGGGATTCGCGCAGATCATTAAGCCTCTTCACGACTTGACACGAAAAGGGGAACCTTTCCTCTGGACCGAGGACTGGCGAGCTGTTTTTCAACAGCTAAAAGACAAGCTCGTCTCTGCCCCCATCGTGGCCTTCCCCGACTATGCCCTCCCTTTTCGCCTCTACACAGATGTATCCCTTACCGCGATAGGCGCCGTCCTAGCCCAGGTACAGGCCGGCAGAGAACACATCATTGCCTGCACCAGTCGCACTCTGAACCCGGCCGAAAAGAATTATGCCGCCACCAAGCGAGAATGCCTCGGTATAATCTGGGCCCTCCAATATTTTAGGGCTTATCTTTCCGGGACTCAAGTCACGATAATAACCGACCACCAATCACTCTAGTGGTTGCGCCAATCAGACTCCCATAACGCCCAACTCATCCGGTGGTGTGACACCCTAGAGGAGTTTCAGTACGAGATTTCACACAGACCCGTAAAGCTCCACACCAATGCAGATGCCCTCTCCCGCCTCCCCATCCACGCGGTAGAACCGGACCCCGACCTCCTACAACTCTGGCACCACAAGGAACGGCCCCCCTGGATCCCTGCACACCTATTCCCCAAGCTATGCCGACAGGGCGACCACCTTCTAACCCCATCCGGGCACATCCTCTTGACCCTCGATGCGGCACGTGACACCCTGCGCCACCTCCATGCCCACAATGGCATCCACTTGGGCACCAAAAAATTACTACAGGTGTTCAATGATATTTACTGGGCCCCAAATCCCTCCACCCTCTCCAAGGAAAATTATCCAGACTTGCCGCGCCTGCGCGCTTGGAAAAGATATCACCCGGACCGCCGGGCCATCAGGCCATATCACCGCCCACAAGCCCTGGCAACTCCTGGCGATCGACATAGTAGGTCCTCTTCCCCCTAAATCTGGATATATATACGTGGTCACTTTTGTTGACATGTACTCCAAAGTCGTAGTAGCCTGCCCGGTTAAGGAACATCATGCCGTCGCTGTCGCCGATGCCCTGCTCCGACACGTGTTCCCTTACTTTGGCATTCCCCAAGCCATCCATTCCGATAATGCCCCCGAGTTCTCCGGGAAAATCTGGGAGGAGCTAGCCAGAATTTTTGGATATAAGATCTCCCACTCCTCACCATACTGGCCACAAGGGAACGCCGTATGTGAACGTAGCCATCGTACCCTCATCAATCAGCTACGCACCCGAATCAAGGCTACAAAAGATGACGATTGGCCGGCACATGTAAAAATTGTCCAGTGGGGCATGAATTCGTGCCCCCGAGAAGACGGGGTTTCCCCCCACGAAAGAATCTTTGGAGAAACTCCCCTTCTACTACCCCTACGCCATCACCTGCAACCGCCCGCTTCCGCTTCCACTACAGACCCGCTACACCTGCTAAAAGGGCGGATATACCACCTGCAAAAGAACCTGGACCTTGGACCCGACACAGCCTCCAATCCTTTCAACCCGGGTGACACAGTCGTCGTTGCCCAGCTCCACACTCCCCACAAGCTTGCCCCCCACTTCACGGGGCCCCACACAATCATTAAAGCCCCCAACCCATACCAGGTAGTCATAGACTATCATGGCACTCCCCGTACCCTCCGCAACAGTCACGTGCGGCCTTTCCGCACGCCCACCTCTCCCGCTCCGGCCCCACACCCCCAGCCCCCTCTGGCCCCCGCACCACCCTCTACAGTCACATATGAATGCTATGTTTCCTCCTCACCCTCCCACTCCACCCCCCCTACAACCTCCACCTCCCCGGCCACCACCACCCCCAGCACCTCACCTGATGCCTCCCCCGCCACTCCTCCCTCACCCTCACCCCTTCCCTCTGTGGCCCCCCCCCTCAACGCCCACTCCCACCTCTTCTGCCCACGCCACCACGCCCTCACCACAACCCACCACCACCACCCCTCCCCCACCCACCATCCGTACACCCTCTCCGCCAACACCGTGCCCCACCGTGCCCACAACACGCAAAACAACCCGCCCATCCCATATGCCCACTTCTCCCCCCACCCCGACCCTCAAGACCACCACCACCCGCTCGGGCCGCCTCTCATGCCCGCCCGCCTGATACACACACACCCCTACACCATCCACGACTTCACACCATCAAGCTACATCAGGCCCAAATCTCCTCTACCTGTACTCCCCAGAGACTCAACGCCGCATTACCATGGCACAAATCCGGCCCTTACCTGCGGTATCCAGCATTCAGCTCCCAACCACACCGACAGCCACACCAAGCAAGATGAGAGTGAGGCGGGCTGTATGGGCACCTACCCTTGGCAGGAACCACAGACTCCGCGGGCCACACCACCTGCTAAACCTCCTCCAGTCTACCACCGCCACCTCCACATTCTTCCTCACCTGTGACCCAGAACAAGAAGAGAACCCCTACACTGTCGCCTGCCAAACTGCGCTGCAACACCTCCAGCCCATGTACACCACCTCCAACACACAAGCATTCCACCTCCAGCCACGAGGACGTGACTTTTTACAGGGGGAGAGTGGTAAAATGCGTGACTTAAAGAACAGTGCCCCCGAAATATACCATAGTGCCTCCGACGACAGGGCAAGCCAAATACAGCTCAGTATGCCCAAGGATGTGCCGACACCCCCACACAGACCCCATGGGGTAGCCGCCACCAGTCACAACCACTCCCGGCAACAGCGACATATGTCAGCCCGGGCCGTGCGCCCCTATGTCACGCAGCCACCACGTTGTCGCCGCCGTAGGAGAAAGACACTACCTTCATGGAGTGGAATTGTTGAGCCAGCTAGAGGTGGAGTTGTCATAGGCACTCCAGACGGCGCACCTCCAGTGGAGACGATCTATGGTCGCTCCCATCCTCGTGAGACGATCTATGGTCGCTCCGAAAGTGCTCCGGTAGGGACGATCTATGGTCGCTCCCATCCTCGTGAGACGATCTATGGTCGCTCCGAAAGTGCTCCGGTAGAGACAATCTATGGTCGCTCCCATCCTCGTGAGACGATCTATGGTCGCTCCGAAAGTGCTCCGGTAGAGACGATCTATGGTCGCTCCGAAAGTGCTCCGGTAGAGACGATCTATGGTCGCTCCGAAAGTGCTCTGGTAGAGACGGCCTATGGTCGCTCCCATCCTCATGAGACAATCTATGGTCGCTCCGAAAGTGCTCCGGTAGAGACGATCTATGGTCGCTCCCATCCTCGTGAGACGATCTATGGTCGCTCTGAGAGTGTCTTAGTAGAGGCGGCCGATTGTCGCTCCCTTCCTCGTGAGACGATCTATTGTCGCTCCAAGGGTGTGCAGAAAGAGGTAAGGAGAGAGACGTCCCTACGGCAGGAGACTAGAGCCCATGCAGGCTTCCTGTCCCAGAATGACCCAGACAGGCCTCACAGCCTCCCCTGGTCTCTGTTCCCTACGTCTGGCTCTAGAGCAGACGCACCCGACTGACCCCAGTGGAAGTCACTGCCGCAGCCCTCCTCTGTCGGCGCCCCTAGACGCTGGAGACCGTAGCCCGCAGTCTCTCTCGATTCTCCCCAGGACACCCGGGCGCGATCTCCCTGCGCCCCCACGACGCCGTAAGGTCCTCACTACAGGCCAAGACTTATCACAGAGATTCCTGGAGCTATTCGGCCCCAGTCCCGAGGGCCACACTCCTGAGCCCAGCCCGGAAACCAAGGGTAGCCCAGGACGCGAGAGGACGCCCTTACGAGATATCCCGTGCCCTCTTGGCACGCCTCGCATTGGCGGTGCCCCTAGCCCGGCAGGATCGCCGACGACATGTTCCTGCCTATCCCCTTGATGAATACGTGTGATACTGTAGTACGAGTGATTTCGGTTAAGTGTGATTTCCCCTAGTATAAGTAGTGTGCAGTGATTTCTTATAATGAATATCGGGGCAAATAAGATCACAGTGAGAAGCTAAAGGACGAGTGTGTGGAACAAGATCTGATGAACTATGTTTATGAGTGACATCTCTTTTATACAATTAGTAAGCCTGTGCCGCCTGGAGTCTCCCCTATAATGACATACCCCAATTACTGTGAGCTCTAAAGGAATATTGTGAAAGGGAGTATTAATGGTATTCTCTCCCTCCCCCATGCTACCCATAAATCTTGTTTATCACTCTCTCTCACCCCAATATCCCGAGTAAGTGTAAATCAAGGATAAAATCATTTACTAAATTCCCTTGGCTAGTAGAAACCGTATAAACTTCACGGCTAATATCTGCCACTCTCCAGTATTACCATAACTTTCCCCTAGCCGTCACAAGTCACTCCCCGCACCCTCCCCTATCTCCTCCTCGTGAAACTTACCCCACCAACCCGCGCCTCCCACGCGCTCTTATATTCACTGCGCTCTTGATACACTAGGATTGATTGTGTTGTCATTACTATCAGAAAAGCAAGTATCCTGCGAGATACCCATATCCTAGATAAGGTTTTATATTGTTATGTATTGTGCTGTAATATCTGCTTGTCCTGTGTCTGATTGTGGTAATATACGTGTAAAGGTTGTTGTCTAGAG
The DNA here is from genome assembly GCF_032717465.1 of Coenobita brevimanus. Classification (NCBI taxonomy): domain Eukaryota; kingdom Metazoa; phylum Arthropoda; class Malacostraca; order Decapoda; family Coenobitidae; genus Coenobita; species Coenobita brevimanus. Next base: position 19,918,675 of record NC_136956.1, read on the forward strand.
TTTTTGTGTCGTGCCTCACTTTATTGCACTAAGCTCCGGTCTCGAAAGAGGACCCCGCTCCACATTAGGTGTAATAAGAACGAGAAGTCGAGCCTAATTTCACCTAGCATTACATTAATATATACATAGACAGGGAGACTATATAACATATACACCCTAAGAAGATACATATACACAGTCGCATACACATATAGATACATAGACAAAAACGATATGCATTATAAAAGTACCTATTGATTCAAAATCCCAGCACTAGCTAGGACAATACCTGCACATGCACATGCACCTGATGTGTGCATGTGTGGACAACACACACCTACACACATCCACACACACATACGCACAGAGGTAGCACCTGAAGTATCTCATCGTTTTCCACTGTATGACAGAAAACGTGGCTTATATTTGCTATGAAAAATAACACACAACGCAATGGTAAACGACAGTAATTGTAATAGATCCTTCCAGCTTGGCTAGCTACTGTCCAGTTCTACTGTACTTGCATATTTGATTTCATGCAAAACGTGCTTGCTATTACCCGCTTCATAATATGCATCACCGGAACACAGGAGCTACAGTCCAACCCAATTCACTCATCCTGTACTAAGTCGAAAGGCTGATCGAGTACACAAGGACCACTGAAGGCGATAACCACAGTACACCAAGGTTTACAGAGGAAAGACAGTTTCACCCTCACGTTTTTTCATTCTTTTTTAATATGCTTCTCGGCTACTTACTTACCAGCATAGAAGAGAGACTGAACAAGGTTAGCTACGATTACGTGGCGCACATGTTATGAGTGATAACTTTAACTAGAACTAAGTGGTGATAATGAAAGGTGTACACAATTTAGAGCTTCAGTACTCGTTTTAAGTCAACCTTTGAGGGAACAAACCAGAGATTCGTGGCTGAATCGGTAGTGAGGCGGCTTGCAGTCCTAATGGACTCAGGATCGAATCCCGGCTGGGGCAGGGAACAGTTTATGGACTTGAATTTCCTAAAAAAGAAAGCAGTCTTTCCTGATCTACCAGATGACCCCCCGACATGTCGTAAAAGTATCCCCGCTAATACCAGTACACCAGTCCTATGTAAGACAGCCCTAGCATGTATTCAATATGGACGGTGGGTGTTAGCGCCAAAGTGGTGATTTGTGGAGGTGTAGGAGGACTACTGGGCCTTGGGATAGGCCACTGTTCCCAAGAAATAGGCCCTGAGCCTTTGCCCAGAGTCGGACACGTTAAGAAAAAAAAAAAAGTTGATTCCTTCTTTGTTCATTAATTTGTGATGATTTCCCACTCGTTTCATCATTTAACTTTGTTAATCTATCATGTATTAAAGGTTAGTTTTCTTTTTCCCACATATAAATAGAAAGCTTGTCATTACCACTGAATTCCTATGTATGTTATACGAGACTAGAAGAAAAATTAGCATAATGACGTGGAGCGGTGTTGAGGTAGGCAGGAGTAGATGGTCAGGGGGGTAGGGTAGCAGTCGAGAGCATACTTACCTGGCACAGGAGATACCGTGATCACGAAGGCGGTTCTCCCGGGGCGAGGCCCACCATTGCACTCCGGTGGTGCTGACCCCTGCGATTAACCCAAATGTGGTTAACTCGAGTGCGCAATTTTTGGTAGCGGGGGACTGCGTTCGCGCTATCCCCCATACGAATGAACAAGACATAGGATGTGCTCAGGACTTGTGATACTAAATTCAACAAAATTTTGTCATTCTGTATACGTCTTCACGATTTATATCACCAGGGGATGATGATCGATTGATTTTAGCCAATTTACAACCTCTTCAAAACCACCACCACTGTGGTTGCAGCTATTGTGGGTTATTGTGTACATTGATGTACGTTTTGAATAAAGTTGGTAAAAGCAGAGATCCTTGAGCTACTTTACACATACCTGCATTGCAAAGGTTCCGGAAAACTCTTCCTTGTATGTATTCACATTTTCCTGTCGTGATTATAACTTTGAGTAGTTCGATGCATAGTACGGAAATTTTAGATTAGTAGTATACAAACGTTGTGTCTCAGTCTTCCGTGCCAGACTGTCATGGTCACAGTTGACGTCATTAGAGATCAGCGGTGTGTTTTGTATGTGCTCTGGTTAATTAGGTTGTACTGAGTTATGGGATTTTATGAGTTCCCTGATGGTGATGCGTCGTGCAACCACTTCATCGCTTTAAGACTGTATGAATATTGCATAGCCATTAAAATAATAATAATAATAATAATAATAATCTATTTATTTCAGCAAGGTGATCAGTTGGTTCATTTTGGGGGATGAATGTCGTCTCGTTTGTGTGTGTGTGTGTGTGTGTGTGTGTGTGTGTGTGTGTGTGTGTGTGTGTGTGTAAAATCACTGCATGCTAGGAAGGAGGTGCTAGTGGTAACCTATGAGTTAGGAAGGTGTTGTAAAATATCACTGACGGTTTGTATGGCCCTTTCAAATTCCCTACGAACATTGTTTAACGTTACATTTACTTCCTGTGCTAAGAGCAGAGGAAGGAAAAACAAACATAAAAAATTATATACAGGTATATGTTATGCTGAGTGTTTTTAGGTCGACTTCTCGTCCTAAAAGCACTAGCGACTCAGCGGGGTCCTCTTTCCGGACCGGAAGTAAAGCACCCACAAAGGAACAGGACATAAAAACCAGGCAGTATACCTTAACACATCTATTGACTTAATTCTACCCCGTTACAATACAACACGAGTGATATTTGAGATACAGGAGACAGGGACACAGAGTTAGCCTTTGACACCACAATGCACAGTCACACTTAACACACGGTATAATGCATGTACACTAATGTCCTGAACTATATGTATTGATACCCGTATTTCATCATTAGGCAGAATATATATTTAGTTGGAAGCAAGGCGAAAAACAAGATTAAGAGTCCGAGGGGGAAATACTACTATAAATAAGACAGGGTGCGGATCGCGGCACTTGATGTAGTCACTTAGTCGCGGTGGCACTTACACACAGACTTTTGACTCGCCCCCGCACGCTAGTCTCCGTTCACAGTTACTGAAAGTTCTTTTACTTGGCGACTCACACAATTACTGTAAGTTCTCTTACTGAGGGTTTAAGTCATTTTCTGTTCTGCCGGGTATCGAGTTCTTATAGACTAATAGTAACTGTCACTGGCTTTACACTGGTCTTCACTCGGTCACTGTTCACTGTTATTTCCCCTGGTTTGTTCTCGGTACATGGGGCGTCACTATTTACCTGTATTTCCTGGGTAGAGTTCACTCCGTAGTATGGGCGTGAGGGGAGAACCCTAGGGGGACCCGGCCTGCAAATGACAATACACTACCCGCAGGGGAGTCACTGCCCGGGTCCTGTTCGTCGGTGAGGAGCAGGGAGGCCCTCCTGTCTGGGGGCCTCGACCTGAGAGGTGGCCCTCGTATTGGAGCCTCGTTGGTGGGGTGCAGGGAGGCCCTCCTGTCTGGGGGCCTCGACCTGAGAGGTGACCCTCGGGACTGGGGCCGAACAGCTGGAGGAGACGGGCCTGTCGTCTCTGGGTCTGTGGGGTGAGGAAGCCTGGGTTGCCCTCGTCTGGAGTCTGCTGGTCGGGCCTGGGGGTCCTGGGACTGCGGTCGCCTATAGGGAGAGGCACCAACAGGGTTGGGCTGCGGGACCATCTCCATCTGGTGTCTGGCAGGAACAGAGATCTCCCAGGCGTAGGAGGTAGGTCCGGTATCGGGCCTTGCCGCCACTCTGACAACACCTCCGGGGCAACACTCCCGGATGGTGACGAAGGGCTCCCACAGGGGGAAGAGGCAGGAGAAAGATTCACGGAGTCCGTGTCCTCTCCGGTACGTACTGAAGCCGGAGCCTCAGGTCGCCTTACCCTGGTACATACTGCGGCTGTGGCCATAAGCCTACCCATCGTGCGAGGAGCAACTGAAGGGCGTACAGTGGCCATTCCTTCCGCGCCACGTACAGTGGCCGTTGGCGCGGTGTTGCTCCTGTAGTAGGGAAAAGCAGGAGAGGGGTGCACAGGGGCCGCGCTCTCTCCGGTACGTACTGAGGCCGTAGCCAAGGGTCTCTCTACCCTGTCACGTACTGCAGCTGTGGCCGTAAGCCTACCCGTCGTACGAGGAGCAACTGAAGGGCGTACAGTGGCTGCTCCTTCCCTGCCACGTACAGTGGCCATCGGCGCGGTGTTGCTCTCATAGGATAGAACAGCGGGAGAGGGATGCACAGAGGCATCTCTCTCTCCGATGTGCACTAAGGCCGTAACCGAGGGTCTCCTTACCCTGGTACACACTTCTGGCCGTAGCCTTGGGCCTCCTGCCCTTGAGGGTGTAACAATAGCCGTCAACACAGTGTTACCTGGGACTGAATCTTGTTCAGTCCCTCCCCAATTCTGGCGATGGCTGTCCCGCCCGCAAGGTCGTTGGCTTTTTCCAGTCACCTGGTGTTGGGGTAATTGCCGGGAAAAGGGGCTCAGGACAGTAGTGTCCCAGTGACCCTCTTGACCTGGGTCACTAGCCCCACCGTTGTGTCCTCCTGGGGTTGTGGTGTGGTAGCGGCCCAGTAGTGGGGTGGGGGGTAGCCGGGTGGGTGGTCCGGCGGCGGGTATTTAAGTATATCCATACATCAGATAACAAGTGTCATTAAAAAAAAAAACTGTAACAGCTGGATGTTAAATTTTGTATGTTGAAGTTTAGGGAGAAACTAATGTTAGGAAGAGAGTTCCAATGAGAAGCAATTTTGGGAGCAAATGAAATCTGATAGAAGTTCTACGACACGGGAGGCTGACGCAATCTAGTCATGAGCGCAACCAGATACCAGCGTAACACGGGGGAAGACGTAGAGATGTGGCAGAATGGATGCAGCTTTGTTTAAGCATATGCAATAAAAGTATCTGTAAAATAATGCAAGTGAGGCAATACTCCGCCTTACATGTAGGGGAAGTAGTTTATTTGTAACTACTGTGTTATTAAATATTCTTATATGTTTATGAATTTTGTCTCGTCATCATGCAACCTCTTGACATCCACTCGAGAAGGGTGAGCAACATTCGAGTTAACAGTGAGCATGGCACTTGTAAATAACAGATGACTGTACCTCAGTGAAGTAGTCAAGGATTCTGTACAATAATCCAATATTTTTTGAGGTGGTTTTAGTAAGTGAGCTTACATGAAATGTATTCTTAAGCTAGACACTGAGAATCCAATGCTTTTAGAGATAGGAATACGTGTCTATAAGTAGAGAAAGATCGATAGATGGATAATTGGATGGGTTGATAGGTAGATGCTGATATGAATATAAATACAATATGTACTGTATGTATATGTTTAATATTTACCGCTTATTTGATTACATTTTTCGGTTCCACATGATGACTATTATATCCACATATTTCTTATAATAGTCCTTTTACAGTATCTTGGCCCAGATCTTAGTCCTGCTGTTACAACTAATTTATCACGAAGAAATGTTAATTTTTGGTTAGATTGGAGAGCAAACGGCACGTAGTTCCGCTCAAGAAAACAGTAATTACGATGCGTAGGAAACTAAGCCAAACAAGGGGAATGACAAATGGACGGTTGTCCATGCCCGTTGCGACATAATACCGAATCGGCGGTCAATTAGCGTATCGGAACCGTATCGGCACTTTTAGTAGGAAAATACATATTTTCCACCATATGCGTTCATATAAACCTAATTGTTTGAAATCCGGTAAAAATATATGATTTATTTAACTGTTAATAAAAAATCATCATGCAGAACAAAAACGTGATAATGTTTGCGAATATTTACCCTATAGATATAGATGTGTCATGTCTCCATGGTTACTCAATCTGTATATAGATGGGGTTATAAAAGAGATACAAGGTAGGGCAGTGGATGTTGGAACGGCCCTCACGAGAGAGGGCAGTGTTTGGAAACTCCCTGTACTGTTGTTTCCAGATGATAATACTTTGTTAAGTGAAAACGAAGGGGAGGTGCAAGGCTTGGACGATGAGTTTGCGAGAGTCTGTAAGAAGCGGAATCTAAAGGTGAATGCAGGGAAGAGTTAAGTTATGGTCTTCGAGAAAAATGATCACAGTGAATGTAAGTACTTGGGTAGTGTGAGGAGTAAGGATGGAAGTTTAGAGGATGAATTGTTTGAAACGGTGCAAGAAGGGAGAAAGGTTGTTGCTTCCTTGAATGCAGTGATAGGGAAGTGAGCATGGAAGTGAAAAAGTTACTGCACAACAGTATTATAATACTGTATGGAAGTGAAGTTTGGGCCTTATTAGAGGGACAGAAGTCAAGAGTCAGAGTAGTGGAAATGAGTTATTTGAGTGAAGAAGGTGGAGTCACATGGAGAGACTGACAAATGAGGAAGTCAAGGAGCGTTGTGGTGTGGATGTGGATGTGATAGGAAGAGTTAGGAGATAGACATTGAGATGGATTGGCCATTTGGAGGGGATGGAGAGTGAAAGATTGACTAAGAGAGAGTATGTGAGAGAGGTAGAGGAGGAGACAGGGAGGGAGAGGCCAAGGATGAGATGGAGAGGTGGAGTGAAGAGGTATGTGAGAGAAAGGGGTGTGAGCTGGGAGGAGGGCAGTACAATGGCGAGGGACAGAGTGACATGGACGCCATTTGTTTGTGGTTACTCCTGACGGGATTCAGGTGTCTGGCAATAGATAGATAGATCGCCAACACCCCTTGACACACTTCTATTTTGCATAAATATTGATTTAAAGTGTAAATAAAAGTATTTTCACGTTAAATCAATATTTATACAAACTACAAGTGTGTCAAGGCGACTTCTCGAATGAAACAGAAACACTTCCTCTAACTTTATGTGGTCTTCGCTCTGAATCCCGATTATTAATTAACATTTAAATTAAGCACAAAATGTTGACATGATTTCAGATATTTAAGTGTGTATCAACCTACATGGCGATATTTAAATTGTCGATTCGGTAAATGCCCGTCTATTTGGTACCGGTATCTGTTCGCACTCGTCCATGCCTATATCAAGATGTCCATATGCAGAAAGTACAAAGATGATACATCTAGTAGTTTAGATCATTTTTCATTCAGTATGGGACCCAACACGCTCAAGGTGAAGTAGGAATGAGTTTCAGTCCCTTAGCCAGACTTTTCGAAAGGGGGGGGAGGTCGTTTCTGCTGAATCTGGACTTTTATGGCAGCTGGTCAAAGGTGTGATGCATGCTTGCTTTGGAGGTCTAGGTGTAGGCTATGCAAAAGCGACTTTGAAGAACAAAGAGTGACTCTTTTTGCACTGAATAAAAAAAAAAAAAAAAAAAAACTAACAGACCTTGATATAATGAGGGAGGTCTTCCGACCTTCTCGACCCCACCCCCCTCCCCAGCAACGGGCGTGAGTCTAATATACTAAATTTAGAGACAAGGTGAGGTACTGACCAGACGTGTTAGTGAGATACACGAGGGAGAGACTGAGAATGAGATGGAGAGGTGGAGTGGAGATTTACATGAGAGAAAGGTAAGTGAGTTGGAGGAGGGGAGTCAAGTGGCAGAGGACAGAGGAACATTTTTTTTTTTTTTTTTTATCAGTCGCGATAGCGAAGCTGGTATTGTTCATTGCTTGTCTCTCTCTCTGAGTATGTGTCTGTTAGCTCGATAACTTCGCAACCACTCAAGATATCATCACAAAGTTTTACAGGTGTCTAGTAGGGATGAAAATCTTGGACGAGTTCGAAATTGGTGAAAGTAGGTCAAGGTCAAGGTCATGTTGCGAGCCGCGTTGGGTGTGTATCGGCTCGGGACTGGTGTGATTCCTCCACTGGAAGGAGGGGGGGCTCTTTTTCTTTTATCTTTCGGCCACTTCTTACGTGATTATAGAGTCTGGTAATGGATTAAATTATGGACGTTGGAACAAAATATCTCGATACATGAAAACATCTTATAAAGACATTAATATGATCAGAAGACTAAAGCATGAAATGTACAATCCGTCAATACAACACTGATTAATACGATAGAAGCTTTTTTTTTTTTTTTCGTTTCTTTGTTCCTTAATTTAGGTTCTTTATATACCATTCAGTTCAAGCCACAACACTGCGGAACACTGTCCCTGAAGGCCTGGTGTAAGTTACTGTCATAACTTGCTTTACATCCTGTATATATGTGTATATATATATATATATATATATATATATATATATATATATATATATATATATATATATATATACACACACACTACTCAAAACAATTTAGGGAACAAGATTTTGATTTGTGATATTTCCGAATCTAGGCTTTGTTTGGGTTCAGAAATAGTGTTGTGAGCTGACCAATGATTGAGGAACCGAATACATCTGTGTGAGTTGAGTTGCCCTTTCTGAGTATGTCAATAAAAATGGGAGTGTCACCCTACCCCTATATAAAGAGTGAAAATTTCATTTTTCTTTGAGTAGAATTGGTCAAAATCAGCATCAACATGAGGTGTTTCTGGCTTTGGGTGATTTTGTTGTGTTTCTCTGTCATCACTGAGTGTGTGCGGCGGTATCCATAGTTGAGGCGGCTCGAGCATTACAGATGGTCGAGGAAGGACACACCCAAAGAAGGGTTGCCCAAGGACTTGGAGTGTCTCCTAGCATCATCAACCGGCTCTGGAGACGATACCAAGATGTCGTGCTGTACACCAGAAGACCTGGGCAAGGTCGCAGACGCATGGCATCCGCAAGACAAGACCTCTACCTGCGAGTGCTGGCCACCCGGAATCAACAGAGTACTGCCCGGGCACTGCAAAACGACTTCCAACGGGCGACTGGGGTCCGTGACTCAAACCAGACTGTGCGCAACCGGCTTCACGAGGACGGCCTTCGGAGTGGACGACCTGTTGTGGCCCCAGTTTTGACCCCAGCTCACCGAAGAGCACGTCTGGAGTTCACCCGGGATCACGTACGGTGGCAGTTACGCCACTGGACCCCAGTACTGTTCTCAGATAAAAGCAGATTCAGTGTTTCGACCAACGACCGCCGTATCAAAGTGTGGGGACATGCTGGAGAGCGGTACTCACCGTGCAACATTGTGGAACATGACCAGTATGGTGGTGGTTCTGTAATGGTCTGGGGGGGCATATGCATTGAGGGACGCACAGACCTCGTTGTGCTGAATGGCGGTACCCTGACAGCTGCACGATATGTGGAACAGATACTGGACCCTGTGGTAAGGCCTTTTGCTGGAGCTGTGGGAGAGGAGTTCCTTTTGATGCAGGACAATGCTCGCCCTCACACTGCACTTGTCTCCATGAACTTAATCCAGGAGCAAGGGATCGCCATAATGGAATGGCCAGCACACTCACCAGACCTCAATCCCATCGAGCATGTCTGGGACATGCTGGCACGGAGGGTACATGCTCGCCAACCTCGGCCTGATAGCGTTCCAGCACTTACTGAGGCTTTGGTGGCAGAGTGGGGGAACATCCCCCATGACGCGATATGACGCGTGATTCGGAGCATGACTCGTCGTTGTAAGGAGTGCATCCAGGCAAGAGGAGGTTACACTCATTATTAAGGGCTTCAAAACCAGTTTTTAAGACAATTCTGAGACATTCTGTGGCTGACCCTATCTCTTGTTCATTTCTGTTTTGGGGGTTATCTGGTACTCGCTTGTTCCAACAATAAAGTTCTTGTTTTGATTCCTTGTTGAACATTGCCTTTCATTGCTAACATATCGGGGAATACCCATAAGCAATTCTGAACCTAAACAAAGCATAGATTCTGAAATATCACATATCAAAATCTTGTTCCCTTAATTGTTTTGAGTAGTATATATATATTGTACATATATATATATATATATATATATATATATATATATATATATATATATATATATATTGTATGTATATATATATATATATATATATATATATATATATATATATACAATATATATATATATATATATATATATATATATATATATATACAATATATATATATATATATATATATATATATACAGTATATATATATATATATATATATATATATATATATATATATATATATATATACAATAAATATATATATATACAATAAATATATATATATATACTATATATATATATATATATATATATATATATATATATATATATATATATATATATATATATATACAATATATATATACAATATATATATACAATATATATATACAATATATATATATATATACAATATATATATATATATATATATACATATATATATATATATATATACAGTATATGTCGTGTGTCTGTGTGTATGAAAGTGTGTATATGCATGGATGTGTGTGTGTATGTATGTATGTATATGTATATGGTTGTATATATATGTATATCCCATTGGATCGCAGGGGTGCTGGGCGAGGCATTGCACTGGGAGGGCACTAAGCGTCCCGCTCTCCGCCTATCGGCTCATAGTCGCGAAGGTCATAGGTCCCTACCCGGGGGTTCCCTACTTTATAAAGACTTGAAAAATCCCAGTTCTGTCCAATACTCTGGACACCGGGCTGCAATGGGTTAAATATTCCTATGTATGTACAGTACATATATATATTTGCCTTAATGACCAGGGGCCTCGGCCCCAATGGTCGATAGATAAAAAAAAATGGGAGTGTGAATGTGGTGAGGAAGGGTGGAGGGAAATCAGTGGGTGATGAGTTGCGGCTAATGCTCAGTGGTTCAAAGTTGAGTGTTGACCTAGCAGTGAAGCTGAATAATACTGAGGCAAGTCTTGGTGCCTAGAACTACAGTATTTAGCAAGAACTCGCAGTTGAATAATGGGAAAATTAATTACTTAAAAACAAATAGCATTAAGAAAAATGGTATGGCTTAAATTTCCTATGGCAGGAGCTTTCCCATCGTGTAGCAGAAGTCAGGATGAAATAATGTTTTGGTTTCAGTTCCTGTGACAATTAATTGTAGTTGTATAATTCTTTACTGACGTTTCAGTTTATACAGTATGTCCCACTGTTAATCGTCATTTTTATCTACTTAATCATTTGTGCTATTCAGTTTTATTGTTTATGCTACATCAAATAAGCTAACGTGTAGTCCCTATTAGCCTTTTGCCTGGAATGAGTCTTACTATGAATAATACTTCCGTTATCATTAACCAGAAGCCTATCGTTTGATGTTCAGACACCATCTCAAAGTCAGTATATATTTATATTATTTTGTCAGTATATAATTACAAACATTATCACATTATCACCGTTCTGGACAGACTTGTCAAGCAACGGTACCATTTTACCTGTCTTTTAATGTATTTTCGCTTCGATTCAAATTTGTTTCATTGATTCAGCATTCATATCAGCTCGCTGACGACTGAAATCTTAACTACTCATTCAAAACTGACGCAAAATAATTTCTTCAGCACAGTCGTGCCATCTGGCCGTCTAACGGCTGCTAGCACAAGTCCGTCTCCCGCTACACCACTTAGGGGTCATCTTCCCCTCACTTATTTTCCCCCATGGACCTAAGATCATTCGAGTGACCCATTATCCTCCATGAACCTCTTCTCTCTCTCCCCCTTGGACATATTTTTCTCCATGGACCATTTTCCCTGTAGGACCTATTTTTGCCACATGGACCGATTTGCCCCACGAACCTATTTTCTCCTGGACGTCTTCCGCTCAAGATACCCATTTTTTGCTTTGGACCTGCTCTACTCATGGACTTATTTTACTCATACCTATTTTCTCCAGAGACCTGTTTGCCCCTGGAAGCTATTTTCCACCTTGGACCTATATTTCAATCATGGAACTATTTTCAGTTGAATGGCCAATGTTTCCCATCGAATTAATTCACCTATGGACCTAATTTCCCTCCGTGGGCCTATATTCTCTATGGACCTATTTTCATTATGGACATGCTTTCTCCTCACGGGAACATCAAATCCTCACACATTTTTTTTTTTTTTTTTTTTTTCACATGGAGCCATTCCGTGCATGGACCTGTTTAATGCTTGCCGGCAATCCAGCATCCACCAGTGACCTCTGTCCTTTGGATGAACAGACCCTTTTCGCAAAGCTGATTGTAACGACATCACGACGTAAACATCCGCATCTAGTAGCCATCTTGGTAGAGAACACTTCATCTCTTGATGCTGTCCTTATGGAACCATCCCTGTGCTGGACTTATTACAACAGACCGTGCTATATTTTCCGTCTCAGCCACTCAAAGAGCTGACAGTTTAAATTGTTTTCCCTTTGACCTTTGTGGGTAATATTTATTCCAACCCAACCATCATTTTGCTGTGATTCTTGGGGTGGTTGATACGGAAATTATACCCTGCTGTTAACGGTGTTCAGTAGTATGTTGGACCATATTCTTACCGAGCCCAACTGACCAAAGGAAGAAGATATAAACAAATTAAGTACTGTAATGCTATAGGCTATTAGTACTGAATGTTAAGGGTGAAAATACGTAGCTACCACAGTTCTAGGTAAATATTCAGAATAACTCAGCATCGTTTTTTTTTTTTTCTTTAACTCTAAAACCCTCATAATATGGCTAAATGTACACCCACGCACCAAAGTTTCTGTACCCTCCTCGGTGGAAGGAAGTGGAAGTCAGGGTTAGAGAGAGGTCAGGCGAACAGACAACCGTGAGTGGTAGTTTGGTACCAAGCTACGAGGCGGGTGGAAGACCCCCTTCTCCACCCCACCTTCTAGACCACCACCGCCACTACCACCACATTCTTCCTGATGAAACACGTGTAGTCAGCTTTGACTTATGAAACCAAACAGTGCCATAATATGCTGTAATGGTAGGGTTATAGTAATACTGACTAAATTAATGTTTGACAGCAACCCAACATTCTTTCTAACCTGACTTTCACTCTTACGCCCTAATTCAGGTATTAAAAAAAAAAAAAAGTAATTTAAGACAAATGAACGTCAGAATCGTTCAGAACACACCAGAAACCATGGTAAAAAACCTAGTGTGCATTTCAATATGCCTTTTTTATACCGGAATTTGGGTGTTAGGGTGAAAGTTACGTTAGATCTTTTTAAGTTGTAAGTGGAAAAAAACATTTCCTATCTTTTCCAATGGTACATTTAGCCATAATATGGGGTTTTAGTGTTAAAGAGGAAATCACACACACACACACACACACACACACACGTTCTCGCTTGCCATCTGGTAGACGGGAGTTCGCGCCTCGCTCAGGTTGCGAAAAGTTTCACTGACGAAGTGGGCGGTTACTGTCCCCGTTGAGCAAGGGGACGGGTCTATGCGTGTGTGAAGGTCACAGCCTTGCCCTTAGATCGGACTATATGAGCTCTCAGCTCCCTTCCGGGAGGGTAAAAGCTGACGATCACGACCATCAAGTGATCCTGACCGACCCGGTGAATTACACACAATGATGAGGAGCTCTTCTGAATATTTACAAATCTACTGTATAAATGATATGTGCTTACTTTACTGGGAGAAAAGTCGTAATCTGCATTTATTTAGAAGAATCTGGCAGAATGGGAAGTTTATATATATATATTGGTGAAAAAGATAACTAGATCTGATGTGAGAGGTGTAAGACTGAGAGGAAGACCACGAATAGGATGGATGGACAGTGTGAAGAGAGCGCTGGATGCGAGAGGGATGTCTGTTGAGCAAGGAAGAGTGGCTGTGCGTGACAGAAATAAATGGAGAGAAATTGTGAATGAATAAGTGATGACGCAGCCCTGAGGGGATATTCTCCCGCATTTGGTCTGATCAGCTAGTCAGGTCAGGTGCGGGTAAGGGGATGGGTCTGTTATGATGTGGCAGGGGTAAACCAGTTCTGCTGTCGGGCCCTGCTGTGGATGTCACTGCTTGCATTGCGCAGTTGACCCTTGTGCGGTGTGATGCGGTGAGGATCTGTCCGTTCTACCCTTTGGGGCTAAGATGCGAATGAATGTGTTTGAATGGATGAGTAAATGGAGAGTGAGTCGTCCTGTCTCGGCTACCTCCCCTTTCCTTGGGGGAAGCAGCCTAGGTATATAGATATATATATATATATATATATATATATATATTATATATATATACTGTATATATATATATATGTATATATATATATATATATATATATATCGATATATATATCTATATATATATATATATATATATATATAGATATATAATATATATAGATATAGATATATAATATTATATATATATATATATATATATATATATTATATATATATATATATATGTGTGTGTGTGTGTGTGTGTGTGTATTTAAGGTGATAAAGATTACAGTATTTGTCATAGAGTTTTGAGGGAGCATCTGAAAAAAAGGATTCATAAAGTAGGCAAAACTGCCATAGGGTCAACAGAAACAGCATGTTACATCTGCAAGGTTGTGCATTCCAAAGAAGTTTGAGTAAGAGTGACCACTATTCTGTATCTAGTCATGTGTAACTAATGCCCCAGAAAATTAACAGTAAATTCCTACCCTTGTGTAGTCGGGGCCATAAATAATCACCTATCCCCCCATACCCCGTGCCTCAGATGGGCTCCTTTATGCGCGGCAAGTCACAATGGAGTACGAGGAGCTGAGAGGGAGGGGCCAGAGAGAGAAGGAAGGTGGGTGGGAGACGAGTGATGGTGCTAGGGTGGAGTGAGGGAGGGGAGAGAAGGGGGTCAGAGAAGGTGAATGAAATGTGAAGTGGCGGTCACATATGTTGTCTCTTTTCTTTAATTCAGGACATGATACAAAGGAGTTAATATTCGGTAGATAATGCTTCATTAAACCTTGTATAGTGGCGTCAGATAACAGGCTTTAGATAGGTGGTGATATTAAGGGCTGGCTCGTGAGAGATATACTGTATACTGACGTGAAGATCAATCATTAGTACGGAGCCAGATATTTGTGTTTATTCGTGTATTTTGACTTTAGACCCTGAATGGAATGTGGGTGGCTTTGACTTCCATAATGTTTATATAAGAAGCGTCCTCTACCACTACATGTAATTAAATTTGGGAACTAAATATCATATGCAACTTTCGACATGGCTGTGTCCACTGTAAATATGATCATCCCCTTGGTATACACTCCCTCTATACAGTCACCATCATGTCAACTATTTTATGGCATCTCTGTATGAAAAGGCTGTTTAAAATGATTGTGCATAAAAGGTAAATAAATCTGATGTCTTTGCACATGGGTTGATATAATAATATCTCTCATAATCTGTTAGCAGGAAAATGAAACAAAATCCTACTCAATCTCCCAAAATATATCTATGTCAATGTTTACAGACATTGTTCAAGCCAAAATAACCAGGAAAGCCATGGTAATTAGTCCAGCGGCTTCCTGCCTCAATAAATTCTTGCAGTCTTCGCGGCACCTAGGAAACAAAGATGTCGATGGTTTGCTGGTTTCGTCTGAACAGCTCCCACTCGTCTCGTCCTTATTGCACTGAAGGAGGCGGGCCCCTGTCCTCTCTTTCTCTGGCTCCCACGCGTTGACACTCTGGGACCATACAGTCTTGATGGCTCTGCACTAATGTTTGATCTGTCATGTCAGTATATTCCTCTCTCAAGCCAGCCCTTGATATCACGACTTATCTAAAGTATGTTATCTGACGTCTCTATACAAGGTGTAATGCAGCATAATCTACTGAATATTAACTCCTATATATCATGCCCAGAGTGAAAGAAAGCAGACAAATAATGTGGCCACCACTTCATATATCCTTCTCCCTCTCCTATAGTCTGTCTTAGGAAACATGATGGAGAGCATTTTACAAAGCCTTTGCCGAATCGGAACACGAGTGACCGTGTGAAGGATTAAGAGGTCCCCTCGGGATTCTGGACCTTCCTCCTTCCTTCTTCCGTTTTCTTTCCTCTACACACACACACACACACACACACACACACCGACGGGTACCATAATATTTAAAAATGACAGTAAAATGAATACATAATATATTTTGACCAAAGTTTCCCTCTTTCCTTCCTCGCCTTCCTTCTTTCCTTCTCATTTCCCACCGTCCTTCCTTCCTTCATGTTCTCTCCATCCTTCCTTTGCCACCTCCTCTCTCTCTCTCTCAAGTCTCAAGGAGGGTGGTGGACTGCGGGATAATGCGAATATGGATATCCAGCTGTGATTGAAGCAAGGAGAAAACTGCAGACAACTCTGTCTTGTCATCTCCCAGGAGTCAGTCAGGAGGTGCTGTGACCTGAGATGCCAACTTACAAATTCTTGATGACAGGCGAATCAAGCTCAAAAAAAAAAAAAAAAAGTAAAATAAAAGGAATAATATGCTATTAAATCTAAATATACAACGAATAACTGGTCCAATATTTTTCGTTTATTTTTAGCGCTTTGTAACTCAAAAAAAAATAAAAAGTTGCATCCAAAAACAGGAACCACAGTTTATATTGACCTGTGAGCATAGCGGGTCACTTATACCCATTCATTCATTGTCTGTGTGTGTGTGTGTGTGTGTGTGTGCCTCTTGCCCTCAGGCCTTGTCCCTGGCCAGCCTGTATTCCCACAGGTCGTTAAGTCAGGTGTGTTCGGCCTTTGACAGTGACTTTGGAGTAAAATAGACGATATTCTACCCTCATCTTTCCTGAGACAGAC
>NC_136956.1:19940353-20155602 GCF_032717465.1 Coenobita brevimanus
ACACAGGGGCGAATAAAACCTGTGCATAAAGTCAACAGCTATGCAGGGGTAAAGAAGGTACAGAGTCAGCTTAGCACACCTAATCTCTTGGAAACAGATTTTACAAGAGATGCAATATGATCTATCAAAGATAAATCCCGAGTGAATGAAACCCCAAGCATGTTCAAGGATGATGCAGGATTAAGCTGGATATTATTAAAAATTAGTGGGTACTCCTGTGGAAGTTTGTGTCGGGTTGGTAGGTGTAAAAACTAAGTTTTTCATGCATTAAAAAAGGGGAGATTATTTTTTACCCCAGTCAGAGATACGAGCCAAGCCAGACATTAGGTGTGCCCTAGCCTCATCCCTTGTCTGTTGAAGTAACTGCTGAGATGGGCGTTGCAAGAACTGAATGGAAATGTGAAGGGTAGAATCATCAGCGTATGAGTGGATAGGGTTAAAAGTACAGCTTAGGTCATTCATGAATAAAAGAGAGTTGGTGATAGGACAGAACCCTGAGGAACACCACTGTTGATAGATCTAGGAGAAGAACGATGGCCGTCTACAACAGTGGCTACAGAATGACCAGAAAGAAAGCTATAGATGAAGGCACAGATAGATGGATAGAAACCGTAAAAGGGCAGTTTGAAAATTAAAGACTTATGCCAGACTCGATCGAAAGCCTTTGAGATGTCAGGCGAAATGACAAAGCTTTCGCCAAAGTCCCGAAATGAGGATGACCAGGAGTCCGAAAGATAGGTGAGAAGATCGCCAGTGGAGCTCCCTGACGGAACGCATACTGACGATCGGAAAGAAGGTTGTGATAAGAAAGATGCTTTAAAATTTTTCTGTAAAGAATAGACTCAAGAACTTTTGAGACACAGGATGTTAAAGCAATTGGATGATAGTTAGAGGGTTGGGAATGGTCACCCTTCTTTGGGACTGGCTGAATGAGAGCAAACTTCCAGCAAGAAGGAAAGGTACAAGTTGACAGACAAAGACAAAAGAGTTTACATAGGGAGGGTGTAAGCACAGAAACACAGTTCTTGAGGACAACAGGAGGGACTCCATCGGGCCCATATGCCTTGTTATTATTGAGGCCAGTGATGGCAGATAATACATCAGCTGAAAAATTTTAATGTCAGCCATGAGGAAGTCAGAGGGGGAAGTGATGGAGGAACAGCACCAGAAACGTCTAAGATGGCATTGGAGGAGAAAGTCTGAGAGAAGAGATCTGTTTCATCAGTAGAAGAAATAGGTACTGAGCCATGAGAGTGGAAGAGAGGAGTGAAGGATGATGAGGTAAAGTTGTTAGAAAGGTTTCTGGCAAGGTGCCATAAGGAGCGGGAAGAAATCGTTTTGAAGATTTGAGAGCATTTAGTACGGATGAAATTATTTTTAGCAGAACAAAGAACAGACTTAGCACGATTCCGGCCAGAAACATCAACAAGGTGTGATTCAGGGGTGGGTTGGCTGTGGTACCTTGCGGACAGCATTAGAATAAGAGTGATTAAATCAAGGCTTTCTTGCATTAGTCATAGGATATGAGAACGGAATGTATGCTTCCATGCCCGAGAGAATGACCTCCGTAGTGCACAAAGAACACTCAGATTGCTCTCGGCCATGGAAGCAATAATCATTCCAGGGGAAACTTAAAAAGTACTGCCTGAGGGCCTCCCAATCCGCTGCTCCAAAGTGCCACAGTCGAAGTTTCTTTGGAGGGTCCACAGGCCGTACCGGAGCGGAGGACACCTGTATTCTGGTGTATGATTTCTTTTTTATTTAGCTTTCCCTTTCTCTGTTCATCTTCTACAAAAGCGGGAAATAAGCTGAAAAGATTAAGGAAGAACATTTTTTTTTATTTTTTTCAGTCTAGCATGTCCTGAAATCATGTTCCGGTCCTGAATTCTCAGATGTAACACTAGAATATAATGCTAGTCACGAATAAGTGCTATGGCAACAGTGCAGGGTCGTAGTATTATCTCTTTCTTCTACCGAGCTAGGTGATATAAGTTGCAAAGAGAAAGAATATCTGGCTTAAGTTAAGGTGAAATTAGTTGAGCCCCAAATCAAAAAGTCACCGTGAGCAAAATAGTCATATCACGGTAGCTAGAGTTAAATGGAAAGGATGGTGCTGGAAAGGCTTTGTAATAGTCTTAGAAAAGGTTAAGCTTCAATGATGTTGGCCGTTTCCAGGCACCTCAGAAAGAGAAGGAATATAAACAGGTCAGAACATCACAAACTGTATCTCTTAACATTTTTGAGTCACATCCACATCAGCACCACAACGCTCCTTTATTTTCCGACCATCTTTCTATCTATTGCCAGACGCCTGAATCCCGTAAGGGGTGGCCACAAACAAATCGCCTCCATGGCGCCCTGTCCCTTGCCATTTCACTGCCCGTCGCCCAGCTCACACACCCCTCTCTCATATACCTCATCACTCCATCCCTCCATCTCATCCTCGGCCTCTTCCTCCTTCTCCCCTCCTCCACATCACTCACATACACTCTCCTCGTTAGTTTCTCGCTCTCCATCCTCTCCACATCGCTAAAACATCAAAGTGAATAATTTTCTTCTGGCGCTTTCTATCACATGTACATCAAAATGAATTTCTCCTGGCGCTTTCTATCACATGTACATCAAAGTGAATTTCTCCTGGCGCTTTCTATCACATGTACATCAAAGTGAATTTCTCCTGGCGCTTTCTATCACATGTACATCCAAACCACAATGCTCTTTCACTTCCTCATTTGCCAGTCTTTCTCTCCACGTAACATCCTCTCAAAGAACTCATTTCCACTGCTCTAACTCTTGACTTCTGTCCCTCCAACCAGGTCCAAGCTTCAATTCCATATGTTAGAACTGGTATCACAATAATTTTACTCGTCTTTTTTTTTTTTTTTTTACTCAAATACTCACTTCTCTGTTTCTTATCACTGCTTTCAAAGAACCAGCAATCTTTCTTCCTTGTTGCACCCTTTCAAGTACTTCATCCTCCAAACTACCGTCCTTACTCATCACACTACCCAGGTTCTTAAATACACTCACATTTTCCATTCCCTCATCATCCAGCCTCACTGTACATTGACTTCCTTCCTCTCAAAGGCCATATCATTACTATTCCCTTCATTCACCTTTAGATTCTGTTTCTTACACACTCTCCCAAACTTATTCACTAAGCCTTGCAGCTCCCCCTTGTCTTCACTTAACAATACAGTATCATCTGCAAACAACAGTACAGGAAGTTTCCAAACGCTGGCCTCTCTCATTAGGGCCGTATCCACTGCCCTACTTCGCACCTCGTTTATAACCACATTCATATACAGATTGAACAACCGTGGAAACGTTGCACATTCCGGTTTCAATCCAACATTTAAATAACAAAATTCACTCTTCGCTATCCACACGCACTGCGGCCTCAGCACCCTCATATATACTCTTCATGGCATTCAACAACATCCCATTTACTCCATATAGTGTTAATATTTTCCACACTTCTTGTCTATCCACTCAGTCATATGTTTTTTTCCAAATCAATGAAGGCTGCATACAACTTCTTTCCCTTCTATAAAATCTTTCCAGCTAAAGACCTATGAATGAATATCTGATTTACACAACCTCTCTTCTTCCTAAAATGTCCCTGTTCTTCTCCAACTAATTCCTCTGTTATTTCCCTCAGTTTGTCAATAAGTATCCTGCCATATACTTTTCCTATTAGGCTAAGAGGCAATTGCCCGTATGATTACCATACACTTCTTTTTCCCTTTTTCTTTTGTACAGGGGAATGATTATACCTGACTTCCAATCCTCCAGGACTCTACCTTCCTCCCAGGCCAGTCTGCTTATCTCCCATATCCATTCTACTGATATCTCTCCCCCATAATTCATCAGTTCACAACACACTGCATGAATTTCTGTGGCTTTCCTCATTTCGATTTCGTTCACTGTTTCCACTACTTCCATTCTACTGATCTCTTCCTCTCTTCTCCCAACCCCCCCTTCACCCAGTTATTCCCAATAACTTATACTCGCATTACCTTCTTTCTCTAGGTTTCACCATTTCGTAAAGTGTTCTCTCTATCTGTTCATGTTTTCTCTCTTCTCCAACATCAATCTACCATTTATCTCTCTCACTCCCCTACTGACGTCTTTATAACCCTGTCCGACCAACAGGGGTTAAAGACAGTCCGTATTAAACACTTGTTTTCTACAACTGAATAAAATCATTGACTAAAATCGTCCATTGGTAGTGTGACTGGATTGGAAAAGACGTCATCAGATGCAAGGGGTTAAGATTAAGTTTTGTGTCGTTGAAGGGCAGGAGACAGCCATGTGAAAACTGTAATGAATTGAGAGATGGGGAAATTGATTTAGGACTCGCAATTATTTATTTTCAAAACTACCCATTAATAAACTCTTTTTTTGCTTCCTATATCGACATAGGTTGCATGAATAACACACAAGAGTATTGTTACGGAGGAGAATCAGAAATAAACCGGTAAGGAAGAGGTGATAGTAAGCTTCCTAACCGCACCAGAATAACACAAGAATATAGTAACTGAGCAGAATAAAAAATAAACCTGTAAGGGAGAATTGTTAGTAAGCTTCCTAACTGCATCAGAATACAGTATCATACAATAATATAGTATCGGAGAAGAATCACAAATTAACCGTTAAGGAATAGGTGTTTGTATGCTCCCTAACGCACCAAAATACCGCCTCAGGAGCCTTTAGGCGTGCTATTTATTTTTTTATTCCAATCCTCAGACAACTGGAGGATTTAGATATCGTCTGATTTAGCTTCTTCAGTACTAGACATCTTTCCTAAGTGTCAGATAATGATCTTGTATTTTTACCAGGAGTTATTGGTGAAGGGCAGCGTAATGGATGAGGACAGGAAGGCGATTTGTTTGTGGCCACCTCTTGGGGAGTAATATAGATGGGCTGGAGAGAAGTGCCTTCATGTGGGGCACTGATATGACTAGGTGGCTTCCCTGCCTGGTTATACAAACATCCCTCATCTCCTTCCTATCCCTCGAATGAAGAATGGTAGGCTGCATGAGAGGTGGAACTTCAGCCTGTGGTCCACTGGTTCACAATACAGATGAACCCCAACTTCACACGAGAAATTCAAGGCCTCATCAGACAACGGGACACACTGCGATAGTCCCCAACACC
The DNA here is from genome assembly GCF_032717465.1 of Coenobita brevimanus. Lineage (NCBI taxonomy): Eukaryota > Metazoa > Arthropoda > Malacostraca > Decapoda > Coenobitidae > Coenobita > Coenobita brevimanus. Next base: position 19,945,514 of record NC_136956.1, read on the forward strand.
CCATACACAAGACACCGTACAACAAATACAAGAACTCAACACTCAAATAAACAATAAAATATCAGAACAGCAAACACTAAACTGGAAAAATTACCTCCAAACACTTGACCACAAAACAAACATCAGCAAACTCTACAAAACACTAAACAGCATCACACTTTTCAACAGCAACACCACACAATCACACGCTGCCATCACAACAACAGACACCATACCCTCAAACAAACAACAAGAAAACACTCTCATCAATCACTTTTCACAAGTCAGCCATCTAAACCCCCATCCCGAAGACCGACGTATCATCCGACGTAAGAGACAGTTCCCCACAGACCCAGACTACGCACCTTTCACTTACAACCAGACGAAGCACATCATTAACAACCTCAAGCACTCATCTGCCTGTGGACGAGACAACATAAGCAACATTCACCTTAAACACCTTGGACCACAAGGCATACAAGCACTCACCAACATATCAAACCACAGCTACTCACACAACATAATACCCAACATCTGGAAGCATGGCACTATCATCACTATCCCTAAACCCAACAAAGACCCCACGTTACCCTCCTCACATCGCCCCATCACACTCCTCTGCACCCCCTCTAAAGTCACTGAACGACTGGTACTACAACTAGTCACACCTCACATTCCCCTAGCCCAGTCACAACATGGCTTTAGGCCACTACATTCCACAAACACCCTTCTTACAGACCTTACACAGAGAGTTTTCGATGGCATGAATTCAGCTAGGCCACCACCCAGAACACTCCTAATCACACTAGACATCAGCAAAGCTTTTGATGCCATCCCCCGCCACAACCTCACAAACAAAATACTCAACACAAACATGCACAATAACACAAAAAGATGGCTGGTAAACTACTTAGCAGGCAGATGTGCACACGTAACATTTGCCGGTCAGTCTTCTAACATCAAAAACTTCACAAACGGCGTCTCCCAAGGATCTGTTTTGTCCCTTACACTCCTTAACCTATACATGCACGACGTACCCACACGCCACACACCATAGATACACATAGCTTCCTATGCAGATGATATAACACTTACATGTACGCACCAAAACGCAAACACAGCTGCACACATCATTCAACCCTACCTCAACACACTACACGAATGGTTCACCACAAACAGGCTCAAAATAGCCCCAGTCAAATCTACAGTGACTCCTCTCACCAACTGGACAGCAGAACACAGTCACATCCCACACCTCACCATAAACAACACTCCCCTACCACACACAGACACACACACAAAATCCTTGGTGTAACATACAATACATCAATGTCATTTAAACAACACATCACAAACATTAAAAATAAAATAACACCAAGATCAATGCTTTGAAGTCACTTGCCCATACAACATTCGGACACAACAAAGAAACCACCACCACAGCATACAAACAATACATAAGTTCAGTGATGAACTATGCAAGCCCTGCCTGGGCTTCTAACCTCACCAAAACACACTACAACACTCTACAGACCATACAGAACAAAGCCCAAAAATAATCACAGGCTGCACAGCTACTACACCCACAGACCGCCTACATCAAGAAACCAAAGTCCTCAAATTCAAGGATCACTTAGACATGAGAGGCACCCAGTTTCTTGCTGCAGCCTCCACAAACCCACAACATCCACTATATTACATGGCAGCACATCCACCCACACCAAGGAACACCAAAACAACACCCAGGACACGATACCATACACAAATACTGTCATCTCTCCCCTCTCGCCCACCTCAGACCAGCTTCCAGAAGCATATCCACACTCAGATCAGTCTCCGCTCCATTCAGTCACTTAAAGACAACACACAGCTGCATGCACGGCCTCCTGACATCCACCCTTCTGAATCCTATCTTCCTCGTGAGGACAGGTTCCACCTGGCCAGGCTGAGATGTGGGCACCATCCAGCCCTCTTAAGCTACCAGAAGAGGCTGGATGACTCCGTCGCTGATGCCTGTCCAGGATGCAACACAGCACCCCATACTATTAAGCACATTATGGAAGACTGCATTGCACACAATCACCTACGCCAACAACACAACATACACTCTTTGAGAGCTCTGTGGGAAAGCCCAGTCTCGGCCATGGCCTTCCTTAGGGACTCGGGGCTGTTCGGCCAGACTGCCTAGGGAACAACTACTAATACTACTACTACCAACGGCAACAACGACAACTACTATCTATCTATCTATATACCTAGGCTGCTTCCCCCAAGGAAAGGGAGGTAGCCGAGACAGGACGACTCACTCTCCATTTACTCATCCATTCAAACACATTCATTCGCATCTTAGCCCCAAAGGGGAGAACGGACAGATCCTCACCGCACCACACCGCACAAGGGTCAACTGGGCAATGCAATCAGTGACATCCGCAGCAGGGCCCGACAGCAGAACTGGTTTACCCCTGCCACATCATAACAGACCCATCCCCTTACCCGCACCTGACCTGACTAGCTGATCAGACCAAATGCGGGAGAATATCCCCTCAGGGCTGCGTCATCACTTATTCATTCACAATTTCTCTCCATTTATTTCTGTCACGCACAGCCACTCTTCCTTGCTCAACAGACATCCCTCTCGCATCCAGCGCTCTCTTCACACTGTCCATCCATCCTATTCGTGGTCTTCCTCTCAGCCTTACACCTCTCACATCAGATCTAGTTATCTTTTTCACCAATCGCTCATTATCCATTCTCTCCATATGCCCAAACCATTGCAACACCCTCTGCTCAACTCTACCAGCCATCTCCCGAACAACTCCAGTTCTCCTTCGCACTTCATCATTTCGCACCCGATCCATACGCGTCACTCCACACATACTCCTCAGACATCTCATCTCCATTACATTCAAACTTTTCCTCTCTGCTACACCCATATTCCATGTTTCAGACCCATATAATGCAGTCGGTACCACAACACCCTCATACAGCCTTGTCTTTACATCCATTCTAAGCGAACGACATTTAAACACTTTTTTCATTCCTCCCAGCACCTTTCCTATTTCATTTATTCTAAACTTCACTTCTGCATCTATTCTTCCATCCACAGCAACATGTGACCCTAGATATTTAAAACAATCTACCTCAAGCAACTCACCATTCAAAACTATATTTATCCCCCCTACCATCTATCAACCTCGTACACTTCATCACTTTACTCTTATTCTCATTTACTTTCAATTTCCTCCTTTCACACACCCTTCCAAACTCCTCTACCAACTCTCTCAATCTCTCCTCTGAATCAGTCACCAGTGCAGTATCATCTGCAAACAGCAGCTGCTTCAGATTCCACTCTCCTCCATCAACATTTACCAGACTCAGACCACCTAAAACTCTTGCATTCACCTCCCTTACAACACCATCCATGTAAATATTAAACAACCAAGGCGACATCACACATCCCTGTCGCAGCCCCACTCCCACAGGAAACCAATCACTCACAGCATTTCCCACTCTTACACACGCTCTACTATTTACATAAAAACTTTTCACCCCTTTTAGTAACCTACCATCAAGTCCATACAATCTTAAAACAGTCCACAAAGCCTCCCTATCAATTCTATCATACGCTTTCTCTAAATCCATAAATGCCCAAAACACATCCTTGCCTTTCGCTAAATACTTTTCACACACTTGTCTCACAGCAAACACCTGATCAGCGCATCCCCTCCCTCTCCTAAAGCCACACTGCTCATCACTAATTACTCCCTCTGTACCCTCTCTAACTCTCATAATTAACACTCTACCATACACCTTACCTACAACACTCAACAGACTTATACCCCTAAAGCTAGTACATTCATACTTATCACCCTTGCCTTTATACAACGGGACCACACAAGCACTTGCCCAGTCAATTGGCACCATACCTTTCTCAAAGCACACATTCAACAATCTTACTAACCAGTCAACAATAGTCACTCCACCACCCTTCAGGCATTCCACAGCACACCCATCCATACCTGCAGCTTTCCCTGCTTTCATCTCCTTTACTGCCTTCTCCACTACTACTACTGCTATTTCTGTTCCTCCTCCTGCTCCTCCTCCTCCTACTACTACTGCTAATACTATTTCCGTTCTTCTTTCTCCTCCTCCTCCTCCTCCTCCTCCTATCAATACTACTACTACTACTATTACTACTACCGATACTACTACTAACGAGCAGTGTTGAAGGCCCCTTCATGAGCCGTGACGCCGGTGATGATGGGTAAGTGGTGGTGCCGTCCGTCCCTCATAAGGACAGCCGGTTCCTCAGGCAAGTACACCCCGTCCACGCGAGGCGCCATCTGTATAGGGTGCAGCCCGAACTTCTGTCAAGGTGGAACAACAGTATCACCATCAACAGTAGAGACAACATTAGAGACAACAGTAGAGACAAACACTTAACGGCCAAGTCTTCACCGTCGATTTTAATGACGTGGACCTGCTCTGACATACCGGGCATCTCCATGTGAAATTTCAGCTCATTCCACCCAGTGCTACGACTTGTAGAGGGTTCCCAATATCTGGCGAAAAATTGGCCATAAAAGTGCGTGTGGCTGGCGAGCAACTAACCACATGCAATTATAATTTACACACAAAAACCAGAGGGAAATCAATCCAACGTGCCTCAGGGCATAATAAAACTCTTGAAATCGATCGAGAAATGGATAAAATCGATTCGTGGCAACAAGAGTAAGTGTTCGTCACCTTGATGTCATTGATGTAAGCTGCCAGGTCATCTGCAGGGGCTTTCTGGAGGCAGGTCAGGAGGGCTGGGCTGTGGGTGGTGTCAGGGCAGTTCAGGTCACGTCCAATTTTCTCCGCTACCTGCCTGAATGAACCACCGAGTGCCCAGGGGTTGAGAGATGACCCAGATTGCGCTATGGCTCGGGAGAACAGACCTGAAAATGATTGGAAAAGCTGTAGTCATTTTAGCTCCTAATAAGAGACCTAATGAGACGTAGGCAGTAAAGGAAAAGGATATTCGTAGAATTAAACATACACAAATGACAATGATTAAATGGATGTGTAATGCGTCCTTGAATATGAGGCCTGGGGGTGGGGAAGATTGCGATGGAAGAGTTGAGAGGAAGGATGGAACTTGAATACATTGTTGTTGTGATTAGGAGGGGTAGATTGAGACCGTTTGGGCATGGTAAGAGGATGAAGGATGACATTTGGGTGTGGAGCGTGAGAAGTGTGAACGTCGGGGATACGGTTACGAGAGGCAGACCGAATAAATGAGGCATGGCCCGAGAGATAAGGGACTGAACAGAGAGGCTGCCAGAGATCGAACAGCATGGGGAGCCGCCATTAGGTGACAAAAGCCAACACATCCACGCATATTGGAGCCTAAACGATTCGATCTAACAAGAACTGCTGTTGAATGACTAAGGAAGGAGTGCAGAGGTCATTCTGCTTCCCATCACCTTAAAGTACGAAAGTATCGTCGTTCAAAGAAGGGAAAAATTATCGTATTATGTTAAATCTCAGTCGTGGGTGATGCACGTGGACAGTGACTGATCTGTGGTTAGCAAGAGTCGGCTGGAGAAAAACTTAAATGAATGTAAGTAACAGTATAATAATTCTAACAAAAAAAACACCGACACATTCGTGATCCGTGTAAGTAGGTCAAGTTAGGATATGGACACAACACCTGCATCATTCACACTGTATCCAAGGATGGGTATCACTCCTCATTATTAGCTTCCGTACAATCCCCTCATTGGTTCTTAACCATAAATCACACACTTGCTTCAGGTGTATTATTCTGGCTGAACAAACAATTTTATGCTGTCTTAACGCACCAACCTGGAGTATTCATTGTCTGGTTGAGCCTTCCATCAAGTCAACAAGATCACTTTGTCAAAACGGTTACATACTTTCTTTGAAAGCTAAAAACAAAGGAGTGAGGGGGGGGGGAGGAATTGGATAATTAGAGAAATTCCTGCTTGACTGGCTAAAACAGACAGTTATAAGGAGCGTCATGTACCCTTGGTGAGTGGTGAGAGGAGGTGTAAGCTGACAGAGCCCCCGCCAGCACTCTCCCCAAAGATGGTGACTGCAGAAGCGTCGCCCCCGAAGTGGTGAATGTTGTCCTGCACCCACCGTAGCCCTGCCACCTGATCCAGCATTCCCATGTTCCCCGGCAGTACATCGTCTTCGGTCGACAAGAACCCTAGTTTTGAGAGTGACCTTTTCAGTATCAATTGTTTATTAATGTATCTCCTGGAAGCAAGAATACAGTATAGAAGAAAACAGTTTGATTATTCTGAATAACCTGATGAGGATTATAAAGCTGATATCCTAATACATTATTTCCTTTAGTATCTATCCTCTCTGCCTCTCTCCTACTCACTCATGTCGTCTATCTCACGCTATCTGCATACCTCACTCATCTTTCTCCTCTCTCACACCATTATCCCTTCCTTACTGTACCCTCCCACTGCCTTTGGTGCCTGAACTTCCTCACACAGCGCTCTCTAACCCCACTCACCTGACTCCTCGTTCACTTTTCAGTGACCTATTTGCTTCTCATGCCAAAGCTACTCACTCACCAGACACCTTCGCCAATATTCTCGGCGGTTGAGGAAGCTCCCTAACACCTTTTCCTAAGCGAATTAGTTTGCTTGTTACACCTTACTGGCATATTCTCCGTTACATAGCTCCTTCTAGCATTGCCATTCTCTGCCTAAATAACGTAGAAAAGAATATTAACAACCCAGACGAGAATACGAGCCTTAGGAGTACAAGGGAAAGAAGACAGCAACAGATCTCTTAGTCTTGTTCAGGCTGTTTCTTCCCCTCTACCTTTCACGTCACGTCTCTCTTTTCTCTTCATACTTGCCTTTTCCCCTCTATCCCTCAGGTCACACCTTTTATCTCTCTTCGTACTCGCCTCTTTCCCTCTGCCTTATCACGCCAAGCCTCTTATCCCCTTCATACTCGTCCTACCCGCCCCTCACTCACCCATCACTCCCAAACGGTATTGCAACACCACCAGGATGATATCATGGTCGAGAAGGACTGAGGGACCGTACATTGAGGCACTCCCGCAGAAGAAAGCACCACCGTGGATAAACACCATCACTGGTAGTTTTGCGGCCCTGTCCTTGGCACCCTGAAATGTTGTGAACAGAGTCATTTTATCTTAAATAATGTAGCGAAATAGAAAGGCACAGACAAATGAAGTAAAGGAGCATGAAAGGGGAGTTCAGTGGAAAGACAGACAAATGAGAAGGTAAAGAAGCATCAAAAGGAAGTTCTAAGGAAAAATAGACAAATGCGGAAGTAAAGGAGCATCAAAGAGGAGTTCAACGGAAAGACAGACGGACAATTGTGGAAGTAAACGAGCATTGTGGTGGTGACGTGGAAGTGACTGCAATCGTTAAGAGAAATGATATGAGATGGTTTGGCCATGTGGGGAGGATGAAGATTGAAAGACTGACTAGAAGAGTGTATATAAGTGAGGTGCAGGAGGAGAGGGGGAGGGGTAGATTAAGGCTGAGAATGGATGGAATGATGAAATATATGAGAGCGGGGAGTGTGAGGTGGAGAGAGGACTGACAAATGGCAGGGGACAGAGCGACAAGGAGGCCAGTTGTTTGTGGCCACCCCTCATGGGATTAAAGTGTCTGGCAGTAGACAGATAAATTTTTGCCAGTCATAAAGCATTTGGTGCCAGTTTGACCTCGTCAGCAAAATGATGTCATGCTTAGTTAAATCTTAGTCTCAAGACAAGTTCATTTAGCTTAACAAATCTCACTGAAGTTAATTAGCTAAATAAGGCGACCTCTGTCCCTTCCAGTCCAGATAATATCCTTTACTTACAAGCAAAAACATTGAAGTTAAAGAAAGGTATATATAAATAACTTGAGCTAGTCTGTCAAACTCTTCCGAAAAAAATATGATGGCACTTTGAAAATAAAGACAATAGAAGGAAGGCAAATAAAACGGAGAGAAGGTATAATAATACTGAAAATAAAACGCACCACAGGAGTGAAGACGTTGAGGTAAAGACAGTCCTCTGAGCCGATTGTCTTTAGTGATGTGCCAGTCGGGTCAAGGAAGGGCACTTGGATGCACATTTCTGGGTCTTTGGCGCCGTCCCTCACTCCCTCCCACCCCTGACTGGCAACGGGGGGCTGGAAGCAGAAAGAATAAGGACATCATCATCATCACCATCATTATTATCAGCCATTATCAATCATCCAGCATCACCATCGTCATCAATCAACCATCATCATCATCAGCCATCATAAGTAATCACCCATCGTCATCAGTCATACTTCGTTATCATCATCAATCACTTATCATCATCATTCTTATCATTATCTTCATCCACCATCATCAATCATACATCATCATCAATCATTTATCGTCATCAATCATCCATCGCCATCACCATCACCATCATCCATCATCATTATCATTCATCAACATCAATCATTCATCATCATCAATCATCCATTTTCATCAATCACTCATCACCATTATCCATCATCATTATCATCATCATCACTATCATCATCATCATTATCCATCATCCATCATCATCAATCATCCTTCATCATCACAATCATTAAAGTCATTAATCTTCCAACATCATTATCAATCATCATCATCATCATCATCATCATCAACGCTGGTGATGAGTTCTTGACCGGTAGTCTTGCCGGTTAAGGAAGCTCCCTAACACCTCTTCCTTAACGATTTATCTTTGGATACGGCGAGTTAATAAAACTTTGCACGTTATATGTGCAGAGTACCGTGATATAAGAATGATTCATTTGACACTGGGATAACAAGGTGTAATAAGCAGAATAAGTAACTGAGGAAGAGGTGTTACGGAGCTCCATTAACTGACGAGAATAGGGATCCTTGTGAGCTACGAGTAACACAGGGATAGCAAAGTGTAATAAGTAAAATAAGTCAATTAGGAATTGGTGTCAGGGAGCTTCCTTAACTTATGAACTAGGAGTGAGATGAAGACTGCCATACCCTGGTTTATCCCACATATATAACACCCTGGTTTATCCCACAAATTTGACACCCTGGTTTATCTCACATACTTGACACCCTGGTTTATCCCGCATTTGACACCCTGGTCTATCCCACATATTTGACACCCTGGCTTATCCCACATATTTGACACCTTGGTTTATCCCATATATTTGACACTCTGGTTTGTCACGAGTTGGCGCGATTCTCTATCTAAATAAACTTGTGACATTGAACTTTGGTGGGAAACCGCGAATTCTAGTGGAATCCCAGTATCACTCAGTCAACCGCCACGTATTCACCCGATCGTGAGTGTTTTCAGAACAATTTTTCACTGTGTCATAAGTGATCGTCCTTGAGCGCGACATTAGTGGTTCCGCTGAGTGATTTATTATGGGCGTGTTTCGCTCACTTTCTTAGCAGTTAGCAGTTAGCGGCTGGCCTCAGCCCTCATCCCGCTTGTTTGAATTCAGTCAGTCGTGGATCATCATGAGATATGGACTGTTGTCCTCCAGCGTGAAGCAGTGCTGTCGTTGTACAGCGAGCTCCTGAGATCTTCACCCAGCGGTGAATTGGCGAAGAGGGTCTATTCAATAGCAGCGTCTGGTGTTCATCGCGTAGACGCCCAGACTACTCGTCTGGCCCCCTCCATTGACCAGTATTTTCCTTTCGTTTTTCCTAGGTTTAAGCTTAGCTTTTGAGTGGGCAAGTGAGTGTGTTCTCCTTATTTTGGATTCATTTTGAAACATGTAACGTAAATTTAACTCATTGTAATCAATGAATTAACAGTTCTTTTTCTTGAGCTTAATGTAATGTAAACTCGTGTTTTATTTCTCCATATTAAGCTTATTTCACTTATCGCTCCTAGTTTGCACAAACGCTTTGCATTATTCATAACTGGTACTTAGGCAAGTCCTTTTTATTAACTTAAATCCATTGTGCAACTTGAAGTTAATGCACCAGCAAGAACCTGCTTATCATTCATAGCATTAGTTATTGATTGTCAGGGGTGGAGTCACTTTCTCGTGAGGCAAGCAGTACTAACAAACAACATTTGTGAGTAATTAGTCTCGGCTGTGTACTGCTGAGAAAGTAAATAAATTCTCGTCCTTAGAGAATCGGCAAAGTAAGCTGGCATAAAGTAATAATTGATTTTCACAAGTCAGTTCTTTGTTAATATTGACAAGTAACATTGTAAAGCATTCTTCAGTATAAAAATCTACAAAAACCCTGTGACATCTGGCGACCTCATTCTAGGATATTAACTCCTAGCTCTAAAGTTATTCACGAAATAATACTTACTCACTAATACTTAGGTATTATCATTAAAGTCTAGGGACACTGTTTTACTAGTGAGTATTGATTCAGTTCTATTAATTTTACATAATAGTTTTCACAGTCAGTTGTTTGTTTAATTTTCTTTCTTTACCACTTTAACTATATAAAACAGGTCACCACTAACCTGTGCCTATATTCTTTATTCTTGATTATTGGCATCATTCCCTGCAAAATAGCAGTCAGTACTTGGTCTCTAGTTCACTTAGATTGACTTAGCATCATGTCTACCAACGTCTATGTACAGGAAGTTAGAGATATGGGGCTTAGCGATCCCAAAGAAGTTAAAGAGTGCAGCAACGCGAGAATGATGCTCGTGAAGAGCATAGAATCCAACGCGAACACGAGCAAGAACAACGTGAACACGAGCGACAAACAACGCGAATACGAGAGCAAAAACAACACAAACTCGAGTTAGAATAACGAGAGAGGGAGCGCAAACACGAGCAAAAACAACGCGAACTCGAGTTAGAACAACGAGAGAGAGAATAAGAACACAAACGTGCCTAGCAAGAAGCACGCAAAAAACATGAACTTGAAATGTTGAAGCTCAAGCGAGATTCCTTGGCTTCACACACATCTGGTGCAGCTGGCCCAAGCTCGACGAGCGCTATTCCTGTACATATTATAGCGACCCCACACATAAAGCTTCCTCCATACAAGGATGGCGAGCAAATCGAGCCATACATAGCTCGTTTTGAAGACATGGCTCAGCTTTACCAGCTGAATGAGGCAGCTAAGCGGCTTCAGTTTCTTAGCCTGTTTGAGGGCCCTGCCCTTGATATTCTCCACAGAATTCGTGGAGACAATCTCACGTATGAGATGATGAAGATTGCACTAGTCAAAGCATACGGTCTCACAGTTGACGACGCCAAGAGTCAGTTCATGAGGGCGCGTTTACAGGAAAAAGAGACTGCCGTTCAGTTCCTTGACTGGCTTACTGCTTACTTAGATGAGTGGATGCAGAAAGATGAAACTCCTTCCATGCGTGAGGGGATAATTGACCATATGCTGTGCAAGCAGCTAGAAAAGTCGTGGCCTGCCAAACTTATGGTTCAGCTTAAGATCTCCCAGGTAAAGGATGCCAGCCAATTGGTTGAGAAGGCTGATGCATTCTTCACAGAATACGGGTATCAAACTCGTAAGCAGCATACCTGGAACAGAAAAGCTGATAAATCTGGGAAACCGTCTCAGACTGAACCCCAGCAACAAGGCCGTTCTCAGAATAATTGCCAAGGTCCAAAACCGCAGAAGAAGGACCAGGGGCAAAATACTCAGAAACCTGAGTGGAAGCGGTACAATAAGTACCATAACCAGCAGCAGTATGAGCCACGCAACCGACCATCGGGACTGTCCTTTTCAGCACCAGCCCCTCTGAGGCGGAAGGCGAACGCAGCCTTCATTCCTCAGCAGCAGCACAGTGGTGTCGTCCCTAGCAGTACGGGTACTCCCCCACAGTTCTCTAGTCCCCCAGCGACAGTGAACACTCTGCCACAGGAGGTCAACACTCCATCTCCCCAGACAGTCAGTACGACCCCTCAGGTATCAAATTCTCAGGGCACCATGTTTGCTGCATCATTTATTCAGCAGCCTAATCAGTGGCTGGCTGCTTCCTCCACAGGCCCTCCCACAGGTGACAGTGCCTTCCTTGTTCAGCCAGGGTTTGTGGGAGACATTCCTGTGAAGGTCCTGAGAAACAATGATTCCTTAGGTTGCTCTGTCAGGCAGAGTCTAGTTAGGCCTGAGGAGTACACAGATGGACAGGTTCAAGCTAAGCTTATTGATGAATCAATGAGATTGTTCCTGAGGCACGTATCCAGGTGGCATCTCCATTTTACACTGGTACGACAATCGCAGTTGTCATGCCAGAACCTTTATTTGACCTTATCATAGGCAATATTCCCGGTGTTAAGGATAGTTGCACTGAAGATGATGCTACTCAGACTTCAGCTGCAGTAACACGAGCCATGGCTGAGGCTCCAAACTGTGTTACCCCGGATCTGACGTGTAGCCAAGTTGTTGTTCAAGAACAACATTCTGACCCGACGCTTGCTGCCGTGCAAAAGAAACAAAAGGGTTGAGTGATAAAGTATTCATGGGGAGGTCAAGCCAAGTTCCTTCACAAACAAGGACAGCTGTACCGTGAATCACGAACACCCGAGGGCAAGGTTCGACTGCAGTTTGTCGTTCCTGCCAAGTACCGCCTAGCAGTGTCAGAATGGGGTCATTGTTCAGCCTCAGGAGGTCACATGGGCAAAAGGAAAACCCAGGGCCATATCCGTGCTGACTTTTTCTGGCCAGGGATGGGACGAGAAATAGATAGTTTTGTGCGTTCCTGTAATGTGTGTCCATGTAACACCAATCAGGGACATGTCCTTCCTGTGCTGTTTGAAACCACACCCGTAATCTCTGAGGCAGTTGAAGAGAGGGCGGTGGTGAAGTGGGTGTGGACCTGACGTCTCGCCTGTTGGCCCCACAGGACACAGTATGTTCAGGGCCTGTACATACATGTATACCATAAGATAAGGGGGAAGTTCAAGAACCCTGCAGAGACAGTCCGAGGCTGTGTATGAATTACCTTGTGGAATGTCTCGAGCTGTGGGCCTCTCTGAGGATTCCCGGAGAATGCATATTATCCACATGAGTATTCACACCCTCAGTGGGTGTTAAAACGTGACCTGCCCGAGATTGCGTAGCAATTCTCAGCTTCCTGTCATTAATCGTAGTGTTAGGTTAACCAGTAAACTGCCTGTTCTAAGAAATTTGTAAATTCAAGAAATGGCACGTTTCCTGGTTAATAATGTTAAGTTGACTAGTAAATTGCCCATTCTCAGAGATTTGTAAATTCAAGAACTGGCACGTTTCCTGGTTAATAATGTTAAGTTGACTAGTAAATTGCCCATTCTCAGAGATTTGTAAATTCAAGAACTGGCACGTTTCCTGGTTAATAAGCGTTAACCAGTAAACTACAAGGGTTCTGAGAGATTTGTAAATCCAAAGACTACGTTTCCTGGTTAATAATAACATAAGTACTGATTGCTAGGCAGAGAGAGAGAGAGAGAAATGACACTTTTGATGCTCCACCTTGATTCCTTTCGCAGGTGCAGCTGGCGGGTGCAGCATTGTCGTGCAGAACAGCTGATCATCCCTGATGCATGCTGCCATCTCTGATCTTCTGCCTCGTCGTCATCATTTACTACTGATTTGCATTATGTAATTTTACACGTAGGTACAGTTACACCACAACTGTCACACCTACACCATGTATTACATACATCACGCTACATAACAATTAGCTGTTAATGTAAATGTAGTGAACTTTTCGCTCAGTTTGACCTGAATACAGGATTTTTCGCCGTCGTCACTGAGTTTTTTCCTCAAGCTTGCTTCTATTAATGTAAATACGAGGTTTTTTCACTCACTGGCAACTGTGACTTTCTCCTGTAGCAGGATAGCACACACATACCACAGTGTGAATCTTGTGTGACTGAGTTAGGATTTATATGTATGTAAATTGAAAAAAAAAAATTCCCGAAGGAAAAAAAATTTTTTATTCTGATGGGGCATAATGTCACGAGTTGGCGCGATTCTCTATCTAAATAAACTCGTGACACTGAACTTTGGTGGGAAACCATGAATTCTAGTGGAATCCCAGGAAGTATCACTCAGTCAACCGCCATGTATTCACCCGATCAGGAGTGTTCTCAGAACAATTTTTCACAGTGTCATAAGTGATCATCCTTGCACGCGACATTAGCGCTTCCACTGAGTGATTTATTATGGGGGTGTTTTGTTCACTTTCTTAGCCATTAGCAGTTAGCGGCTGGCCTCAGCCCTCGCCCCTCTTGTTTGAATTCAGTCAGTCGTGGATCGTCGTGAGATAAGAATTGTTGTGCTCCAGCGTGAAGCAGTGCCGTCGTTGTACAGCAAGCTCCTGAGATCTCCACTCAGCGGTGAATTGGCGAAGAGGGTCTATTGATTAGCAGTGTCTGGTGTTCATCGCACAGACTCCCAGACTACTCGTTTGGCCCCCCTCCATTGACCAGTATTTTCCTTTTGTTTTTCCTAGGTTTATGTTTAGCTTTTGAGTGAGTGAGTGAGTGTGTTCTCCTTATTTTGGATTCATTTTCAAACGTGTAACCTAAATTTAACTCACTGTAATCCATAAATTAACAGTTCTTTTTCTTGAGCTTAATGTAATGTTAACTCATGTTTTATTTTTCCACATTAAGCTTATTTCACTTATTGCTCCTAGTTTGCATAAGCGCTTTGCATTATTCATAACTGGTACTTAGGCCAGTCCTTTTTATTAACTTAAATCCGTTGTGCAACTGGGAGTTAATGCACCAGCAACAACCTGCTTATCATTCATAGCATTAGTTACTGATTATCAGGGGTGGAGTCACTCTCTCGTGAGGCTAGCAGTACTAACAAAAAGCATTTGTGAGTAATTAGTCTCGGCTGTGTACTGCTGAGAAAGTAAATAAATTCTCGTCCTTAGAGAATCGGCGAAGTAAGCCGGCATAAAGTAATCATTGCTTGATTTTCACAAGTCAATTCTTTGTTAATATTGACAAGTAACATTGTAAAGCATTCTTCAATATAAAAATCTACAAAAACCCCGTGACATGGTTTATCCCACATATTTGACACCCTGGCTTATCCCAGATATTTGACACCTTGGTTTATCCCACATATCTGACACCCTGGTTTATCCCACATATTTGACACCCTGGTTGTTCCCAAATATTTGACACCCTGGTTTATCCTACATAACTGACACCTTGGTTTTTCCCAGATGTTTGACACCCTGGTTTATTCCACATCTCTCCATCTATCTTTGAAATTTCTAGTTCTCACGTGAACAGCAGAGTATTATATACTAGGTAATGTATTTTGCCAAAAGTTGGTGGACAGCACAAGAAAGATGGTTTGTACTGTGCAGAAAAGAGGTGAGCAGTGATAATATTATTGTTGTTATGGAGAAGCATCACACTGTGGAATCGATAAACCCTTCCCCATATGTCTGAGGCTTCACTAAACCATGATAAAGTAATCGAGATCAGCTTATACCGTTCCAGCGGCTTGGGTCACTTATAATGTGACCTCCTCATCGAACAAAAGTCATGACTTCACTCTCTTATAAAGCTATTTATATATGTTTTGTATGACGTCAAATTTTAGCAATGGGCCTAGGAGCACCAGTCACAAAACAGATGGGTTTCACTTCCACAGACGGCTTGATGTTAATAAAGATGTGGCTCACTATATCCAGTTGCTCTTTCAGTGTCAAAAACTAAGTCATGGATTTGTGGGTCCCGTCGTAGCGGTTTAGAGGGAGGATTGGGTTGATACCTCCACTTCCAGTCCAGCTCGGATAGTACCGTGGATGGAACACATTTTGTCTGATCCCTAACAATATTCCTTCCTGGTGGAATTACATAACAGATCACCAGGATATATAAGCTAGTTCGCGACGATAAAGCAGTACAAGACGGTATTCATCTAGAGAAGTTAGAAACTAGATGAGGAGACACATCAAAATACAGTATACGAGCAGATATTGTGCATAGACTCTTACTTCAGCAAATGCATGCAGAGACTCTCTTGAAAGGTCTCTGTAAACTGGACTATACGATTGTGCTGTACCATAAAGGGGGATTCACATTTAGGTTGTCTCCAGCATACATTCTTTAATGTGCATGTAGTTAAACCGAAGCTGAAAGCGTTTAGATATATATGATGTACAGGGAACCACTTTCTTGAGGCCTTGGTGTTAACCATGGATTCGACGGGTCTCATAAACCCGGTAGCCACTGAAAATATCCCTACCTTCAAAAAAGTAAAGAGGTTGTAGTCTTCTTGTATGGTTGCATACTTGCTTCATGTACACCAAGGGGTTTATGTCATAATGGCTCTTTTTCACCAATTCACCAACCCCTCTGCCATTCGACATTAATGTGCAGGCAAGTGATCTTCGCCTTGGTGCCTTTTTTTTGGGAGGGGGGGGGCAACTTTCAGGAAAAAAAAAAACATCGTTTATGAAAGCAGGCCATCTTAAAAAAAAAAAAAAAAAAAAAAAGGAAAACGAAACCAGTCAACTACGAAGGCCAGCAGGAAGTTCAACCCATACCTGTTGTTTGGCAAATAATATAATGTCTCGTTGAGGCATCATAGCCTGTACTGGCTCAGGTAAAGTTGCACCAAGACAGTACACTACATGATGGGGAGAGTTTCCTCGAGTACTACTCTGTTTTTAAGCAACGACTGAGAAAACTCCAAAGTGTTCTCGATCCTGTGCATCATGCTCTTTTGCGGCTTGCTGCTAGTGCTTCCAGGTCCTTCCCGATTCCTAGCTTGTTGGTGGAGGCTGGCCAATCTCCTTTAGACCTGGAGGGCAATTCATTAATCAGTCGTTGCTGGAATCGTGTGAGACGTATGCTGGACTCACCTACACCTACTTGTGTGTCACTGCAGTAATTTTTTCAGTATTATGATTCTCACCTCGCATTCAGCAGTTCTTTCGGTACAGGGTCAGGGAAATTATGGGGTATTTAGGTCTCTACATTGTCTGTCCACGCTCTTCGGGTCGCAAAGATTGCTCCATGGTTCTTTCATCAGGTTCAGGTCTGCAGAGATTTTGAAGGTAACAAGTCTTCATTTGTGGTCAGGTTCTCCATCAGTTAGTTTTGGAACATTCATTCACTGATACAGGCAATGTCCAGGTATATACAGATGGTTCTATGTTAGACACAGGAGTTTGATCTGGCTTGGCGTTCCCAAATTGTGTGAGGGAAGGGCATTTTCTTCTTGATGCTTCTGTTCTTACTGAGGGAATGAATGTTGTTGTTTTTGTTTATAAATTGATTTTAATACACAGTGAGGCTTCTTTTACGATTTTCCGTGACTCTCTGTTCTTACTGAGGGAATGAATGTTGTTGTTTTTGTTTATAAATTGATTTTAATACACAATGAGGCTTCTTTTACGATTTTACGTGACTCTCAAAGAGCTCTGTTGGCCCTTGAGTCTTTTAATTCACTTCATCCACTGCTCCTTGTCGTCCTTGAGTGGCTTTTCTTGATTCAGTGTTGAGGTAAAATAGTCAAATTTTGATGGGTTCCTGCGCTTGTTGGTGTGGAGGACAATGAAGGGCGGATACATTAGCTAAAGCCGCGTCTTTTCAACGATCCTCTGCCAACTACCCACTTCCTGCTTCCAGTATGACGTTTTCCTTGAAGTCTGTGATTCGTACCTGTTGGCAAAAACAGTGGGTTGTCGTAGTTAATAATTAATCAAAGGAGATTTCTCATGGGGTGGTCGTACCAAGAATCCTCCCCTCCAATCTTTGGTGACTGGAGATAGCTGTTGGCCGGCTTCGCATTGGGCATTTACGGTTTACCATTGTTTTCCTGATGTGTGGTGGGACTCACCTGTATTGTGATGACTGCCTGGTTCCCCTTAATGTCTGTCACTTGCTGGTTTGGCGTCTAAGTCTGGGGGACTTGCGTCAGATGTTTTCCTTAGGCATTGGGGGGCAGATGGTGCTTAGTATTTTCCATGCTTGGATTAACCTCTGGCTATCCAGCAGACAAGTTTGGTTTTCTGAAGCGGGCCTCCCCCACCTGCTATGGTTAACTGATTTTTTTTTTTTTTTCTATTTTATGGCCTTTTTTTTTTTTTGGAATCAGATATTGATTTTGTTGTTGCATGTAGGTTATATATATATATATATATATATATATATATATATATATATATATATATATATATATATATATATATATATATATATATATATATATATAAGGCGCCATATGGCCTACTTGTTGCGGAGCCAAGTTCATACGTAATACTGCTGTTCAGTAACCTAACCATGTCCAGTTCTGTTTTACCTTGCTGAATCAAATCTATCATGACCATATGTAATCTTACCTTATCTAACCTAATCTAACATAACCCTGTCTAACTTTACCCTACTTAACCTAATCAGTTCTTTCCTTCTTCCCAAAATTAAATAACGTAATCTGTCTCCACTTGACCTAACCTGACCATTTCCAACCTCATTTTCGGGCAACAGTAGCCAACATTAAGTCGACTGTGGCTTCAATAAATAAAATCTTTGATTTCCTACTCCATTCCTAAGTTACTGAGAGAGACTTAATAAGTATTGCACGATTAAGTAATGTTAGTTCGGTTTCGATTAAGTTAGGTAAGATCATACTCAGTGAGCTATGGGATCCCAGTAGTTGGTTGAAAAATCACACTATCGTGACCATGAAATAGGATACAAAAACCCACACTGGCAGACGAAAAAAGATGTATTCCAAACAGTTTCGGCGACAGCTGTCGCCCTCTTCAGTGGATCTACAGACCAAGAGTGGTACATACAAATGCTGAGAAGCTGCTTATATGCAGGGTGAGGACACGTTTTCCCAACCACACCTGATGTGGCCTCACCTGACTCTTCCTCTACTCTGTCCACGACCTGAGTGAGGGATTACAAGGGGCGGCAATACATCTTTTTTTCATCTGCCAGTGTGGGTTTTTGTATCCTATCCCAGTAGTTGTTGGAATATTAGCATAGCTGAGGTGGCGTAAGTCTGACAAAGAGGTAGGATTAAGTCAGGTTGGTTTAAAGTTAGGTTAGGTTAGGGATGTTATTGGTTAGTGAATAGTAATTAGCTTATTTCAGGTACTAGATCAACAGATAAGTGTAGCTGTTTGGGTAAATGTGTCACATATATTGGTATTACCATTTTTCTTTACTTTTTTTTTTCTCTGTTCATCTTCCGGGAAAAAAAAATATACTCCCACTTACCTTGAACCTTAAGTTACCGACAGGAGGCTGGGCGAAAGGAATGGCACGATAGGACCAGAAGGGGGCTCCATTCACTGTTCTCTCCACCACACCCTTCACCAGTCCTCCCTCAGTCTTCACTACAGGGGCCTCTTCCACCTCACCCAGCACCACCACCACCACCATCATCATCGTCGTCAGGAAGGTTCGCATTTTGGCTTCTTACAGTCTGTTAGAGATACGAGGAAGGGACATTATTTTTGTAATTATCAAATTACCACCTCTTCCTATCACGACGACAACTATCATTAACTTAATAATTACGAGTAACATTATCATTATCATCATTAGTATTCTCATCTTGATACGTTTGGTAAGAAAAAAAATCAGAGGGCGGTGTTGGTTATCAGCACTGTAACCACCCTTATCATTCTCCAAAATTATCATTACTTCCATCACTATTTTTTGTTGTGTTGCAGAGCTTTTCTGTGAGAGGTAAGAATGCCATGTGGTGGTGCAGATCCGACTGTCTTGCAATCAGACCAGTCTGTTTGTTTTACTAACAGTATGGATCACCTCCTTATGACATGTCGCTCTCTTTTTTTTTTATTTTGGTGTATGGCTGTTAGTTAGTATGACCCCCATACACACAGTATAAACAGACTGTTGTTTCCTTACAAGAAAATGAGGGAATAATTAATAGCCTTTCCATCACAAAATGCTTGCAATACCATTATCTTTGATTCTGTACCATTACTGAGCACACAATGACCAATTCTGACCAAAGTGTAGAAAAAATGATTTTTGCATAATTTTGCATATTCCAGTTTCCGACAATTTCCCACTGTCCCTTCGTGTGCAATAGCCATCTTGTTTTTCTGACACTCCCCTGACCCACCCCGACCTAATGCAAAAAGAACTAGACAGATATCTATTACCGTTCTCGTGAAAAAAACGAACAAATACATAGACAGACACAACATACACAGCTTGACTTTAATTATTTAGACTCTGCCTCACAACCGAAACCCCAGCCTGTGATTTGTCTGTAAGTATACAGTGCCCCTATTTGACTTTGCCTTCCTGTTAGGTGTAACAGCATGTATCTTGTCTGTTTATTTATTTATTTATTTTTTACCTATGTGGTGGTCCTGGCTCTCTCTACTTTTTGTCATCCCGAGGCCTGGGAGAACTGCCAAGTGTGGCTATAGAGTTTTATTTATTTATTAACGCCTTACTACAGCTGAGTTCCACCTCATACTGCCAGTTAGTAAAATTCTTCCTAATAAACCTGAGGCTGTTTTCACCATCTTTAATGTCTTCTCTGCTAATTTGCACCTTTATCATTATTATTTATGTCTATAATCCTCTCTTTCTATTTCTCCCATCTTTCCTGTCACTTTTTATTACTCCTTTCATTTTCAGTGGTTTTGCATTGAGTAACAAGCCTAATGGTTTTCTGTAAGCCAGGAAAACATTTACTACGATGGATGGTAGTCATATAGCCAACCCATACGTGTTCCCTACGTGTCAACAAGTGCTTTGGTGGAGAGTTAGTGCCCCTCCCCTTAAAACAACTAAAAGACAAACAGCCACCCCTTACGGGATTATGGCATCTGGCTATAGAAAGATACACAGAAAATTTATTAACTATATTTTTACATTTATTGGTTTGATGTCCGTTGTCATTTAACAAGTCTGACTGTTCCATTCTGCTTAAAATTTCATGATAGATACATTATCAGTAATGTCCCGAAGTTATTGCTTGTTAATCTTCAAATTTGCACGTCTGCTACTAGGCCCATTAGTTTGTTTGAATGTCCATTAAACCATCTTTTTTTTTATTACCATGTATTGGCTCATAAAAGTTAAATATTTTTTATTAGTTTGCCAGCAGAACATCTTTCCTGATTTCTTCAAAATAATAAAATGGTACCTTCTATTTCTAACAAGTTGTGTTTTCAAAGAGAGAGAGAGAGAGAGAGAGAGAGAGAGAGAGAGAGAGAGAGAGAGAGAGAGAGAGAGAGAGAGAGAGAGAGAGTGAGAGAGAGAGAGAGAGAGAGAGAGAGAGAGAGAGAGAGAGAGAGAGACTCGTGGCTAAAGGTGTTATGTATACTGAGAGTCAATGAAAACGCACCATCCAATACAGTTCCAATAATTCGTGTACCGTTGATTGTTTCCAACACTGATTTGAATTGGTATGATCACGTACCCATACAACACCCATCTGACAAAAAATATTCACTTTGTTCACAAAGCAATGTCTCAGAGATAAGATTAATCAATTCAACCTATTCCGCTCACTGCCTATTGATGGAAAAGGAGCACGTGGTTGTTTTATGTGCACGACGAAGGTGAGGTCGTGTGTAAGTGGAATATGGTCAGTTGGTTCCTGAAAGACTGCCAGCATGCCACGTTTGTTATGCTCTGAACGTCATCGTGCCTTAGGGATGCTGGAGGGTGGCATGTCGCAACATGAGGCAGCCTGTAGTATGTGGGTTATCGTTCAGCTATTGTCAGGCTCATCCAAAGGCATCATGAAACAGGCTGAGTTGACGACCGACATCGTTCTGGAAGAGGACATGTCACAACATAATGTCAAGGTAACCATGTCCAGATCCTGCATCTTCGAGACAGATTCCTGTCGGCAGCACAAAAAGCACGTCGACATAATCATCGGATAAACAGGTCTATCATACAGCGGCGACTGCTGTTGTTTGGCCTATACTCACGTAGACCCGTAAGGATTATGGATCTCTCACTCGCCCATCGTCAAAACAGGCTACAGTCGTGTAGCCAACATGAACGTTGAACCAAAAGACTGTGGAATGCTGCTCTCTTCACTTATGATTGAAGTTTCTGTGTTGATCACTTTGACGGAGGTATGCGTGTTTGAGAGCGACGTAATGTATGTTGTACTAATTGTTTTGAGAGACAGGGAAGCCACAGGGGTGGACCTGGCATCATGGCATAGGCAGAGATTTCACTTTTTTTTTTTTTTAATCCCAGGAAGAAGAAACAAAAGGCCACGAGCCCACAAACTGTTCCTTCCACGAGAAAAACAAGATACAAGAGAGAGCCAAATTCAAGATCCGATCATTTCGAGATTCCTGGACACACTGCATTTGAATGACTGGAGATCATAGGAAGCAGGAAATACAGTCAGAGGGAGACAGTTCCAGAGTTGACTTGTTTCATAAATGAAGGACTGGGAGTAACGGTTAACTCTTGCATTAGAGAGCTGGACAGAAAAGGGATGAGAGTTTGTTGCTAGACGGGTGCTACGCGCCTGTAGTAGAGGTGGAGGATTGCATGCAGACAGTTCAGAGGTGCAGTGACCATTGAAGCAGCGATAGAAAAGAGATAAAGATGCAACAGTGTGGCAAAGAGACAGAGGTTTAAGGGAGCCAGTAAGAAGAGGAGAGTTGATGAGACGAAAAGCCTTTGACTCCACCCTATTGAGAAGAGCTGTATGTGGGGAGCCTCCCCACACATGAGAGTTGCACTCCATACAGGGGCGGATAAAACCTGAGTATAAAGTCAACAACTGTGCAGGGGTAAAGAAGGAATGGATTCGGCTTAGCACACTCAATCTCTTGGAAGCAGATTTTACAAGAGATGTAAAATGATCTTTCCAAAATTAGTCCCGAGTGAATGAAACCCCAAGCATGTTTAAAGACGATACAGGATTAAGCTGAATATTATTAAACATTAGTGGGTACACCTGCGGAAGATTTTATTGGGTTGAAAGGTGTAAGAACTGAGTTATTAATGCATTAAAAACAACAGGATTATTTCTACCCAAGTTAGAGATACAACCCAAGTCAGACATTAGGTGTGCCATAGCCTCATACCTTGTCTGTTGAAGTAACTGCTGAGATGGACGTTGTGCAAACTGAATAGAAAGGTGAAGGGTGGAGTCATCAGTGTACGAGTGAACAGGGATAGATGTACAGCTTAGAAGGTCATTGATGAATAAAAGGAAGAGAGTTGGTGATAGGACAGAGCCCTAAGGAACACCACTGTTGATAGATCTAGGAGGAGAACGATGACCCTCTACAACAGCGGTTATAGAACGACCAGAAAGGAAGCTATAGATGAAGGCACAGATAGAAAGATGGAAACTGTAAGAGGGCAGTTTGGAAATTAAAGATTTATGCCAGACTCGATCGAAAGCCTTTGAGATGTCAAGTGCAATTGCAAAGCTTTCGCCAAAGTCCTGAAAGGAGGATGACCAGGAGTCTGAAAGGTAGGTGAGAAGATCGCCTGTGGAGCGACCCTGACGGAATTCATACTGACGATCAGAAAGAAGGTTGTGATAGGAAAGATGTTTTAAATTTTTTCTATTAAGAATTGACTCGAAAACTTTTGAGATACAGGATGTAAAAGCAATTGAACGATAGTTAGAGGGTTGGGAATGGTCACCCTTCCTGGGGACTGGCTGAATGACAGCAAACTTCCAGCAAGAAGGAAAGGCTGAAGTTGACAGGCAAAGACGAAAGAGTTTGCCTAGGCAGGGTCTATGCACAGAAGCACAGTTCTTGAGGACAACAGGAGGGACTCCATCAGGCCCATATGCCTTGTTAGTATTGAGGTTTGTGATGGCAGAGAATACATCAACTGAAGAAATTTTAATATCAGCCAGTAGGAAGTCAGAGGGGGGAAGTGATGGAGGAACAGCACTGGAATTGTCTAAGATGGAGTTGGAGGAGAAAGTCTGAGTGAAGAGATTTGCATTATCAGTAGAAGAAATAGCTACAGAACCATCAGAGTAGAAAAGAGGAGGGAAGGATGATGAGGTAAAGTTGTTAGAAAAGTTTCTGGCAAGGTACCACAAGGAGCGGGAAGAATTCGAGTTGGAGAGTTGAGAGCATTTATTACGGATGAAAGTATTTTTAGCAGAGCGAAGAACAGACTTAGCACGATTCCGGGCAGAAACGTATAAAAAATGTGATTCAGGGGTGGGATGGCTCCAGTACCTTTTATAAGCCCTCTCCTTATGTGGACAGCTTTAAAACAAGCGTGATTAAACCAAGGCTTTCTTGCATTAGTCAAAGGATTTGAAAAAGCATTGTGTGCTTCCATGCCTGAAAGAACAACCTCCGTAATGAGCGAGGTACACTCACATGGCTCCCGACTATGAAAGCAATAATCATTCCACGGAAAATCAAAGAAGTACTGCCTGAGGGCCTCCCATTCTGCAGCTCCAAAGTGCCAGAGACGACGTTTCTTTGGAGGGTTCACAGGCCATACCGGAGAGATAGGACAGGTTAAGGTGATAAGGTTGTGATCAGAGAAGCCCAACGGAGATAAAAGATTAACAGTGTGAGCAGAAGGATTAGTTGTGAGCAAGAGATCAAATATGTTGGAACTCTCTCCATGGCGGTCAGGGATACAGGTAGGGTGCTGTGCAAGCTGCTCTAGGTCATTAAGGATAGAAAAGATGTAGGCTTGTTTACCAGGTGGATCAGTGAAAGGAACGGAGAGCCAAAGGTGGTGGTGAACATCAAAATCTCCTAGAATGGAGATTTCAGAGAAAGGAGAAATGGATAGAATGTGTTCCATCATAGAAGTATGATAGTTGAAGAATATTTGATAGCCAGTAGAATTAGGGGATAAGTAAACAGTACAGATATATTAAGTCAGAGAATGACAGGAAAGCCGAAGTCAGAGTGTAGAGAATTCAGAAGAATCAAGTTTAGGAACACGAGAGCAAGATAAGTCGTTGCGTATGTACACAGAGCAGTTACCTTTGGTTTCGAAATGAGCATAGAGAAAGTATGGGGATAAAGAAAAGGGTTTGCTGTCAGTTGCCTCAGACAGCTGAATCTCAGTTAGGAAAAGATGGTGAGGTTAGAGGAGGAGAGGTGGTGCTCAACAGAGCAAAAGTTGGAGGAAAGGCTGCGAATGTTGCAGAAATGAAGAAGATGTGAATCAGATAGTGGTTCCAGGTAGCTCAAGTCGTCACCGGGAGAGGGGCTGACAGTGGGGGCATTTATTGTCTCCCCTCCCTGGGGACTCCGAGGCTGTGTTATCTGAATCCATGATTAGTTTTTAAATTTTGGAAAAAGATTGTAGTGTGTACTGTGCATGTAGTTTGGTGCTGACAGTTAGAGAAACTTGTACTGGAGAGCATGCTGGCCTACTCTCTGTGTTACTGAGTCACTGAAAAAGTTCAGCAAAGGGGGATGGTCAGGAATTAGTCCTGAGATCCAGCTCTCCCTGTCATCAGCTTTCATCCACCTTGGAAGTACTACCCTGCTCGACTTGTGCTACAGCCTACCCCTCATATATGAGACTACAAAACACCATTAGTGATCATCGAAGGTAACCTGACGGCTCGAAGACACATCGACAATGTTCTTAGCCCCCATGTGATCCCCTTTCAAAGTGACCAATCGACCATCCTGGCGTAACAACGTTGCAACAAAATAACGCTCGTCCACAGACTGCTCGAGTCATAACTGAGTTTCTGCAGGCTGAGAATGTCAACATATTGCCATGGCCTGCCTTCTCACCTGATTCAGACCTAACTGAAAGTGCGTGGGATTATCTTATGAGGTGCCTTTCGTTGCATTACTTCAACCTCAAAACAGACGACAACTGATCTTGGTGGTAAACGAAGAGTGCGAGAGGCTTCCAAAATACATACTACGTGAACTAGAGCCAGTATGAAGCGTAGGATTACAAGTTGCTAGGCTGCAATTGGTGGCCACAACCTGTACTACCCAAACACAGATGCACTGATGACAGTTTATGTAAAAAATTTCTTGCCCTTTTATTATGTTGTAAATGTGTGGCTGATATTGATGGACTCATTGTTTGAACACATTTAGATATGTCGAACATTACACGCATTAACCACAAATAACCTATTGCTGCGTTTACGCTGACTCACAGTATATATTTTATTTTCACAATTGCCACTAAATAACCTGTGAATTTTATCATTATTCTATCTATCTATCTATTGCCAGACGTCTCAATCCCGTTCAGGGTGGCCACAAACAAATCGCCTCCAAGTCGCCCTGTCTCCCACCATTTCACTGCCCTGCTCCCAACTCACACCCCTCTCTCTCATATACCTCTCCACCCTATCCCTCCATCTCATCCTCGGCCTCCCCCTCCCTCTCCCCCCCTCCACCTCACTCACATACACTATCTTCGTCAGTCTTTCACCCTCCATCCTCTCCACATGGCAAACCACCTCAGCGTATTCCTCCTAACGTTTCCTATCACATCCACATCCACACCACAACGCTCCTTTATATCCTCATTTGTCAGCCTGTCTCTTCATGTGACTCCACAGGCTCCTCTTAAATAACTCATTTCCACTGCTGTCACTCTTGACTTGTGCCCTTCCAACAACGTCCATGCTTCACTTCCATACGTTAGAGTTGGTATCACAATACTGTCATGTAGTAACTTTTTCACTTCCATGCTCACTCCCCTGTTTCTTATCACTGCTTTCAAGGAACCAGCAACCTTTCTTCCCTGCCGTACCCTTTCAAGCACTTCACCCTCCAAACTTCCATCCTTACTCATCACACTACCCAAGTACTTAAACGTACTCACATTTTCCAATTCCTAACCATCCAACCTCGCTGTACATTCACTGACCTCACTTCTCTCGAAGACCATCACTATACTCTTCCCTACATTCACTTTTAGATTCCGTTTCCTACACACTCTCCCAATCTCAACCACCGAGCCTTGCAGCTCCCCTTCGTCTTCACTCAACAACACAGTATCATCTGCAAACAACAGTACAGGAAGTGTCCAAACACTACCCTTTCTCATCAGGTCCACTCCAACATCCACTATCCTACCTTGTACCTCTTTTATTACCCCATCCATGTACAGATTGAACAACCATGGAGACATGATACATCCCTGTTTCAACCCAACCTTGAAAGAGAATAATTCACTCAGTTCACCATCCACATGCACTGCACCATCATACATACTCTTCACAGCATTCAACTCCATATATTCTTAATACTTTCCACAATCTTTGTCTATCCACCCTGTCATATGCTTTCTCCAAATCCATGAAAGCCGCATACAACTTCTTTCCCTTCTCTAGAAAATTTTCCACTAAAGATCTAAGAATGAATATCTGATCTACACAACCTCTTCCCTTCCTAAAGCCTCCCTGTTCTTCTCCAACTAGTTCTTCTGTTATTTCCCTAACTCTGTCAATAAGTATCCTACCGTACACTTTTCCTATTATACTAAGAAGACAAATGCCGCTATGATTACCACACACTTTTTTTTCCCCTTTTCCTTTGTACAAGGGAATAATTATACCTGACTTCCAATCCTCCGGAACTCTACCTTCTTACCAGGCCAAAATGCACATCTTCCACATCCATTCTACTACTATCTCTCCTCCATGCTTCAACATTTCACAACACACTCCATCAATTCCTGGGGCTTTCCCCAATTTAACTTTCTTCATTGCTTCCACAACTTCTATCCTACTGATTTTTTCCTGTCTTCTCACCTCCCTCCTTCTCTCAGCCATTCCCCAGCCACTTATACTCACATCACTTCCATCCTCTACGTTCAACAATTCCTTAAAGTGTTCTCTCCATCTGCTCACTTTTTGTCCCTTCTGCACTAGTAATCTATGATTTTTATCATTCACTCCCCTGCTAACTTCACTTCCACCCTGTCTTACTCTCTTCACCTCTTTCCAGAACATTTTCTTACAGTCCCTCAAATTCCTTCCAAATTCCTCATCCACTCTCTTCTTACTCTTTCTTACTAATCTCTTTACCTCTCTCTTTCTTTCTACATATAACTCTGTCTTCCACCTCTCAACTTCTTCCACGCCCCTATTTCTCATCCATTCATTGTATGCTTTCTTCATTTGTGCCACAGCCTGTCTCACCTCTTCATTCCACCACGCTGTTCCTTGCACCCCCCTCCGTTTTCTCTTCATTCCACACACCACATCACATGGTGCACATATTTCTTCTGTGAATATCCTGCACACACCTTCCACGTCCCCCGTCTGCTCCAATTCATATTTGCCCAATCGTTCCTCCACTTCTTTTATTATTATTATTATTATGATTATTATAATTATTATTATTATTATTACTAGTAGTAGTTGGGGCCAATGGATTGTAATATGAGGGTTAGTGTTAACCTTCATATTACAGCTCCAAATGGTGGACTGTATTAGGAAGGTTGGTTTTGATCTTCACAACATAATTCCCCGATGGATGGAGGTGATTAAAAAAAAAAAAAAAAAAAAGCGGTAGTAGTAGTAGTTGTTGTTGTTGTTGTTGTTGTTGTAGTAGTAGTAGTAGTTCTGGGTGGTGGTGTGAGAGGACGTGTGCCAGGCGCTCCGTGTTATCGTCTCGAAATCATAGTAAAAATGATTGTGGGCTCTTAGAAATTGATACCGACTCCAGCATTAAGTGGACACTGATGCATATGTGAAAGAAAATCTTAAATATCAGCTATATATTGCTTGTAAAATGTGAAAAAGTGTAATAACTACGGTGTGAGGGGGAGGAAGGGTGTGTGTGTGTGTGCAGGGACCGTTAGCGAGCGAGGTGCTGACCTGAGAGGGTTATCTGGACTGGTGTCAACACCATACATTATATCATCAGCCACCCGGGACCCCGCCGCCACATGTGCGCTGCCCCACACACCCTGAATATAAGTATCGCCACCCTCACTTACAAAATAAATACCTCTCTGAAGCCTATTTTTCAATTATTAACTTTGTCCACAAATAACAATAAGACGTGGGATGCCTGTCACACACCTCTTGCTCACTTCATTATCCTTGGAGCATTAACTCCATTTCCCTAACACATCAGCTGTTACCACACACTGAATATCACCCACTGATCATTAGCATACACACCACCTAATAATACTTTATAAACACTGTATCAAACACTAAATATAACAACAACTACCACTAACTATACAACAATCACCTACATACACACCAACAGTATAGCCAGGTGGTATAGAAGTGTGGCATGCAAAAACATTTAGGTAGGGAATCTTACACACACCTTAGATGACACTGTATTGTAAACACATCACACATACAGGGACACACACAATGACTGTTCTCAAATAACTATAAAACATGTTATACATAGAATCTCATCATATAAATATATAACCAATCACAGTAGATAAGTCTATAATATAATAATAAACAGTACAGTAGTGATTAAAACTTTAATTTTAATATATAAAATTAATAAATATAACTTCAATTAAATAACAAATTTAAACTTAGTACCCTAGTTTTAAGCACACTATTATTATTAAATACAATAATAATAAGGGTATTTTTAATACAATATCTATATAATAGGACTAATGTAAACTCCATAAAATTACAAACTAGAACTACTTACTCAACCCTCTCAAAATTCTCTTTTGTATTCAAAAGAAATACTAAACAAACCTTGTTAATGACAATGTGCCTTAGTAAACCAAGGTGCCTCTATCTTACCCCCACAACACACCACAACCACAAATCACACATCACATGTCACAACACCAACAGACACACACACTGTCCCAACACCACACACCACACCACACTCACCCCTATACCATAGCGTCCGAAGACCCAATATCACTAAACTACACACACACACACACACACACACACACACACACACACACACACACACACACACACACACACACACTGCCGCTACACCACACACCACCCTCACCCCTGCACCGTAACGCCTGAAGACCCATTACCAATAAACAAGGCTCCACATTATTGCACCACACCAATTGGCCACCTACTTAACCCTTAAACAAAGAAGCGTTGTTTTACTTCATATCAAACTTTAGATACATATCATTATCAGTTCAGTCGATTATTATGTAAGACAGAACAATTAGATATTAACTGATATGCAAAACTAGAGAAAAACGAGCAAACTGCTTCATAACTTAATCATATTATCTACAAAAATAGAAGTAAAACAAGCACATTCTTCATTTATATCAAATCTTAATTTAAAATTCGTATAGTAAAATAGTAGTTCTAGTAACATTATATTTAATTTTCATTTAAAAGTACTACAAAAAGTAGCCATAATTATTATTAATGCTGTGCCACAGAATAAAAACTTTAACATCATGGCCACGCCACAGTATTGTTGTCAGTGCTCCAGTAGGCAGCATAAGTGTATCAGGTGCTCATGTTCAACAAACAGGTCACCGTGTACATACTGTAGGATGGGACCTTTCTGTATGAATGTGTTAGGGAATCACAGCCCACCAGAAGTGGCACTTGACCGCTTCCAGCATGGAAGGCGACAGATTGGTGACATGGAAATTGATGGGGCTATCACTGACAATATGCACGATCACACGGACAGGCGTGGTGGTGAAAGACCCCGTGGTGAAGCGAGGGATAGGGATGGACGCCAAGATGCGAGAGATATGGAAGCGCTGGGTGGGTTAAATCACCATGGGGAAGTGAATAGTAGTGAAGTTGGGGGTGAGGAACATCATGAGGTTTATAATAGAAATGAAACTCAAGATGAAGACCACCATAGAGGAGTGCATGAAAGAGGGAATCATCCAGGTATTATACGTCCTCAGAACGGTAGTGACACAAACAACGAGGAAGCAGAACAGCCTCAAAAGTCTATGCAAGAAGGTCGTCCCACATACTGGATGGGCAAATCCCGAGAAAATGCTGTGACCTGGGTGAACACCACATATAATGAAATAGTTGGATGGTCCTCAAGTAACCTTTTTGAACCTCCCAAATGCAATGCTACAACTGACATGATCAAGGAAATCACTCGCCTGATAGCCAATTACAACAATAACACACCCATTGCCTCATTCTCTCTTAAGATCCTTGCACTAATACCACATCTCTTCCTCAACAAGACCCGCCCAAGAGCTAGCATTGCAGAAAATATTAAGGCCATCCAAAGGCGGGTTGAAACATGGAAAAGAGGTGAAATCGACAACCTACTTGAGGAAGCAAGGGCCTTGCAGATGAGAATAAACAACCGAGGCAGAAGAAATCAGAATACCAACGATGTTGCAAGGATTTTTGGCAACAAGATGAGACAGGGAAAGGTCTCGATGGCAACAAGATCCCTGTCAGCTGAATCACCAAACGGAGTACTTGACCTGACAGATGAAACAATGCAACAACTAAAAGAAAAATACCCGACTGCACGACAAGCAAGTGCCCAGCCAAAGCTTGAGGCAACTACACTCCTCCCAGTCCCATCATATATGACAGGATAACTGGAGATGTGGTGTGGCAGAAGGCAATGCACACACAGGGAGGGGCAGGACCGTCAGGCCTGGATGCAAAATCTTGGCAAGTAATCCTCAGTAACATCAAGTTTGGGGAGGCAGCAACAGACCTTTGTAACACCATTGCCTCACTGGCGAGGAAGCTGGCTTCAAGTCAGTGCAGTAACATCGAAGCACTGACGGCTTGCAGACTAATCCCCCTTGATAAGAATCCTGGATGCAGGCCCATCGGAGTGGGTGAAGTCTTAAGACGGATTATAGGAAAATGCATCATGGAGGTGGTGAAAGATGATGTGAAGCAGGCAGTTGGCAACCTCCAGGTGTGTGCAGGTCAGCAGGGAGGAGGTGAGGCAGCAGTTCACTCCATGAGGAAAATATTTGAGGAAGAGGACTGTGAGGCAGTATTATTAGTTGATGCCTCAAATGCATTTAATTCCATCAACCGGGAGACAATGCTGCACAATATCAAGGTTAAATGCCCGGCATTTGCCCAATATGTGGAAAACACCTACAAAGAAGTAGCAGACCTCTATATTGTGGGTAAGATAGCGGCTCACGATGTCGGTGTAATCCAGTCCACAGAAGGAACTACTCAGGGGGACCCCGTTGCCATGGCTATGTACGCCCTGGCGATGACAGTGCTGCAACAACAGATCAAATAAGAGGCCACCAATGTAAAACAGGTAGCCTATGCAGATGATTCCATGGGTGCTGGCAAGGTTGAGGATGTGAGGAAATGGTGGGACCTTGTAACATCTCATGGACCTGAAATAGGTTACTACCCTAATGCAAGTAAGTCCATCTTGATCGTGAAACCAGCTTACTATCAAGATGCACAAGAAGCATTTAGAGGCACAAACGTGATAGTGACCAAGGAAGGTCAGAGGAATCTAGGGGCTGTGATTGGAACTAAGGAATTCAAAGACAAATATGTGATTGATAAGGTAAAGACATGGGTACAAGAAATTCATAAACTATCCAGCCACGTAAAAACAGAACCCCATGCAGCATACAGTGCATTTACCTATGGTGTAAAGCAAAAGTGGACCTTCGTGATGAGGACCATACCAGACATCGTGTTGCTGCTACAACCACTGGAGGATGCAATCAGGGATTCATCCTGCCATCTCTAATCAATGGCCACATCCCCACACCAGAAGAGAGGAACCTTCTAGCACTACCACCCAGGATGGGAGGCCTTGGCATTATAAATCCAGTAGCCGTGGCAAGCTATGAACACAGAAATTCACTCAGACTCGCCGAATCCTTGTCACAGAAGATCTGCGCCCAGGTTGAGACTAGTGAAATCGACCACCAAAGGCAGAAAGATATAAAGACACAGATAAGCAAGGAGCGTGAAGCAAGACAAAAAGACCAGCTGCAGCACATAATCGAACATCTAACACCAGACCAGTGCAGAAGATTTGAAATTGCACAGGAGGTTGGGGCATCGAACTGGCTCACAACCCTGCCTCTCAAGGCAAAAGGCTTCCACTTCAACAAACAAGAATTTATTGACGCCATAGCCTTGAGATATGGGTGGCCAATAGAGAACCTACCTCAACACTGTGCCTGTGGCACTGCCTTTGATGCAAACCATGCAATGGTATGCAAGAAGGGCGGCTTTATTTGCATCTGACACGATGAAGTACGCGACCTCACTGCCAAAATGCTGCAGGAAATATGCCATGATGTCACGATTGAACCAGCTCTGCTACCCCTGGACGGCGAGCACTTCACCCACAGAACAGCAAACACATCAAATGATGCAAGAGTGGATGTCAGTGCTCCAGGTTTCTGGACACGTGGGCAGAGGGCGTTCTTCGACATCAGGATATTCGATCCCATGGCAGCATGTCATCGTGAACTGTCTCTCGAAGCTGCACACAAAAGGAATGAACAAGAAAAAAATAGGAATTATCAAGAAAGGATCCAACATGTTGGCCACGGTCGATTCACTCCCCTTGTGTTCACGACATCAGGTGAGGTGGGTCCAGAGGCAGTGAGATTCTACTCGAGACTGGCAGAGGTTCTTTCTGAGAAGAAACGTCAACCGCAGAGTTCTGTTATGGCCTGGATGAGATGTCGACTCTCATTCTCCCTCGTGAGGTCTGCTCTGCTATGTCTCAGGGCCACAAGATCATCAGCCCTCAGGCCTGTCTCCCTGGCGGGTATGGATTACGAAGCTACAGTGGTCGAGAGTCGCATAGACCAGCGACTCCAATAGTTTAATGTCTTTGTTTACCCTGTAATATTAATAAATAAAAAAATGAAATAATAATAGTAATAGTAGATGGTTGGTAACCACGGCCGTTGGCGTGCTTGGGACCAGCGGATTGTAATATGAGGGTTAGTGTTAACCTTCACATTACAACTCCAAATGGTGAACTGTATTAGGAAGGTTGGTTTTGATCTTCAAAATATAATTCCCCGATGGATGGAGGTGATCAAAAAAAAAAAGTAGTAGTAGTACTAGTAGCAGTAGTAGTAGTAATATAATAATAATAATCATCATCATCATCATCATTATTATTATTATTATTATTATTATTATTATTGTTTATTATTATTACCTTTATTATTATTATTATTATTATTATTATTATTATTATTATCATGATTATTGTTATCTATGATTATTATTATTTTTTTTATTTTTATTATTATTATTATTATTATTATTATTATTATTATTATTATCATTATTATTATTATTATTATTTCTATTATTATTATTATTATTATTATTATTGTCTGTGCTTGTAAGGGGTTGGCAATAGCCAACACCTACTTTCGTCATAAGATGATCCACCGGTATACATGGAGAGTAATGAGGAGGATGGATGGTGAACTTGTTGAACGAAAGGCAATGATAGACTACGTGTGTGTGGATTAGCGAATGAGAAGACAAGTGTTGGATGCAAGAGTGTGGAGAGGGTGGGGGAGTGGAGTCTCGGACCATCACTTAGTGATGGCCAAGGTGGAGTTGCAAAGAGAGTGGTTGAGGAGACGAAGGGGAAGACAGGAGGAAGCAACTCCTGTGAGAAGAGTGGAGAAATTGCAAGATAGTGAGAAAATGACAGAGTATAAGATCATAGTGGAAGAAAGATTGGGAAGGTATGAGCTAGAGCAGATGGAAGGGGTGGAAGACGTATGTAAGATATTCACGGAAGAGATAGCGCAGCGTGTGAGGTGGTTTGTGGAGTGAGGAGGAGATGCAAGGGTGTGCAAGGGACAGCATGGTGGAATGATGAGGTGAAACGAGCTGTGGAACAAAAGAAGAAGGCATATAGTGAATGGTTAGCGAGTAGAGGTAGGGGAGAAGATGATAGAGAGAGGAGAGAGGTATATGTGAGCAGGAGAAGGGAGGTTAAGAGACTGGTGAAGGAGAGTAAGAAGATAGTGGATGAAGGGTTTGGGAGGAATCTGAGTGTGAAATGGAGGGAGAGTAAGAAATTGTTTTGGAAGGAGGTAAAGAAAGTAAGGCAATGTGAAAGGGGAAATAGTAGGGGAGTGAAAGATAGGAATAATAGATTGTTGGTGGAGAAGAGAGAGAAATTGAGGAGATGGAAGGAGCACTTTGAGGATTTGTTGAATGTAGAGAGTGAGAGCAGTGCGAGTATAAATGGTTGGGGAATGGCTGGGAGAAGAAGAGATGAGAGGAGGGAGGAAGAGATCAGTAGGGCGGAAGTAATGGCAGCGATGAAGAATATTAAGTTGGGAAAGGCCCCAGGAATTGACGGAGTGTGTGGTGAAATGCTGAGGTATGGGGGTGAGATTGTTGTGGAGTGGATATGGAAGTTGTGTAGATTGGCTTGGGAAGAGGGAAGGGTTCCAGAAGACTGGAAATCAGGTATAACTGTTCCTTTATACAAAGGAAAAGGGGAGAGAGAAGTATGTGGTAACCATAGGGGTATTTGCCTTCTTAGTGTGACTGGTAAAATATATGGTAGAATACTCATTGATAGGGTTAGGCATATGAGAGAGGAGCTAGTTGGAGAAGAACAAGGGGGATTTAGGAAGGGAAAAGGGTGTGTAGATCAGATATTTGTTCTAAGATGTTTAGTGGAGAAGTATCTAGAGAAGGGAAGGAAAGTGTATGGTGCCTTCATGGACTTGGAGAAAGCTTATGACAGAATAGATAGGCAAGGTATGTGGAAGGTATTAAGAATATATGGAGTGGGGGGGAAATTGTTGAGTGCTGTGAAGAGTATGTACGAGGGAGCTAGGGCTACGGTGCGAGTGGATGGTGAGCTGAGTGAGTTCTTTGATCTCAATGTGGGACTGAAACAGGGTTGTGTGATGTCTCCATGGCTGTTTAATATATACATGGATGGGGTTGTAAAGGAGGTGCCGGGTAGGGCAGTGGATGTGGGGGTGGCTATAATGAATGAGGGTGAGATATGGAAGCTTCCTGTGTTGCTGTTTGCTGATGATACAGTACTGTTGAGTGAAGATGAATGGGAGTTGCAAGGTTTGGTGAACGAATTTGGGAAAGTGTGTAGGAGGAGAAATCTGAAAGATAATGTAAACAAAAGTAAAGTTATGGTGTTTGAGAGGAATGAAGTCACAGAGTGTGCAGTGAGGTTGGATGGTGAGGATATGGAGATTGTGAGTGCATTCAAGTACTTGGGTAGTGTGATGAGTAAGGATGGAACTTTTGGGGATGAAGTGCGTGAAAGGGTACAGCAGGGAAGGAAGGTTGTTGATACACTGAAAGCAGTGATGAGAAATAGGGAGGTGAGTATGGAAGTTAAGAAGTCACTGCATGATAGTATTGTGATCCCTACCCTGACGTATGGAAGCGAGGCATGGACCTTGGAAGAGGGGAACAAGTCAAGAGTGAGAGCAGTGGAAATGAGTTACTTGAGAGGAGCATGTGGAGTGACGTGTAGGGACTGGTTGACGAATGAAGAAGTGAAGGAACGCTGTGGGGTGGATGTGGATGTGGTTGAGAAGATTAGGAGAAATACACTGAGGTGGTTTGGACATGTGAAGACAATGGAGAATGAAAGACTGACTAAGAGGGTGTATGTAGGTGAGGTGGAGGGAGGGAGAGGGAGAGGTAGACCGAGGATGAGGTGGAGGGATGGAGTTGAGAGGTATATGAGGGAGGGGGGGTGAGTTGGGGGGAGGGTAGTTATATGGTGGGTGACAGAGCGACTTGGAGGCGTTTTGTCTGCGGCCACCCTTTGCGGGATTAGGGCGTCGGGCTATAGATAGATAGATAATTATTATTATTATTATTATTATTATTATTACTATTAATTATTATTATTATTATTATTATTATTATTATTACTATTAATTATTATTATTATTATTATTATTATTATTATTGTTATTATTATTGTTAAACTTTGGCTGATTTTTATCCTATTGGTAAAAACAAAAATAACAAGAATGAGTTTGTAGTGGTGTGTTGTGTGAGGTGCCATTCGTTACTGTTTGTAATAAGACTGGCTCGGATATATATTTATAAATCTTATTTTCTTTTGCCTTTGCTGGTATAACTTTTTTTTTATTTTTTTTATTTTGCCTATCGACCATTGGGGCCGGAGCCCCTTGTCATTAAGGCAAAAATATATATATGTATATACATTGACACATATATACATATATATACGAACATATATACAGTATATACATACATACACACTTCCATGCATAGCTGGTATAACGGTACTTGAGCCCAATTTTACAGAAGACAACGTATCACTCTCTGAATATACAACATGGTTAATATTAACCCACTGCATCCCGGCAGAGTTTCCACCACTGACCCCACCCAGTCCCAGCAGATTTTCAAAAAGATTTTTTATTAAATCAAACATCTGCTATTTATGAGAAACATCAAAAATTCAGAGAGAAAGTGCTCATCTGAGCTTAGAAATGCCCTGTACAGGTGACCCTCCCCTCACCCGGTACCGTCTTCTCTCGAGCCGTGCTCCAGAGAAAACGTTTTTTATGGAAGGGATAACTATTCCAAACCAGTCATAACAGGTAGAAATTTATTTATTTGGTACCAATTTATGTGTAATACAAGAGTATATTGGTTTTCACACAATAATGTAGGTGATATATGCATTATTTCACTCACCAATCACATAAATATACCACACCTTCCTTGGCGACGTTACCTTATCATCACTTCAGCTCATTTCTTCCTCAAATGCCACATAATATTTGTCCTCCACATCGGGAATCATTTTTGCCTTGAATTTCGTCTTCGGAGAGACCTTGACGTGTTATGTCTTTACTGACCAGATCACTACTAACAGGTTAGTTGCAGAGAAAATGGCGTGCGGGGGCGGGGATCGTATGGGTCCAGGCAGTGTTGCTGCCTGGCATTGGGTAGAGGAAGGTCTCCCACATATGCCTACCAAAAATCACCCACAAAACTTGAAAAATGTGCAAATGACGGACCTCTCAATTGCAAAACATGTGAACATGTTGTTGGGAGTCACAGTGACAAAACATTGCAACGTGTATACACGTTTATGAGACACCTCAAGTTAACTGCACTCTATCACCAACACTTTACCCCAAGAACTACAAGTCAGCAATTATAAGATACAATATGTGACACTCCTACAGCTGCATCACATTCACCTCCTAATGTATCACTTGATCTGACAGTCAGCTGCAGGAACTAATTTACCCCATCTAATACATCAGTAATATTTTTCTGGGATCTTACACTTAAAAAAGAACAACAAATGACATTATGTCAGTCACATTGCAATTACAGGAACCAGCATGACATAAGTCCTTCCACCTATGGACAAGCAACCACGAATAGTTAACTATTCTAACCTCCTCCTTGTCCTCACTTGTCATGCTGTTATGCAAGAATGGTGGCACATTTAATTCTGTGTTGGGACTATACACTGCAAAGGGCAACAACCAAAGGTGTACATCTTTTCCTTTTGAATGGCGATTTCCACGTGCCACTGCAAGGCTCCTCCTCCTTTTCTACTTCAGGTTGCAGGTACTGCCTCACCTACAAGACAAATACAGCACAGTCGCAGGTACTGCCTCACCTACAAGACAAATACAGCACAGTCGCAGGTACTGCCTCACCTACAAGACAAATACAGCACAGTCGCAGGTACTGCCTCACCTACAAGACAAATACAGCACAGCCGCAGGTACTGCCTCACCTACAAGACAAATACAGCACAGCCTTCTCCACCAGCAAACTAAAACTGATTTAATTACATGTATTATCCATTGCCGGTTTCAATTGTCCTGCCATCTTCATGTGGTTAATAGGCACGCTTCCTAACATACCTTGCCTACATAATGTTACCTGAAGCACGTCATGAATTTCGTACCATCTTGGCAACAGCATACTATACACAAGCACATGAAGGCAGTTTTTTTTTTAAATACGAGTTTTAAGACTACTACATACTTTACCAAATGCCTCCTGGCAAGATGTTTCGTCCATTAGTAGGATGCAACATTTTAAAACACATCATTAACCCCGACCCTAATAAAACGCTTATGGCTATGTTATGTCGAAGAAATAACATTATTTCTGGAACTGGGTTCCAAATACCATTTTGCTATTATTGTTACATAGCTTCATGACCTACCCTACAAACATATAAATTTATCTGATGTGCCAAACACCAGAGGGAATCACGAGTGAAGTCTACGTCATCGTTGCCTTCTTCAGTCAACATCTTAGCTGTGATCTCCTAGTGCTCCAGGTCGCCTCAGATTGGTGGACTTCAGTAATGACGTCATTACCCTCTCTCTCCAACCGGAGTCTCAGTTCCACTGCATGGGAGGGACTTGCCCTTACTGAAGTTACTCTTCTAGCCAGCTAACTTCTTGCTTCCTTCAGTGACGATTTGGTATTCAGCACAGGTAAATACAATGTTTCATTTCATCTGTCCATACCTTGACTTTCTATAGAGATTATCTAAGATAATCTCTACAGATTGTGACTCATATTACCATTCATCTGTTTTCGTTCACTATATCGCATTGTCTGATTCAAATTAATCAATCTCTCCCACTTCATTCATCACGCTCCTCTCTCGCTTTATTCATTCTTCACCCAAGCGATTTTCTTTCATATCTGCTTTCATTGTGCATATTCCCCTTCACCAGCATTGTATAAATAATATTCTTCTTCCCTCATACCCTCATTGTATAATACATCTTTCACTCTCATAACTATTAATATAAAATTTCTTACTTTACTACATGATATACTTTAAAAATTTGACCTCTCTTCTGTTCGCCTGCAACTTGAGGCTGAAAGTGAGGATGTTGACCTCGGTGATGTTAATACCTTAACTCGTCTCCATAGCGGGAAATCTTACATAAAACCCAGTGTATCCATTCATACATCACCTACCACTGAATTCTTTCACGCCACCCTCACTACCACCGCTACTACCACTACCGCTATTCAAGAATATCTAGATTATAATCATCTAGATAAAATAAATCCAGATACACCACCCTCTCTAAATGATTCATTAGAGATTCTCTTTGTCCGTTCTCCAGCTACTCCTGATAATTTTTCTGCTACATCAACACAGCCCCCAACTCTACCACACACAACTACCACTACTTTCTCAGCATCTCAACCCAGTACATTACAACCTTCCATAACTTCCAAACCTCAAACTCTTCCAGCGATGACGAACCCAGCTCCCTCTCCACAATCCATACATTTGGACGACGGTAACCGCCCAAAATACACTACTCAAGATAGTTCTGTGTCTATCTATGACTTCCTCAGAGAAGTCGAAACAGATATTCACGATCCCCAAATCATGACCGAACCCTTAAAAATCTGCTTCTTTAAAGGCCGGTTTCATCAAGGCAGATCACAAATGGGAGCTGTGCTCCGAGCTGGTTATTTTGATCGCTGTACCACATTCAATGAATTCCGTCAGAAATGAACACAGCTCTGTTGTACTCATTCGAAGGCCGGGTCTCTCACTGGCCTCTCTAATCTCCTCAAACAAATGCAGAAGAATATGGAAATTCCAGCTAAAGATGCGACACTGTTTGAGGCAGCAGCTGCAGCAAAGCTACAAACTCAGAGATAAGCCATTTATTGCAAGCTACTCCATGGGTAACTCATAGTGATAGAAATCATGTCCTTAAATTAGAAGATTTTGGAGACTTAATGGGTTACCTTAGATTTTTCAACTGACTGGATAGTAAACAACAGGAAATAGCCTTACAGATAGGATTTAGTCCAGGAGACGAGTTGTTAGACGTCACAAAGGTGACAGCAGAAAGATTAGGATCAAGAATCACTCGCCAGGCAAGTACTTGAACCTCAACCTCTCACACCGCAGATGGAACTGTATAAGTCTTGCATACCTCTACCGCTTCATTGGATTCCTCACATTCATGACCTACTACCAGAGACAAACCGAAACTATCGGTTCCTACGCACGGTGCCAATCACCAACAAGTGGTCGAGACTGGTCCTATGTAATGAGGCAAACAATCCTCGATTGTGTGCTGGGAATGCGGTTACGCTGGTCATCAAGAATCAAGGTGTAATTGCAAACAAAGACGGAACCACTCACAAAGGCTACAGCGCACACCTTCGCAATCGCATCTTCCTGCTTGCTAATATTACAAAGGCTACAGTGCACACCATTGCTATCGCATCTTCCTGCTTGCTAATATCACAAGGACAGTACTACTCACACCACTAATGAGTGTCGTTATCTTGCAAGTTGCTGGTCGCGGGAGGAGGAGCGCCCTTATTGGAAAAATGTCACATAACAACAGAAGATCAACTGCCCATTCGCCAGGTAGGGCCTCTAACATATTTGGGCATAGTTATTCTGGGAAGGAGCGAAGGGGTCGATACATAATTTTTCATGGACTAAAGATCAAAGATAAATTTAGTGTTGGAAACCTCTTTGAACAGCATTAGGAGAACAGTTAGAAAGGTCGGGATCCTTGAACCACCTGATATTCACCTGTGCAGCGTGCATGGCTTAGAGGTTAATGTCAAAGGAAGAGTCACTCGTGCATTAAAGTGGGCACAGGTAAACATCGAAATCTCTCTTTCTTTACTGGATAAGCTTAAAGACTGGTATTAAGACAACAAGTGACAATATTCACTCGTACAGATATAAAGTCAGTTATGGTTATACAGTGACAAGCCAACATATGCAGACAAGACACATAGGTTCAAGAGAATGCATGCTTCACGTACACTAACAGAGGGCAGCACACACATACAGACTTGCAACACACACACACACACACACACACACACACACACACACACACACACACACACACACACTCTCGCTACTCTCTCTCTCTCTCTCTCTCTCTCTCTCTCTCTCTCTCTCTCTCTCTCTCATCACAGTGGTTTGTAAGATCATGTGGCGTGGTAGTTTGATGATTACGACCATGGAGTGTGTTAATGATGATGATCTTGTGAGGTAGTGGTGCTTATAACCTTATAAAGTTGTGGTATATATGTCTTTTAACCCAAGGCATCCCAATAGCATATGGATACATTGCAACGTTTTGTCACGATGAATCCCAATAATGTATCCATGCGTTTTCCAGTTGCAAGGTCCATCATTTCTACATTTGCATATTTCGTGCATGATGTTTGGTACGTAGATGCGGGACACCTTCCTCTACCTGCCGCCAGGCAGGAACACTGCCTTACCCCACCTAACCTCCCCCTCCCCCTAACTGCCATTGTCTCGGCAACTCACTTGTTATCAGTGACCTAGCCAGTAAAGACGTCGTGCCACGGTACGAAATTCGAGGTGAGAGTGATTCCCCAATTGATGATGATGTGGAGGACAAATAATAGTTGACACCAGAGGAAGAAATGAGCAGAAGTGACGAGGAGGTAATGTCACCAAGGAAAGTGAAGTATGTTGATGTGTTCAGTGAATGAAGGAACTCTTATATCGCCTATATTATTGTGAAAACCAATACATTCTTGTACCATATATAAATTCGTACCAAATGAACAAATATCTACCTATTCAGAGTGGTTTGCAATAGTTACCGCTACCATAGAAATCGCAACACCCGCAGCGCGGCTCCAGAGAACATGGTACCAGGTATTTAAAGGGTCACCTGTATTGCCCATTTCTAAGCTCAGTTGAGCACTTTGGGGGGCATTTTCGAATGTTTCTCGTAAAAAGCGGAGGTTTTGGCCTTCCCCCCAAAAAAAAAATCGAAAATCTGCTGGGACTAGGGGGGGTGGCAGTGGTGAAATATCGGTCATGATGCAGTGGGTTAAAACCATAGGCTATATTATTGTGTTTAGGATCATATGGTGGATTCCTGTTGATGACATTGAAGTGTTGCAGCATTTCATGTGTTGTTGTTGTTGTTGTTGTACTCCAGTCTGTTTGATCGAGCAGACTCATCAAACGCAGGCAAGTAACTGCACCTGCTAGGCCATCCCGTGTGGTCGTTTTTATGCTGATGTGTTGTGGGGGTTATGCATGACCATAGGTAGTAGTGATTTGTATGACCGTGGAGCACACACACACACACACACACACACACACACACGATAGACAGATAGATAGACTGATTGACTGAGAGATAGATACAAAATGGAGAGAGGGAGGAGTGGCCATGAACACCGGCTGCTGAGGAGGGTGCAACTAGATAAAGTTTGAGAGCACTGTTCAAGTGGGTGGAAGAGATAGGCAATATAGAACATAAACCCGATGACTTAAAAAGGGTTATGTCCTAGAGGTTGACCTAGAGTACCCCCAGAACCTACACATCCTCCATAACGACTGTCCCCTAGCAAGGTAAAAGATCTAGGTGGATAAATTTATTTAGTCTGTGCCAAATCTGTGACAACAAGACCTATGTACTTC
Organism: Coenobita brevimanus; assembly: GCF_032717465.1. NCBI lineage: Eukaryota > Metazoa > Arthropoda > Malacostraca > Decapoda > Coenobitidae > Coenobita > Coenobita brevimanus. The sequence continues at coordinate 19,988,817 of NC_136956.1, forward strand.
ATTATAGAGCTTTGATGCAATGCATGTAGGTAGGACTTGTACTGAAGAAAGTACACCAAGTGCTAGGATACGATGAGTCCGTGGATGAAGTCCAACATAGGTTTGAATACACACCAACGAAAAGCTAAGAATGTATTTGAAAAAGACATTTTCAAGCTCATGAACAACTCGGCCTTTGGTGAGCCCTTCGAGAACGTGAGGGGTCGGGTAGATGTAGAGTTAGTGATAAACCTGGGACAAGCACGATAATTTGTTAGCAAATCCAACTTTGAGGATTTTCAGATCTTCATGGAGAACGTGATAGTTGTCCATATGAACAAGAAGAAGCTGGTGTTCAACAAACCACTTTGCGTCGGTATGTCCATCCTAGAGCTGGGCAAAACCTTGATGTATGATTTCCACTATGGGTATTTGAAAAGCGTTTATGCAGAAAAAGCAGAGGTCTTATTCATGGATACAGATTTCCTTTGCTACCATGTACAAACGGGTGACTTGTACAGTCGGCCTTAGAAGTGACGGCAGAGTATCCCGATCAAGTTTTCGGTCAGCGATAATATACATACTTTTCCTTAAATCTTTACAAGGAGAAACCTTTTATGTAAAATTGTTACAGAAAACAATAAGGAAATGCAAAAGTACCGCCATGTTTCAAAATTGTAGGAATCAGTTCGTTAGTCACGATAATAGGAAATCCTAAACGAAACTAATTGAAATTTCCGAACTATCGCTCAGGGACAGTCAAGAATAAATTGCGGAGTTCATATCTAATATAACACAATAATTTTTAGTAGCGTAAGACTAAAAAGAAATGCGCTTTAATAATCAATTAAAATCAGTCATTATTATTTATAAAATAGTTCCCGTTACAATACTAAGGAATAATTTAAAGCCATTTGTTTCCATTTTTGTTGTCTTCATGGACGACGACAGAAAGCGGGAATGTGTCGTCAGTTAGTAACATGCACGGAAGGAAACAAACTTTTTTTCAAAGACATGCAGTTATTACACTGCATTTGGCCAGTTTTTCATTAAGAAAATTCTCTTGCAGTTTTAATATAACCTAGAGGACTATCAATGAATGAAAAAAAAGGAAAACCTCGAAAATTTGCCGAGAGTCGGAGCTCCTTGGATAACGACAATCTTGTGTCATAGCCTAGTATCCTCAGTGTCTAAACAATTGGCAAGAGAAAAAAAATGCAAATGTTCATAAACAAGTCACTGCATTCAGAACTTTCAGATCAGCATTTTCAGTTAAGCAGGACACACAAGTTTATTTTAAAAGATACTAGAGACTGTTAGATAGAGCAAAAAGTATGTGCGTTTGCATTGCAAGAGTATAAGCTAATGTTTTCGTCCTCTTCATTGCCTAGTGTATAAGAAACTGGTAAAACTTGTCATATCTTCTTACAGCTTAAAATAATTTTGCATCAGTTAGGAGTAACGTCGCTATAAGCGAGGGGAAGACAAGGAATAAAAGGCAGAATGGTCTTGCTGCTACCGCAGGTAGGGTATCATTACTAAGATAAACTTCATTGTTGCGGCATCCTTGTTGTTGCTGTATCAATCACCACGGTAATTGAAAATAAGGTAATGTATTGCAATCACAAGAGTTTTCCTTAACTGGTCTTCGAAACTAGAGCATTCTGTATTTGAAACCCTGGGAAGCAAATACGTCAGGAAAGAGGGTTACGCTGCGCTCCGTGCGCTGAGTAATACATTTCTCATTCGGGAGACGTCTATCTGAGTGTTAACTCCTAATATATCACTGCCTCATGTTATTATTCATTTTACGTAATTCTTAGCGTGATATACATTTTATTTTATATGACAATAGAGGCACAGAAGTTTTACCATATATTCACTAAGTTTTCACTGAACGTGTATCGGTGCAGTGACCGAAGCAATCTGAAACTCTGCCATCACTTCTTGGGGCGACTGTACAAGGCCATGGATAAGCGAATAGACACATGACGCTCACAACCTTCGCTCCCCACACCACCAAAATCTTACACGAGAATAGTAAGACAATCTAGGAGATGAGCATGCCCCCTTCTTTCCTGCTACTTTCATGTAAAACTATCACCACTCCACAGTATACTTAATCTATCACCATCACTGTTATCGCCACCACAACTATCAATTACCATCAGTATCTCCACCAAATCACCATCCCTCGAGAGCTCCCTTTCTATCCCGTATTTTCGTTGGGAAAGGACACTCCCTAATACCTATTCCTTAGTGATTTATTCTTCAAACTACTCATTAATATCCCCTGATTTGCTTCTTATGTCCTTTTAAAATCGACATAGATTGCACGCATAACACACCAGAATACAGTAACGGAGCAGATTCAGAAAGTAATCGGTAAGCAAGAAGTGTCAGTAACTTTGCTAACCGTACCAGAATATCGCCCTCTTTCACTACATCCATCAATATCATTATTACCATTACCACACTAACCACCAGAAATGAGATAGCAATTGGACACCATTATCATCCTCATCATCATCACTACCTTCATCATTATAACCACAATCCATCCCGACCACCATCACCACCACCACCACAGTTACTTTTCTCTATCACCACGAACCCCATCATCATCATCACCCCCCAAAAAAATAACCACTAAAAACATCACCACCACATCACTCAGCACAGACCCATCCCTCAGTCACTAACACCATCAACATCATCAATATCACCACTACACACCGCAGTTACTTCTGTTATCACCATCGCCATACACTATCATTACTTGCATCACCGTACAACAAGCATCATCACTATCACAATCAGCTCTCTTTCTCTCTCTCTCTCTCTCTCTCTCTCTCTCTCTCTCTCTCTCTCTCTCTCTCTCTCATTATCACTACTATTACTCCAAATCTTCTCACCAACCATTAATAGTATCACCATCACCATCACATTTATTTGTCCTTATCTCTAGTACAGCAGTTGTCATCATCACCAGCAACATCATTCTCCTCACCACACACCACAGCTGCTTCCGTGATCCGTCTGTCACAACTTCAACCCTAACCACAGTTATCAACACCACTATCACCAACACCACTGCCTTCCCCACCACACTCATCACAACAGCCTTTCCTTGTCATAACTACCAGTACCACTACCATTATCATTATCATCACTACCACACTCACCACCTTTTTATTCTCTGTCACCGTCATCACCACTTCCATCATCATTATCGGCACCATCACCAAAACTAACCAGCATCATCACCACCCCACTCATAGGTGCTAGCTTGGCCATCACTACCACCACCACCATTAACACTACCATCACCACCAAGTACACTGACATCAGCAACGCCACCACCATCACCACTGCCATATTCACTACCGTTTGTTTCCTGCCACCTTCACCACCACCATCAAGCAACGCCTCTATCACCACCACGCTCACCACCACTCACCATCACCATGAACAACGTCAGTATCATTACCACACTCATCACCACAAACACCACTACCACACTCACCACCGTTCTTTCTCTGTGTCATCATCATTAGCATATTCTGTTCACTTCAAGTTGGCGTAAAACTGCTGTAACAAAAGATTAACCCTTGAATAGGATGCTAATCACGAAGAGGCGTTATGGAAATGATGATGGGCCAGAACATCTATTTTTCTGTCATTGGGATAAATGACATAAGGTACAGAAGGACGAAAACTTCCGCTTAGGCAAAATGTTTGACGTATATAACCGATCACTAACACCAACAAACACCACCACTATCACCACCACAGCACCAGCATACTCACCACAGCGTCTCTCTCTCAACAGCACCACTAGTTAAGCCACACCCCTCACGTGATGAAGGATGCCACTAGTTCTAGCCCTGCATCACGCACCCCTACCACCACCACCACCACCACCAGTACCGTCGCTCTCTCATCATGACTTGAGGCTTATTACTCTCTCTCTCTCTCTCTCTCTCTGCCAGTATGTTTTATCTATTTTTTTTTTTAATTAACTGAGAAAATACCGATCTCGATGGGCACTATTTTTTTTTTTTTTTTTTTTTTGGCCCGCGAGGGGCCATCCTATTTAAGTGATATAATACGTGCTATACAATAGTTCTTTATTTCTTTTTGCTATTCCCAGACGAAACGAATTTACTCCGTTAGTGCTATGCTCTCTTATGCTGTATTATTGCTACCTCAAGATGATTAAATAGCCTTAAGAGAAACTTCAGGTTGTCAAGGATTTAGGTGAAAATTCTTGTAACACGCTTGGTACAAGAGGTTCCCCATAGCAGAATATAACCGTCTGGCAGTAATAGGGAAAAAGCTGGCATGTAGATGGTGTTATCAGATATTGTTTTTAACCTTAGATTACTAAATATCTACCCCAATGTCAATAAAATCATCTGAAAGTAGCGTGACAGAGCAAACCCAACAACAGCAGGCAAGCAATCATCACTGCAAGGACGGTCCATTCAGTGAACCGATGCTTCTCTGCTACAGACACTTCCTTGCCACAACGGGATAGAGTTGGAGGTTTGGTTCCTGGGTGTACTCCGCGTTTGCATCACTACCCAGTTAACAGGGGCACCATATTATGCCCCACATCACCCTGTTATGTGGTTTTATGGTTACCACCCAGTATTGTAAATGATTTCCTTGGTTACGGGAAACTACTGGTCATGTCATTCAGTATATGATCATCTGACGTGGAAACAAAAACAATAAAAAATGACAGGAAGACAGGAGCGCAGACAAAAAAAAAAAAAGAATCATAAAGGAAAAGGAAGAAGTCGGCAGCACCACATCATTCTTGCAGTCATACAGTTCAAGTTCCGGTATGTAGGGTTATTGCAGTTATGTTACCGGGCTAATGTATGGCCCGGCCTCCACTATAGGTGGAGGAAATTTTCACCTGAACGAACACAGTTATGTTGTGCAATTACTGAAGTGGTTAGTATGGTGCTGGTTGAAATATGGTGCCACGGTTTTATAACTACTGTAACTCACCATCACTCCTTCACCATATTACGCCGCATTCTTTCATGAAATGGACTTTCCCTGTGATTCATTTTTAGTTCTGCTCTCATTTCTTATTCACAGAAGTCCACTAATTTCGTTCTTGCTCTCTCTTCGTCTACTCATTCGCATACCACGATTGTTACTCCCCGCTTGGGAGGTAGGAGTGAGATTATGCATTCACTCGTATCTGTCTGTTGGTTTGCCAGTGTACAAGATATTTTTTTTTTTCGAACTAATATAAGATCTCGTAGATAGGTGGACAGTGAGGCGGATCCGGGTAGGGATGCAGGAATAATCATAACTGTTTTCGGCGCCGGCGGAGGTATGTGCTCGAAATGAACAGACCTTGAATTCGGCTCTCTGGTATCTTTTATTTTTTCCTTTCTTGGAGATGAACAGTCTTAAGAGCCTTTGGCCTCTGGTTTCCTCTTCCTTGCATTAAAAGAAAAAAAATGAGAATGTGTAACAGAACAGACTAAGACCGTACAGTTAACTGAGACCGCACTTGTCTACACAGATTTCAATGGCTTTATAAAGATGTACTTTTAAATGTTAAAAACTACGAGTCACATGCAAAGATGGGTACCGAGAGCCAACAATGACTAAGGAGGCAGGTAAGGACACTCCTTGCCATGGGGTTAGTTAAGAAGCCTCCTGAATGTTCTAAAAAAGAGCTTGTATAAATATGGCGAATCGTATGAAACGTTAAGAGCACACATCCTCAAAGCTAATGATGAAGAAAGTTATATGGTAGAACAGGCCAAACGTGAGAAAATCTTGGAACGTTATATCGTAAAATAACTGAAAATCATACAACCGAAACGAACACTATCTATTTGTCTATAGCCAGACGCCTTAATCCCGTAAGGGGTGGCCACAGATAAATCGCCCCCCTCTCGCCCTGTCCTCTGCTATTTCGCTGCCCTCCCCCCAGCTTATACGCCCCTCTCTAGTATACCTCTCCATTCCATCCCTCCATCCCATTCTCAGTCTCCTTCTCCCTCTCCCTCCCTACACCTCACTCACGAACACGGAAACAGTGAATGTATACTGTAGGGCAACATTACCTAAGATCCTTCCGTAATGCTATGGTGAAAAAAAAATTGGACCACATTCTGGGATAAACTCAAGTATTTAGTCCATGATGACCAAATATCTCAAAGGTTAGTGAATTCTCTTATGTATTAGGTCAGGTGAAAGGCATACACAATAAAATTATTGGAGAATTACCTGTTGAGGATGATAAATATGAGGTGGCTCTCACTATCCTTAGAGATAATTATACAAGGAGCAGACAGTGACCATATTAATTAAGAGTTTGATTGATTTACCTAATCCCATGCATGACCTTGACTTTCTGGTTGTGGTAAGCTGCAATTTGAAGGCCTCGGGTACTTGTCAGGATGTTTTTGTATCAGACTGGTTGCTATGTAGGAATATACCATTGAAACCAGCTCCTAAAGCCAAGGATACATTATATGACAAATAAAAAAATAATCTCCCTTTAAGTATAATGAGGATGGCCTAATGCACCTTTCTAACATAGCATATCTACCTTCTTTACCCTACCACCATCAAAACCCTATCATTTTCCTTGCCTTTCACGCTTCCAAGCCTTACGACCTTCCTAACCTTATCATCCTAGTCTTTCCCCTTCCCACCCTTACCATTTTCCTAACCTTACAATTTTTCTAACCTTACCACTTTTCTAACCCAACCACTTTCCCAACCTTACTGCCATCAAAACTTACCACCCTCCTTGCCTTTCACGCTTCCTGACCTTACCACTTGCATAACCTTACAACCCTCTTAACCTTATCGTCCTTGCATTACCCTCTCCTAACTTTTTTCTAACGTTCCTGTATCTCATCCTTACCATTTTAATCTGATCATCTTCCTAACTTGTCATCTGTTCATTACTATTCTTCTAACTATACCACCATCTGAATCACTCTTCCTACCTTACACTAATCACCTCTGTAACTTTCCCACCATATCAAAGTGTTGAGATAAAGTGATAAAATGAAGAGATAAAGGACTGGCTCTTGATCTTATCGCTTGCTAGATAAACGCAGTCATGATAACAGTCTCCCTTCCTCCCTGAACGCATTGAAGGTAGTGGTGATAATGGTGTTGATGTTTTTGCTATTACTTAACCAACATACCTTCCAGCAATGTGTTACTGTGATGTCATAGTGAAAATAGTTACGGAGAATCGAACCTATTTGTGCATGAGATTATTTTTTTAAACATAACTACCCACAAAAAAAAAAAAAAAAAAAAACGTCCAACCCTGACCCTATTCGAAGGCAGGGTGTATTTCTGGTTGTTCATGAGCAGTACGTGACCCATGATCATTCAGTGGTCTTTTCGCACAGCATTACAAACGGTTGCGTAGAAACATTGCATCAATAAGCATTATGACCACATGCCTGTGTAGCCTTAGATCACTCAAATACTATAATATCAACAAAAAGAAAAACTAAAAAACACCCTCAGGGTGCATAATTCCGCCAATGCCAATACAATATATGATATACTGCTGTTGTTAGAAATTTTTGCACTGTCTTTCCTGACGAGTGTTAGTCTAACAACAATAAATATTACATTTAGAAACTAGAAGTTTCTTAGGAAATTAGGGTATAATTAATACTCTAACTCACCAGTAATTATCTCCTTATATCGTAGCTAGTCCCCCCGATTTGGCCAAATCATAAAAGTTGCTTACCTAGACTGAGTTGAAATAACAGATGACGACGGGCGTGAGGTCTCGATCGGTTTGCCTGGGCCTATTCAAGCAACCTTGGTGCCTTAGGGTGCTAGTTTTTACAATGTGCGGCTCCAACGAGCTTGAGAAACAGAATGGAAAATAGCAAGTCACTCTCCCCTCATAGGATTCAGACATGTCAAATATTATTTATCATAATTACCTAAATACAGTGAATTACTTCATGATATTTACAAGGAAAATCCATCTTAAGTAAATCGTAGTTTTAAATAAAAACTAAAGCCAAATATTCACTTTATCTATGTCAAGATATGTTGGACCTTCCTCCGTGTTCCCGTCAGGATGCCACGTCATCCTACCACGCAGGTGCAGTCATGACAAGGGAAACTTCCTAAGTATTTAGACATATTTACAATATAGTTGTCCACAAAGGTTAAACGTAGGAGCATTTAATATATTAATAATAATAATTATTAATGAGAGACAGAGCTAAATCTCTGGGTTAATAAACCGCTCGAATTAGTAACAAACGTTCTCTGGGTTTTTCCTCTGCTTTCAACGTGGACAACTATTTTAAAAAGTAAAGAGTGCAGCAAATACTTGCTCTGGGGAAAAATATTTTCCACAGCTGTAGTTTCTTTTTCATACCAGACGAATAGTTTTACGGTCTCGCATAGTCAGTTCTGCAGTCATTAGCTGCCCTGTTACATAATTTAACAGAGCGCATACTTCCTAATGAGAGAGGTCAGTGTGTGGAAATTCCCTTGACTGTTATTTGCAGATGATATTATGTTGTTCAGTGAAGAGGAACGGAAGCTGCAAGGCTTGTTGAATGAGTTTAGGAGAGTGTGTAAGAAACGGAATCTATGGCTGAAGGGAAGGGTAAAGTTATGGTCTTTGAGAGATATAAAGTCACTGAATGTAAAGGCTGGATGAGGAGGAAATGGAAGATGTAAGTACGTTTAAGTACTGTACTTGGGTAGCGGGACGAGTAAGGGTGGAAGTTTAGAGGGTTAATTTCGTGAAAGGATACAGCAAGGAAAAAAGGTTGCTGGTTCTTTGAAAGCAGTGAAAAGAAACAGGGAAGTGCAAATGGTAGTGAAAAAGTTACTGCATGACAGTATTGTGATACCAGCTCCAATGTATGAAAGCGAAGCTTGGACCTGCTTGGAGGGACACAAGTTAAGAGTGAGAGCAGTGGAAATGAGTTATTTGAGAGGAACATTTGGATTCAAATGGATAGACAGACTGAGAAATGAGGAAGTGAGGGAGCATTGTGGTGTGGATGTGGATGTGATAGGAAGCGTTAGGAGAACACAATAACGTGGGTTGGCCACGTGGAGAGGTTAGAGAGCGAGAGCCTGACAAGGAGAGTGTTTTAGTGAGGTGGAGAGGGGTAGAGGGAGTGGGAGGCCAAGGATGAGATGGAGGGATGGAATGGAGAGGTATATGAGAGAGGAGTGTGTGAACTGGGAGCAGGGCAGTGAAATGGCGGGGAATAGGGCGACATGGAGGCGAACTGTTTGTGGCCACCTCTTACGGGATTAAAGCGTCTGGCAATAGATAGATAAATAGCATACTTCCAACAGCCCCCCATATATTTATGCCTTACTTTTGTATCCGAATACAGACCCGTTTCAAATCTAACGAGAAGCGGTGCCAAGGCACAGCAAACTCGTCCTCGGCAGTCATTTTAGTGCTGACGTATAAGCACAACAGACTATCTAGTCAAAGGTGTCACATAACAGATTTGGGGTACATCGGGAGAAAATTTACGATTTTATGCCCATTTGATATTTTAGGCCCGACCCACGTGACATTGACCTCCCTACCGCTAACTGGAGGGTGATCCCACTGATGTAATGAAGAATGTTATGGGATACAGATTTGAAAAATGCGCCTTTAGATTTTGGTTTCATGTCGATATGACGAATTTGAATGGAGTTATGGCGAAAAACGATGTTTAACTGTCCTCGTTATATATATATATATATATATATATATATATATATATATATATATATATATATATATATATATATATATATATATATATATATATATATATATGTTGGGCCTAAAGCCTGGGCCTTGGCCTAATTTAGCTCTAAATTTAATAAGGGAATCAGAAGTTCATAACCGATCATTCCTGTAATTTTAATCAAATCGGACTAGTAGTTTTCGCGTAAAGTTGTTAAGAGACAGACTGACAGACAGACAGAGACAAACAGACAAACCGAATGAAAACAATAGCCGTCCCTGAGCCCCTCCGGGGCGGGGGCGAGTAATAAACTCTTCCTTGTCCCACTTCTCACCTGTCCACCAAATTTCATTCAAATTGAATAAAGTCTTTCTGAAATATGCGCAAACAGACACACAGACAAATGTAGGTGAATACATGAAGCTGGCAGAGGTAACAAATTATCTGTCTATCTACCTATCTATCTATTGTCAGACGCCTTAATCCCGTAAGGGGTGGCCACAAACAAATCGCCTCCATGTCGCCCTGTCCCCAGCCATTTCACTGCCCTGCCCCCAGCTCACACCCCCCTCTCTCACATACCTCTACACTCCATCCCTCCATCTCATCCTTGGCATCCCCCTCCCTCTCCACCTCACTCACATACACTCTCCTCGTCAGTCTCTCACTCTCCATCCTCTCCACATGGCCAAACCACCTCAGTGAGTTTCTCCTAACCCTTCCTATCACATCCACATCACAACGCTCCTTCACGTCCTCATTTGTCAGTCTGTCTCTCCATGTAATTCCACAAATTATCACTGTGGAAAATTAGAAAACAATCCTTAAAAATACCACAGTGAAACTCGTGTCCATTATTTTCACTCTTCCGTGACTGTGCCTCCAGAAATTCTCGAGACCAAGTAGTGTGCGCCAAGACTTTTTTTTTTTTTTTTTTTTTTTTATAAATTTCGTCTCTTAAACTTTTTTCTCTTTCACAACTTTAAAGAGAATTTTCTGGCGCACTTGTCATGTAATTTATAGCTTGCTAAACTCATTCTGTACTTCACAATGAAATTTCGCAAATTGACTACATACATGCTGGTGGAAACTAAGCAGGAGAGCACCAAAACATCGCACCAAGAAATATCCATATTTTATCACCCCCCCCCAAAAAAAAAAAAAAAAAAAAATTGCTGTAATGGCTTGAAATGATTAGATATACAGTATGTATTATGGACAAAATCAATACATATTAGGGGACGTTTCATAAAAAAATAATTTTGATTTTTTTTTTTTTCATTTCCTTATTATTAGTCTTCGTTCAAGTATCATTTTTGTAGTCTGGGTGGTGTAATTTATTTTAAAAGAAAGACAAGATATACTATTTTTAGACACTCACCAGAGAAAGGTGCTCCTCTGTGTGTATAGACTGAACTGCAGTGGCTAACATTCGATATAACCCTCCATTAGCTCTTCGCAGGTGGGGATTAACATGAAGGGAAGAAAAGGATTTACGTTCACCAATTCACTAGAACTCCTCAGAAATGCATGCACAAAAAAAGAAATATTAAATATGAACAAATTCAATACATAATATGTGTACTAAGCAATAAAAATATAGTAATTATGAATGTTTTCCCTCTCTTATTTGTTTATAATATTTATTTGTGTGTGTATATTTCTTAATCCTCTGGATGGTATAATGGGTATGGAAAGAGAGGAGAAGGATGCTATTCTTAGTCTGTTTCAAGATAGTGGGTGCTGCTGTTTGTGTATAGGCTGAACAGTCATGGCCAAGATTCAAGATGACCAGAGATTAGCACCTCGCATGAGGGAATTACTGTGAAGAGAAGGGAAATTTTTACATCCATGCTTTTGCAAAACAAGAAATATGTAACATGAATTAATTCTGTACATTTGTACTTGAAAATAGAAATATAATCATGTTTCCCTCATTTTTATGTTTATAATGTTTATTCCTGCATTTTTTTTTTTTTTACTCTGGGTGGTATTGTGTATATGGAAAGAGAGGAATGATGGAGTGGAGATAGATGATGGGTGCAGCTGTGTGTGTTAGGGACAGCCCTCACGGTCAAAAAACGAAAAGGCCAGAGATTAGCACCATGGGCTGGCTAAGGAGGGGTAAGGGATGGTGAGGTTGTAAGTTGTAGTTGTAAGCACAATAAACAAGGAATGTGAATATTTTCCCTGCAAATACGAAAAAACAAATACGAGGAAAATAATACAAGAAATAATGACACCAATATAATGAGTAACGGAAAAAACAACCTACCTTTTACACTGGTAAGGTTTAGGTTGTGGGTTGTAGAGCGAGAAGAGAAAGTGAGAGAGAGAGAGATCCATATCTCTGTCGCCTCCCTTCCCAGGCCAAAAAAAAAAGAAGAAAAAAAACTGATAAATTGGTCAACAGCCTAAATAGTTTTGACTTATTCTTACCTGTTTCTGACTAATTTGTTACCTCCAATTTCTAAACTGACACTAAAATTTGACTTTCATGTAACATTGACGTCATACATCATAAGTGAGGGAAAATTCCATGAACCATTCAAATTCGCCAAGTAAATGTTAATAAGTCTATATACTGTTACAAAAATATACTTAGTCTTTAATTTATATCATAATAAGCACAAACAGATATATATATATATATATATATATATATATATATATATATATATATATATATATATATATATATATATATATATATATATATATATAACATTTTTACTTGACCTTTGCACATTCAAAGTGCCTCTGCATTTTGCGTTCGTGGAAGTAATTACTCTCACGCTGTAAAGTCCAACAATAGTTGCTCATCATGTTTAGACTGAATCGGCCTTGATATTGGCCCTCCATTATGACAATTTCTTGGTGAAACCTTTCGCCACGTTCATTACTGACATTGCCAAATTTAAATGAATTGAAGTCCAAATGAGAATGGAAGAAATTAAACTTGAGTGACACTCTGGCACCGAGTGCATGGTAACTTATCAACATCTTGTCCACAAGCTCCTCACAATTCCATGCTCGAAAATTTCCTAGGTAATTCTTTGTAAGAATCATGAAGCTCTCCCAACCAGCCCTTTCCAGCTCAGATAAGCTCGTTACAAATTCCTGATCGTGGAGTATACGATGAATTTGAGGGACTTTAAAAAAAAAAACTGCCTTTATTTAGTCTCAGATACAATGCCTTGGGACTTCGTTAGCAAGCAGAGGAAGCCAGCACCATCTTGATCAATGGCCTTCACAAAGTTCTTCATCAAACCAAGTTTCAAATGAAGTGGAGACAAGAATACCTTCTCAGGGTCGACAAGAGGTTTGTTAAGACAGGTGAACCTTTCAGTCATATCTTTCGGTCACACTGGACATTCCTTTTGTGTCTAGCATTTAGGCTCTGTTCTGCTCCCAAGAACAGAGAAAACACATGTGGTTTGTGTAACTTTGCTAAAGTCCTAAAAGCAAGCAGATCACTTTCAGGTCCCCACATATGCTCCATTCATGTGTTTTATAGTCAATAGCTGTTAACAAAATACTCATTAGGGTTATAACATTATTACAACCTTATGTTCTTGTACCTCAAATCGATGAACTTTTGCTCAGAAACAAAGAAATAACTCTTACTCCCCTCAGTTAAAAAAAAAAAAAAAAAAAAAAAGTCACCCCGAAATTTTAAAAAAAAAGTCACCCCGAAATTTAAAAAAAAAAATCGATTTTCGCAAGTGTATATTTACATGTATAATAATAATAATAATAATAAAAAAAAGAGCTTATACAAATGCATTAATACTTAAAATCAGTGTTTATTACATAGAATATATCTAAGTTGCAGTTTGGCTTTCTTTCTGCATGCAGCATAAAGTTCCTGCGTCACTTTGCACGTTGTGTACACTGATTACTTCTTGGTATCTTGAGTAAGGATGGTTCATGCTTCCAGTGTTTCTGCAATGAGTTTAGAGCATTTTTGTAAGATTTCAATATTTCCGACAAGTTCTTGAAGTAATTTTCATTGTACATGTGATTAGTAAATCAGTAATCCGCTCATTTATACGAAATGAACTTGCATATCTTGTCCAAAGTCTTCTTTGTTATAGGTAGCCTATAAGAATGAATGCAACGATAGCGAGAATTGCTCTTGAATTCCACCTCGCATTACTGATATTTGGAATTTTGTGAAAATTAATCAAAGGAAAATGCCCTTTTTCTTCAAAGAATCTAAACACTCGTGATGAATGGTAAAAGAACTTCATGTCATCTCTCCATCCTGACTTATCGAGGATCTCTTCTGTTCCATTAACAAACTGTGATTTTAGTTTTTCATAATTCTTTATTAGTTGAGACACAAATGGATATTCGATGTTTGGAGATTTGGTGTTAGCGCCAAGTTCTTCGTTCATCACCAAACAGAGAATCATGTCCAGAATGTGATGCTGACAACTGATAATTTGTGGTTTGTTGAAACTCTTATCTGAAAACATTTGTTGTAATCTGACAACAACTTCACTCTTTTTCCCAGTGTTAACGCTAATTGTATCAGCAGTGATCATTTTTATTTCATGCCATAAGTTGTGTTCATCAATAACTTTTGCAATTCCTTCAGTAATAGTTTCAGCCTTGCCATTTTCCAAACACAATGGATCCAATTTTATTTCAGTTCTTTCATTTTTAACCCGCGGCGTCCCGGGGACGTACTTCCACGTCCTCACGTTTTGTCACAGCTAATCCCGGGGACGTACTTCAACGTCCTGCAATTGCAAGGTTCATAATTTCCACAATTTTCAATTTTCGCGAGTCATTTTTGGTATGTATACACGTGACACCTTCCTCAACAAGATGCCAGGCAGAGACAATGCCTTACCCAGCATGACCTCCTCCCCCCCCTGCATGCCATTGTCTCAGCAATTCACCTGTTATCAGTGACCTGGCCAGTATAGCCATGTCATGCCACGGTACGAAATTCAGGGCCAGAGTGATTCCCCAATCAATGACAATGTGGAGGACAAACTTTACATAGCATTAGAGGAAGAAACAGTTAGAAATGATGATCAGGTAATGTGGCAAAAAAAGTTCAGGTATTAGTGAGTGAAACAATGCTTATAATGCCTATATTACTGCTTGAAAACCAATATACTCTTGTACTACATATAAATTCGTAACAGTAAATAAATAAATACCGTTTATGAGTGGTGTGAAATAGTTATCCTCCCATAGAACTCGTTTTCTTTGGTGCCAGCCTGATAGAAAATCCAGTAAGGTAAGGAGGCTCTCCTACCTGTAATGAGTATTTTAAACCTCAGGTGAGCGATTTATCTATGAATTTTCGATGTTTCTCACCAAAAGCGAAAGTTTTAGCAAAAAAAAAAAAAAGGGTCGAAAAATGGTCGGGATTGGGGGGTACCAGTGGTCAAAAAGTGGTCGGGACGGGGCGGGTTAAGTAGTACTATCTGGTATTCATTTTCACCAATCTGCTTTCCATCAAAATGTAAAGACCATGTTTCCAACTGTAACTTTTCAATAATTTCCTCCTTCAGTGTAGCAGGCTCTTCGTATATTGACTTGTAAAATGCTGCTTGACTTGGAGCTGGAATGTCAATACCATCAGGTGACAACTGTTTGCATATTTTAGCAGCTTTATCTGTCGATACTCCAGTGGATGTCGCCAAGTTAGTTGCAACTTTACTTCTGTTGTGTTTTCTGGTTGATGGATGATTAGTCTCATCTTCATACTTATATTCACCGTCATCATACTCAGTGTACCTACCACTAGATGAATGATCGTACGATGTTGATTGTAATATAGGTTCACTAGGCAGTTTCCGTCATTTTGAATGGTGAATGGTTTCCTTACTTGCAACTTGACCTGTTGAGTACCCCACTTCTCCTTTGCTTTGCACTTGTAGGTGGTAGAGTTGCTTATCTTCAGTGGATAACCATCGACCATTTACTTTTGTAATATCAAAAAGTTTATTTAGGGTATCATATTTTCCCCTCTTGACACATTCATCGCAAGATTTTAGCACCTTGTCAAGCTTTGTTTCTGTTGTTTGATCTGACACATGTGGAAAGTTCAATGTACCCTCCCATAATTTTGAAACTTTTTTGAATATTTTAACTATTCGTTCTTTTCTTAACTTGATTTTTGCTCCAAGATACTGGTAACGCCCAACAACTTGTATTTGGTCTGACATGCTGCATTTTTCTTCTGATGAAGATTCTTCTAAAGGTAATTCCTCTTCTATGTGACTGCTGGAACTGCACCAAATTTTGGTCCAGACATCCTTGTTCCTCTGTACGATAGTATGACTTCTTTTGTGCAACATCATGCTTAAATGAAAAGCAAAAATATTTAATATATAACAATAACGCACTAAGCAATTGTTTTGCTAACTATTCACCTGCAAACTGCAAAAATTACTGTTAGATGCTGAAAACTGTGTCCCGTTTTATAATATTTAAATTATTCTACAATGTTCTAAATAATGTTAAACCATACTAGAATGCTACAACCTGTTCTAGAAAGTTCTAAACGGTTGTATAATCTTCTGTGTAAGTCTATAAAGTTATAAAAAAAATTATATATAGATTCAAAAAGTTATATAACTTGCGTGTGGTTATGTTAAACATATGGTAATCCATTTTTTTAATTGGAGGTGACCTTTTATTAAAACTAAGATATATATATATATATATATATATATATATATATATATATATTTTTAACAAAAGTTCATCACTTTATGAAACCTTTTTACATTGATTTCATTGATTTTGGTAAGGTTCTCTAGCAAAAATTAGCCTTTTGCCCAATTTTTCCAGTTTGGGAAAAAATGTATTTGTATTTTTTTTTTCACTCACGCACGCCCCGACACCTAGTTTCATCAATAGAAACATGATTTACATTGATTTCATTGATTTTGGTAACGTTCTCCTGGAAAAAATAAGTTTCTGCATTTTTTCTCGTTTTCACTCTTACCGCTAAGGGGGACTTTTATTATCTTTGACGGGAAGTTTTGCGGTAAGCATTAGGCCTAAGGGACTGAGATCGGCATTCTCAGATGTGTAAATTGAAGCTCTTCAGCTCTGTGAGAAAAAAAAAAATCACCTAGGTAAAAGTTGAAAAATCGACCTTGAATTGTGGTGGGGGTGGAACATGGTCCCAGAAAATTGCTGTCTAAAAGGGTTAAAGTAATATATAACATAGTGAGTGAATGTAAGGTGAGTATAAGTGGCTGGGAAATGTCTGGGAGAAGATGGGAGATGAGATGGGAGGCAGAGATCAGTAGGATGGAAGTAGTGGAAGCAATACAATCAACATGGGGAAAACCCCTGGAATTGATAAAGTGCGTGAGGAAATGCTGAAGTGCAGGGGAGAGATAGCTGTAGAACACATGTGTAATATGTGTACAGAAGATTGGCCTGGGAAGAAGATAGAGTCCTGACAGATTGGAAGTCAGCTGTACAAAGGAAATGATGAAAAAGAAGTGCGTGATAACCACAGAAGGCATTTGTCTTCTTGTTGTAACAGGAAAAGCATAATTATGGTATGATACTTATTGACAGTTAGGGAAATATCAGAGGAACTAAAAAAGAACAGGGAAGTTTTAGGAAGGGAAGAGGTTGTGTAGATTAGATAATCATCATAATGTATTTGACAGAAAAGTTTCTAGAGGAAGGAAAAAAGTTGTATGCAGTCTTCATTGATTTAGAACATATCAGAGACCGAATAGGCAAGGGGTGTCAAAAATATTAAGAATAATGGAGTAAATGGGAAACTGTTTAATGCTGTGAAGAGCATGTATGAATACGCTAGGGTTGCATTAAGTGTACTTGGTGAACTGAGTGGATTTTTCAATCTGAATGTTGGAGTGTACCAGGGATCCATGGTTGTCCAATCTAAATAATGATGGAGTTGTAAATGAGATACGAGTTAGGGTAGTGGGTGTTGGGGTGGTCCTGAGAAAGGGCAGTGTTTGGAAACATCCTGTCCTGTTGTTTGCAGATGATGCTGTATTGTTATGTGAAGACGAAGGGGAATTGCAAGGCTAGGAGAAAGAGTTAGGGAGAGCGTATAAGAAGCAGATTATAAACGTGAATATTGGGATAAGTACAGCTGTGGTCTTCGAGAGAAATGAAGTCGCTAAATGTACAGTTAAGCTGGATTGTGAAGGAATGGAAAATGTGAGTGCATTTAAGTACCTGGGTAGTATAATGACTAAGGATGAAAGTTGAGAGGTTGAAGTACTTGAAAGGGTTCAGCAGGGAGAAAAGGTTGCTGGTTATTTTAAAACAGTGTCAAGAAATAGGGAAGAATATGGTAAAAAAGTCACGGCATGATAGCATTGTGATACCAGCTCTAACGTGTCGAAGCGAAACTTCATCTTTGTTGGAAGGACACAAATCAAGAGTGTGATCAGTGGAAATGAATCACTTGACAGGAGCACGTGGATTTACATGGAGAGACAGACTGACAAGTGAGGAGTGAAGGAGGGTTGTGGTGTTGATGTGGATGGGAAATAAAATGTTAAAAGAAATACACTGAGGTGGTTTGGTCATGTGGAAAGGATGGAGAGTAAGAGACTAACGAAGAAGGTTTATGTGACTGAGGCAAGGGGGGGGGGGAGAGGGAGCGGAAAACCGAGGATGAAATGAAGTGGTGGAGTTGAGAGGTGTATATGAGAGATCAGTGTGTCTGTTGGGGGAAAGGCTGCGTAATCGCCGGGAACAGGGCGACATAAAGACGATTTATTGATGGCCACCCTGTACGGGATTAAGGCGTCTGGCTATAAATAGATGGATTTTTCTTGGCACCAGTCATTTTACTTCTTAGAAAAGAAGATATCTTCACAAGGAAAATACATTTGGGAGTAATAAAACGAAAAAAAGAATATCGTTAGTGTACTAAAGATTCTATCTCTTGCCAAACGCCTCAATCCCGTAGGGGGTGGCCACAAACAAATCGCCAACATATCGCCCTGTCCCCTGCCAATTCACTGTCCTCTTCCCAGCTCTTTTATATACCTCGCCACTCCATCCCTCAATCTCATCCTTAGCTTCCTCCTCCCTCTCCCCCCCTTCATCTCACTCACTAACACACTCCTCATTAGTCTCTCGTTCTTCATCCTCTCCACATGGCCAGACACATCAATGTATTCCTTCTAACACTCACATCCACATCCACACCACAATGCTCCTTCATTTCCTCATCTGTCAGTCTGTCTCGCCATATAACTCCACATGCTACTCTCAAATAATTCGTTTCCACTGCTCTCACTCTTGACTTGTGTCCTGCCAAGAAGGTCCAAGATTCACTTCCATACGATATAGTTGGTACCTCAATACTATCATGCAGCGACTTTTTTTACTTCCATGCTCACTTCACTGTTTCTTATTACTGCTTTCAAAGAACCAACAACCTTTCTTCCTTGTTGTACCCTTTCAAGTACTTCATCCTCCAAACTTCCATTCTTACTCATACTACCCAAGTGCATAAATGCATTCACATTCTACATTTCCTCATCATCCAGCCTCACTGTACATTCAGTGACTTTATTCCTCTAGAAGACAGTAACTTCACTTTTCCCTACATTCACATCTAGATTCTGTTTCTTACGCACTCGCGAAGAATCATTCACCAAGACTTAGCTAATTAAACTAATGTACTAAAAATCTGTAAATTTAGAGACATGCAGGCATACTAATTTATTCTGGAAAGATGCCGCCTTAAAAAAATCAGTTAAATCCATCCCATAAAGAATTATGTGCACCATCCATCATGAACTGCCACCCATGGCTTCCGTTTTGCTAACAGGTGCGTCCCATAACTTCCTTAGTGTGCTGTTAGAAGCAAATTGTCGGAACGACATGAGCATGATCTGATGGCTTTGAGAAGTAAATCTCGTTGACAGTATATCATTAGGAGAGCTACGATGAATAGGGTATATAGAGATGATAGAACTGAGAAGTTTGGTGAGGAGTTGAAAATTGAGCTGCCAGGCCATTGGAGGGGAGGAACACACACACACACACACACACACACACACACACACACACACACACACACACACAAAGATATGACTACCTGATATAAATATGATGACTTCGGATTTATATGTAGGCCAATAGCAGACAGCTGACGCAGAACAGTGCAAAGCGAAGAAGTGTTATTAAGAAAACTCATCTGGCCCAAATCACATGGAAAAAATAACATAAACTGAAATTGATGTTTGATGATGTTAGCTAGCAAGGGATCTGTTGTAGAGAGCTATGGAGGTGTGACAACAGAAACCACATAAGCCACAGCCAAGCACAACAACCACAACGACTTACAAACCAAAGCCAATAAATAAATTCCACACACACCAGTACGTAACTATCTCAGGCACACCTCTACCACAATTAGTATATATAAGACATCACAATCTGTTTCATATGTCGTAACAAGTTAGAGTCTCCACAACCAAAGACAAGTCAGTTATGATCACATCACCACAATTACCACCGACAACCACCCATATACACTACTACTAATTCTACACTCACCACATGCAACTATTAAAACTACAATCAGCCCAACCCATTGCTATTACTAGGCCTACACCCTCTCCAACTTAATACTGTTACTAGGCTTTCACCCTCCTCAACTTATTACTGTTATTAGGCCTATACCCTCCCCAACCTGTTATTGATAGTACAACCACCACCACTTAATGATATTGCTACAACCACCACAACCTATTTAATGATACAAAATCCCCCGCAATCTGTTACTGAAATATCGATCATACTAACTTCTTTTTCTTCTTTATTTTCCATTATTTCCACTTCTATATGGGGTTGATGCGTTTAAACAGTCTTAACCATACAGTACTCAAGCCTGCTTACCAATGTACAGTAAGGTAGCATTTCACATGTACGCTCATCTCCATACCTGAAGGGCCACCACTTCCTTTTCTTTCTTGAAGTGTAGCTCTAGAGGGTCTCAGGAGAGAAGCGAAATCACGCGGCCTGGTCGACCTCTCCCATGCCCTCCTCTTCCCTTCTTTTGAAAGATGACCACCACCATTTCCAACTGGGGTTCTGGCTCAAAAGGGTCTCAGGAGATGTAGGGGCTAAGGTGGTCTCTCCATCCTTCTCCACACCCTCCTCATCTCCACCTCCGAAGACCTCCACCTTTTGTATCACAACTGTTTAATAATACTATAACCACCAAAACCTAATATTAATATTACAACCACCACAACCTAAAACTGATACTACAACCATCTCAAACCATTACTAGTCCTATAACCAACATAACATAAACTAACCACCAAAAGCTAGTACTCATACAGTAAGAACACGGATTTTGGTGCTAGAATTTCCACATACCACTTCAAATTCCACCCCCACTGCTGTCCCCAAATTCCAAGAATCTGGACCACCACCAGGACTGTATCACAAATCAGTCACTCCAGTCTCTGAAGCCACTACAGCTAAAGCAACGGCCTAAGTTTCCAGCAATACAGCCATGACATCCACCACAAACAACACAAAAACCAGCCACTACAAACATTACAGTAAGCAAAAGCATTACAGCCACCAGGGCCTTCAGTACCACAGTCACTACACATTTACTCTCACAACCAACAAAACCCTCATTACCACAACCACCACAGCCTTCAGTACCACAGCCACCACAACCACACCCATCTTCAGCACCAAAGCACCACAACCACGAACTATAGTACCACATCTACGACAACCACCGCATTCTTCAATATCACAACCATCTCAACAATCACAACCACCACAAACCTCAGCACCATAACCACCACAACCAAAACACAACAGACACTACACACACGAGCTTCCGGACACTAGTGGTTTTCTTAAGTGCACTAAAGTAGCCTGGAAGAAACAAGAATATAATATAAACAACTTGATCTTGATGGGAATATAAAAGAGATTTCCTAGCACGCTGATTACTGTAGGCTTTCCCTAAGGTCTATAAAATCGGCTGACTGTAGCTGAAATATATATATGTCATCATACTGAAGTGTTTAATGAGTGTACTTCTAAACCCTACACCGTGATACCATTGTAAGCTAAATTAAATCGTGTAGTGACAGCGGGAATGAAATCCAACTAACAGCATCATACTGGACGTTTTGTTCTTAATCCAACTAACAGCATCATACTGCAGGTTTTATTCTTAATAACTGTGAGCCCTATCAGGTGCAGAAAAATACAACCATAGTTTAAACACTGCCTATGGCTGTACCCCTGATACCAGAGTCTTACAGGCAAAATGCACTTTCCTTCATACCTGCCCGAAATTTACCTATCTTCCCTTAAGGAAGCCTGGCCCTTAAACTTTCTGTTTTCCTGTCCTGCTTCCTATTCTCTTCAATCATGCTTCACCTCTCCCTTGTTATCGCCCTACCTGCCTACTTACCTCTGACACTTCCTACCTACCTACATCCTTCCATAATTATCGGCCTCTTTTCCTATAATTTCCTTCCAGCCTGCTTCCATACAAATTATTCTACCAACCTACTGTTTCCTAAACCAACAAACCTGACATAATACATACCTATCCACCTCCTTGCCTGTCTTCCTACCTACATCCTTTTCCAGCTGCGTACCTACTCATCTAGCTTAAATACATCCTATCTCCCGTCTCCTTTCCAACCAATCTTCTCAATCTTCTCCTTGCCTCACTGGCACCTCATCTACCTCACCTGCCGGCACCTGTTTCGCCATAAATCACTTGGCTTACTGCCTGATCACTTTTACATGCCTGTGATAGATTAGTCTAGTTAGTTATAACCTTCCCTATACCAAACAGCCAAAAAAGGACCAACAGGTCTGTTGCTGGTTTATTTCCTTTGTACTCCATCGTACACTTTCACTTTCATCGACTCACCTGTCCCACCTGTCTCCCTTTTAGTCTGGCATCTTGCTTCCTCCTGCCTCAGCCTGTTTTGCCTTCCCTCACTTCGCTTTCCTATCTTTCTCTCCTTAGTTTCTCACCGTGTTTCATATGCACTCTTCTTCTTAATATGCCTACCCTTGCTCACTTTGTTTACCTTCCTTCATTCTGCTTTATTCATTTTATATACCTCTTTCGACAATTCTGGGCTTTTATCACATTCCATTCCTGCATTCCCTGTTTCATCAGCCCCCTTCTACGGCTCCTCTTCATCCTGTCATCTTGCATGTCATTCCTGCTCCACTCACTTTCTTCCCTACATCCTGTTTGTCATTCTTCCCTCTCCTTCCCGTTGTCCACCCGCTTATCCATACTTATCCAGTACCTCCAGCCTGCCTCTGCCTACAAATCAATATTCATTCCACTCTTGCCACCCCTGCCCTCCTCACCTTCCACATTCTAATCATACTTTCCACTCATTGTTATCTCCCTCCTATATCTACTCTTGCTTAACCCTCTCAAGTTGTTTTCTCCTCTGCTAGGATGGATCCTTTGTTAAATATTTTATTTCTCCATTTCAGACTGATAATAACATAACAATGATATTGAAAGTTTGATAAGTACAAGAACTGTGTTATATACAAGGGTTTCTAGGCATCTAAAACTGTTTCACGAGAATACTACTTTTCAACGTACGTAATGCCACTAAGATTCTTATAACAATAATTGTTGTGTTTTTTTGTTGTCATCATTGTTTACACTGTATGCCTGTTAATTCCTAGATGAAACCAGGCCGGTATGCTCCGCTTGTATGGGATCCCCTGGTATGAAATGCAATGGCCTGTTCTTTAAATACAAAGAAAGAGACGGAGTTATGATGTGATTGTCAGTTACCAAGGAGTCTTGTTAAAGCAAGGATAAAATAAAAAAGAAAACAGTTAAAGAATTTTTAGAAAAAAAAAAAAAAATTAGTGTTCTGAAAAAAACTGAGCGACTCTTGTTGAGTACATGTGAGAGAGGAAGAAAAGATGGAAATGTGTGGGTGGAAATAGTGGCGTATATCAGTGTGGGCCTCGAGGAGAAAACTTTCGGAAAGATGAGGAAAATGCGACGAGTAAAAGTACTGGATGTGATTTGTATCACTGTGACAGCTGATTGTGCATGTGTGTGTGTGTGTGTGTGTGTGTGTGTGTGTGTGTGTGTTCTCATTCCCCTCTATCTCTGGTCGATTTCATCAGTTCTTTGTGTGTGTGTGTGTGTGTGTGTGTGTGTGTGTGTGTGTGTGTGTTCATTTTCTCATTCCACTCTATCTCTGGTCGCTTTCATCAGTTCTTTTTTTGTCTGTGTTTCCCTATCTCTTTCCCCCTCCAAACATGGCACATAAGCACTGGAGAGTCCGGATTGTCCACACGGTTTTAGACTCCTGAGTGGGTATCACTGCTTGTCCTTACCTATCACTCTCCCTTTTTATCCCCTTGTACCCGCTCCTTTTCTTACCACTACGCTCCTGTTTTTTTTTTTCCTCCATACTGTCATTTATGCTTTCTCCAAATCCATGAATGGTGGATACAACTGCTTTCCCTTCTCTTGAAACTTTTCCACTAAAGATCGACGAACGAATATCCCATCTACACAACTTCTTCTCTTCCTGAAACGTCCCTGTTCTTCTCCAACTAATTCCTCTGTTATTTCTCTATGTCAGTACGTATCCTACCACATACCTTTCCTATTACACTAAGAAGACACATGCCCCTATGATTACCACATACTTCTTTTTCCCCTTTTCCATTGTATAGGGGAATTATTATACCTGACTTCCAATCCTCCGGGACTCTACCTTCATCCCAGGCCAATCTCCATATCTTCAACATCCATTCTACTACTGTCTCTCCCCCATGCTTCAGCCTTTCACCACACACTCCATCAATTCCTGGGTCTTTCCCCATTTTAACTTTCTTCATTGTTTCCACAACTTTTATCCTACTGATTTTTCCATCTCTTCTCACATCCTTCCGTCTCCTAGCCATTCCCCAGCCACTTATACTTGCATTACCTTCATTCTCTTTGATTAACAATTGCTTGAAGTGTTCTCTCCATCTGCTCACTTTTTCTCCCGTCTCCACTAGTTATCCACTATTTTTATCTTTCACTCCCCAAGTAACTTCACTGCCACCCTGTCTAACTCTCTTCACCTCTTTCCAGAACATTTTCTTACAGTCCCTCCACTTTACACACAAATTCCTTCCAAAATCCTCATCCATTCTTCTTACTCTCTCTTACTGATCTTTTCACCTCTTTTCCTCTCTCTATATAACTCTCTCTTCCGTCTCTCAACTTCTTCACGCCCCTGTTTCTCATCCACTCACTATACAGTATGCTTTCTTCTTTTGTGCCACAACCCCTCTCACCTCTTCATTCCACCATGCACCCCCTTTCGTCTTCTCTTCACCCCACACACCACCTCACATGCTGCACAGATGACATAATGATTAAATACACTCCATTACGGATGAGGGGATCATCTTTACACAGGAAAAAGATATTTGTGAAGAACTACATAAAAACTTCCAATCAGTTTTTACAAAAGAAAATACTTTTGAAAGAGATCACATGGAACATGCATACTCACACGTATTACCACATATACAAATATCAGAAAAAGAAGTACAGGAAGAGTTAAGTAAATCTGACAATGGAAAAGCATATGGTCCTGACGGATTTCAAGTTGGGTGCTACATGAATGTGCAAAGGAGTTAAGCAGACCACTGTATTTAATATTCAAGGAATCCTTAAGTCAAGGTAAACTACATGGTATTTAGAAGAAAGCAAACATTGTTCCCCTATTCAAGAAAGGGAATAGACAGAATCCAGTCAACTACCGTCCAGTATCACTGACCAGTATTGTAAGTAAGATATTTACAGCAAAAATCTGATAAGATAATTTTGGGTAAACCATCTGGATCACAGTATGATAACAGAAAGGCAGTTCGGTTTTAGAAAGGGAAAGTCATGTGTTACTAATCTATTAGGATATTATGACAGAGTTACAGAAACATTACAGAAAAGAGGAGGATGGGTGGACAGTATCTATTTAGATTTCAAGAATGCACTTGACAGAGTACCGCACCAAAGACTTTTCATCAAGGAGGTATCCAAGGCAACTTGTACTGTTGGATGCAGGATTTTCTCAGAAAAAGGGAAAGGAGAACAGTAACAAGGGTAAATTACTCATCATGGAGGAAAGTGACTAACAGAGCTCTACAGGGCTAAGTGCTGGCACCAATTATGTACCGGTATTTAGTATATATAAATGACATAGTAACACTGGAAATGGAAGCTATCTAACTATGTTTGCAGATCATGAAAAAATATAAAGGGAGATTACTAACACAGATTCTTGCAAAGAGCTACAAGAAGAATTAAATAAGCTTCATGATTGGTGCAAGTAATGGCATATGGAATTTAATGTGGACAAGTGTCATGTCATTAAGATTGGTAATAGTGAGAAAAGTCCAGATTAGGATTATAAGTTAGGAAGATCAACCTTACACATATCAGAAAGGGAGAAAGACCTAGGACTGC
Source organism: Coenobita brevimanus (assembly GCF_032717465.1). Classification (NCBI taxonomy): domain Eukaryota; kingdom Metazoa; phylum Arthropoda; class Malacostraca; order Decapoda; family Coenobitidae; genus Coenobita; species Coenobita brevimanus. The sequence goes on from NC_136956.1 coordinate 20,015,034, forward strand.
GTATCAATAACAGACTATCTCCGGCTGACCACATCAGTGAGAAGGTGCATAACAGGTATACTGTACACTGCCGGCTAATATGAGAATAACCTTCACATATTATAAATGAAGACATGCTGAGAAAGATAATAACATCATTCATCAGACAAACCCTGGAGTATGGATCAGTAGTCTGCAATCCTCATCTCAAAAAGCACATAGTTAACCCTCTGGATCCCGACTGATTTTTCACCACTGCCCCCCCCCCCCCCAAATCCTGACAGATTTTCGAAAAAAAAAAATTCTTGGCTAAAAGCTCTGCTTTTTATAAGAAACATTGGAAAATGCCCCCCAATATGCTCACCTGAGCTTAGAAGTAGTATAAACAGGTGAACCTTTAAACATCTGGTACCATGTTCTCTGGAGCCACGCAGTAGGTGTCACGTTTTCTAAATAGTGGTAACTATTGCAAACCACTCAGAATAGGTAGATATTTGTTCATTTGGTACGAATTTATATATAGTACAAGAACATATTCGTTTTCACACAATAATATAGGCGATATAAGCATTGTTTCATTTACTGAACACATTAACATACTGCACCTTCCTTGGTGACATTACCTCATCATTTCGGCTCGTTTCTTCCTTTGGCGCCACATAATCTTTGTCCTCCACACCACCATCGATTGGGGAATCACTCTTGCCTTGAATTTTGTACCGTGGCGTGACATGTCTTTCCTGGCCAGGTCACTGCTATCAGATGAGTTGCTGAGACAATGGCGTGGGGGGGGGGGGATCAAATGCGGTAAGGCAGTGTCACCGCTTGGCAGAATGTAGAGGAAGGTGTCTCTCGTCTACATACCAAAAATCATGCTCAAAATTTGAAAATTGTGGAAACGATGGACCTTGCAATTGCAAAATATATGGATACGTTAACGGGATTCACCGTGACAAATCATTGCAATGTATCCATACGTTATTGGGACACCTTGGGATAAAACTGAAAAAGTACAAAGGGCAGCTACAAGATGGAATCTTAGCTACAATGGAAGAGTAGAAAAACTAATTCTACCAACTCTACAGGAGAGAAGGAAAAGAGGAGACATGTTTATGCTATATAAATGCATCTCAGCGAAAGGGAAAAGAGGTATAAATGAATATATAACCTATGAGGAAACATCGGGAAGAAGACATTGCAAAAAAACTACATAAAAAGACGATAAAGATGTAAGGAAATTCAGTTTCCCAAATAGGGCAATTGATCACTGGAATGCACCATAAATAAAATACTGTTTGCCAAAACTATTCATAAATTTAAGAATATGTATGATAAAAATGGTTTAATACACGGGACAGTACGAGCTTGACTCATTCTAGTGAAGATACAATTAGGTAAGAACACACACACATACACACACACACACTAATATATATATATATATATATATATATATATATATATATATATATATATATGGCCATACCACGTTGAGTACACCGCTTCCCATCCGATCAGCGAAGTTAAGCAACGTTGGGTCTGGTTAGTACTTGGATGGGTGACCGCCTGGGAACACCAGATGCTGTTGGCATCCCTACGTGTCAAGTGGGGTTGGTGGAGGATTAGTGAACCTCCCTGTAAAACAATTAACTCTAAGCCCTTGGCCACCCCGGTTGGGACACATGGCGTCTGGCAATGAATGAATGATGAATATATGTATATATATATATATATATAGCACTAGCCATGGGTCTGTGTGTGTGTGCATTTTGGGCAGCCGAAACTACACATTCATATCACACCAAAATTGTCAAAAAAAAATCGCAAAATATTCGCTGATGTGAAAAAATCGGTCCCAACACGATTGAAAAACTTTTACTATATTTAATGAGTGATCACATTTTGACCAAAACACGCTGCTCCAGGCACCCGGCATAAGATCTCCGTTGAATTTATTGCCCATAGGTACAACTAAAATGAATTATAGCAGCGTGAGAGCCCTCCGCAGGAGCAAGTGCGAGTGGCTCGAAGGGCCCACGAGCACTTGTGTGTATGTATATATATATGTCATCATCATCAGCCGTTGAGGTCCACTGCAGGACCGGCCTATCCCTACCTAGACAGGGACGATACAGCCAATGTATCTCTACCCAGTGGCTTAGGCTGTCTGGTAGAGACTGTATGTATGGTGAGAAGTGCTTGAGTGTAATTGTAATATTAGGGTGGCTTTCAATGTGTGTGTAGTCTGTGAATCAAGTGTAATCGTCCCGCCTTAAGCCAACTGGGTGCAAGCACACTAGTATGCGACACTGGTTCAACCACAGAATCCCTTATGTCCGCCAAAGCGGTCAAGTGGCTCGGTGAATGTTTCCCAAAGTTTTCACATCCCTGGAGGGAGGCGAACCCACGTCCACCAGCGTGCGAGACGCACACATTACCACTGTACCACAGAGGCTCCATATATATATATATATATATATATATATATATATATATATATATATATATACCTTTGGCCTGAAGTCCAATACTTTATTTCGTTTTTTTTTGGGGGGGAGAACTTTCTCCTACTTCATTTTTATTTTTTCTCGTTTCTTCGCTCTCATTGTTTTTTTACTTTGATTCATTATGCATAATCCATGAAACACCCCTAGTAATATATCGCAGTTGCTTAAATCACTTTTCCTTCAATCGTTATTTTCTTTATTCTGGTGTTCACCATTAACCCTTGTTTCCTTTTCTGTTCTGTATAACAGTGCAAGTATTTTATTTACAACAAGAAATATCTACACTTGCCAGAAAGGTTAGGGACATGAGTTTGATGCGACTCTTTCTTGTTTTGTGTCGCTGAGTATACTTTGGCTATTTTTGGAAACATTGCATGGGTTGTTGTGTGGCAATGAAAAACCGTGAAGCAGTGCTACTACTGCCATCATTACTACTGTTACTTTCTTTGTCACTGACATTACTGTACAACTGTTGTCTCTGCCAAAACCACCAACATTACAACTGTTGCTTCTGTCACCACCAACATTACACTTGTTATCTCTGCCACCAGCACCAACATCTAATATACTATAGCACTAGCCGTGTGTGTGTGTGTGTGTGTGTGTGTGTGTGTGTGTGTGTGTGTGTGTGTGTGTGTGTATTTTGGGCAACCAGAACTACACATTCAAATCGCACCAAAATTGGAACAAAAATCGCAAAAAATTCGCTGATGTGAAAAAACTTGGACCCATCACGATTGAAAAACTTTTCCTATAATGAGCGATCACATTTTGACCAAAAAACGCTGCTCCTGGCACCCAGCAGGGATCATCGAAAAATTTTTTGCCCATAGCTATAACAAAAATATATTATAGTAGCGCGAGAGCCCTCCGCAGGAGCAAGTGCGAGGGGCCCGAAGGGCTCACGAGCACCTGTTATAACTATTACTTCTGCCACCACCTCCAATATTACAACTCTTACCTCTGCCACCAACCCCAACATTACAATTGTTACCTCCGCCACCACCAAAAACATTACAATTGTTACTTCTGCCACCACAAAAAACGATTACAATTATTACCACTGCTACCAGCAACAACATTACAACTGTTACTTCTGCCACTACCAACAGCATTACAATTTTTACCCGTGGCACCATGAATGACTTGACAATTGTTACCTCTGCCACCAGCACCAAAATTACAATTGTTACCTCTGCCATGACCACCAACATTACAATTGTTACCTCTCACCATCATCAATACAACTGTTACCTCTACCATCCTTATCATCATTACCTCCTCAAAGGAGGTTATATTTTTGCCGCATTGGTTTGTTTGTCTGTTAGCAGGATTACTCTAAAAGTTATGAATGGATACTGCTGAAATTTTTTGAATGGGTAGGGTGTGGTCCAAGGAACAATCCATTAGATTTTGTCGGTGATCCGGATCACCCTCCGGATCAAGAAATTTCTTAAAGGATTCTCTACCATTGCGGGATAGTGGCAATATCATCATTTTTGCGTCTAAATAAATAATGCCTACAATGCTTTCTCAATAATTACAAGATAACATCTCCATAAGATCTACTTCACACTCTGCCTTGGCGGATGTTTACAATCTCGGATTACTCTTTTTACTGTTACCTCTGCCACCACCACCAGAAACAGCTGTTACTTTACCACCGTTATCATCATTACTACTGTTACCTCTCCAACCACTGCCAACATAACAACTATTACCTTTACCACCCTTACCATCATTACTACTGTTACCTCTGCCACCACTACCAGCAGCAACAACTGTTACCTTTACCACCCTTATCATCATTACTACTGTTACCTGTCCCACCACCACCAGCAATGCAGCTGTTACCCATATTACCCTTATCGTCATTACTACTGTTACCTCTGCCACCACCACCAACGTCATAACTTTACCTCTGCCACCACCACATTACAGATATTACCTCTGGCATTTCAAACAGCATTATCAGAAATACATACCGTTACAGCTGTACATTTTGTGTCATTCACCTCTCTCTCATTTTTACTCTCTGTGCTTTTTCCATATAAAATAATCTCACACAAAGTCACACTACTTTTGACTTCCTATATCCTCCTCCTCACTGATATATTAACATCCTTCAATCTACTTCTGGCATTCTCCTCCGTACATGCATTTCTTCCGTCAATCCCAACGCTGAACCAAGAAAATGTCATGATTTTGCGGTAAGTGTCAATTTTCGAGATCTTTTGTCGAGGTGTCCGTGTCCGAGTTGCGATATGACAGAGGCTATGGAGCGTGGGTGATTGGAGTGGAAGGTTAAAGGAGAGCGAGGAGGGACACTATGAGCCAACACGATAGTAATGGAACTAATATGTGGAGGAAGGAAGTGGTCTGTATGGAAAGGATTTGATGGTGTTAAGTAACAGAGATTAGGATTTAACTGTACGGTGAAATACAGTATATGTGTTTACGTGTATGAGCAACAAGAATGATTATTCATAGTTAACAACGAACTCTGTTTAACCAATTTCCTTGTTTTCTCGCTCTTATGTTTTTGTTATCGCTATCGTTAGAAAGTTTTATCAAATGAGAATTATTTACGGACGACGATCTATTTTTTATACAGTTCGTTATGCCTCCAGAAGGCAGTAGGACAAGCTATTTATACATTTCCTCATTTGACAATTACAGCAAATGATTAATTGATTTACTGCAGTATTATGGATAGCCCTTCACTTTCCACTCCCTTATTGTCCCTTTCTTCCTATATTCTGGTGTATGGCCCGTCTTGTCCTCATGCCTCTCTTCTTACACTGTGTGCTGGTGTTTTATATTTACTCAATATCCTTCTAGATCCTACGAAATTCCTCACACTGACTTTTGTTTATTTCAGTGACAAGGGATTGAGAAAGTGTAGAGTGTTTGAATGAGATGTAGGGCTGAAAAGAAAGCATCATGAAAAGAAAGTGATAAAAGATAAAAACTTATGGCAATCTTATACGAGTAAACTGTCTCTAGCAATGAAGGCCAAGGCTGCAGTCTCCATGGCTGGTAACCTATTAGCACTTAATGGAATTCCTCAATGGAAAACTCTGGAGGTGGAAGATGCTACAATGTCCGTAAAAGTTCGTAAATAATGAACAAATACGGGAGTGATTCAGAAGATGCAAAGGGAACTGAATGATATGGTGCGTTCACATAGGAATATCCAGGAGTTAAGGTGTACTGTCGGCAACATGGGGGAACTGAATAAAATGCATTACTCATGGGTTATGGATATAGATTTTACTGTGGATGATGTACAGTCGTCAGCACAAATTCGCTGCAAGCCTGCTCGTGTGATGTGGGTCGCTTTGTCTGGCAACAGTGTATGGGAACTAGTTGCCACATGGGCTTTTATACGCTTTAAAGACGTGTTTGTAGGAATTAGTACTATAAATCATCCAGAATGCAGTATTCTTTATATCTGATTTGCATAAAAATGTGCAGAAGACGACAGAAGAATGTTGTGGAATGATGAAATTTCTGCTCTCTCCCCCGTACCCATTCCATGTCCCTCCTCACCCTACCTCTCACCTCACCACCACCCCCCATGCTATCCTTCATTTCCACTCCCCTCTCTCCGCACCCTGTCTACCTTATTTTATTCACGGCGCTAACCTACGTAATGAATCGCATTCTTCTCTATTTCATGTCTATTTCTGGAACCTTTTTGCTCCTCTACATTCGTGAGATTCTTGCCATGCCACAGTCTTTTTCTCCCACTCTCTACTCCAAACATGATGGAGCAATTCGAAACATTGGTTCGGATACTGCTTCATGATTCAGTGAACAATGTGAGGAGAATGGGAACATTTTCCGTGGAGAGAGAGAGACACGTAGGAGGAAAGGGCACGAATGTTTTTTTTAATTCCGCCTACAGAAATAATAGCCACCGTCTCCCAGGCTCACCCAAAAAAATAAATAAATAAATAAATAAACAGTAAACAATACATCACAAGAACGAGACCTTAAACGTTTCTGTATCTAGCGGCTGTTGGTAGTGGCAAGGGGAGGAGAAAAGAATGACAACTGGAATAAATGGAGTGGGAAGAAGACGAGGAGGGTGAGAATGGGACTCAAACAGTAATGAATATTGATAATTATCCTTGGATACAGTTAGTTTTATTAAAGTATTGCGTGCAACTGAGAACAGGACGGGCTGGGTTTAATAAACAATCAATAGACTTGCGATGCACCAGTCAAGTCAGTGCCGTGGATTAATGAATGCAGGTAGAGAGGGTGCGAGGGGAGAAAGTGGAAAGACATGAATGTGGGAGGGGGGTAGGAGGGAGAGGGAGGGTGGGGAGACATCAGGATTAAGGGGGAGAGAGGGGAAGTGAGCTTAGACACCGTTTTAATGAGGAGTATCGGAATATTACGCTCATATGTTGTTCCATAACATTCTTTTGCACTTTTTTATACTAATCACAGACGGAATACAGACTATTGTACTCTAGGCAATAGTACCACTTCTTAAAAATACGTCTTTAAAGTGTATAAAAGTCTATATGGGAACTAGTCCCGTTACACTGTTGCCAGACAAAAGGACTCACATCACACGAGTTGACTTGCAGCGAATTTATGCTGACGACTGTACATACTAGTTTATAGCATAGGAATTTTATAATACGGAGGAACATTAGTATGCGCATAATGTTTAGAGAACACATGGTTCCCACATAGCTTAACCCATTAGCTCTCAGGGTTCCTATTGAAGGATTGTGCTGGAAGGGTGTTAAGCGTACTACCCTCCGCGTATCGGCTCATATTCGTGAAGCTCATACGTCCGTATCCCTGGGTTCCCTTCTTTACTCTCTCCTACGAGAAGAGTATACTTTCACCCCTGTTTTTCTGTTGGCCAGCACCATGCTGCTCCAATTGTTAGCAGCGTTTTCTTTCTTGAACTCTTGTGGTCTTGTATTCTTGTTCAATTGTGTCAAGCACTTCTCCCCATCAGAATTAACCGATTCCAACAAAACCTAGACACAGTGACGAGCCTGTGACCTAGTTGTGTCTGCAAGCATTTGGTTGCCAAGCAACTACTTGTTGCCAAGCAACGGCCGAAAAAGAACTTTTTATTTCTGTCATCTTGTTCAATTGTGGCAGGCATTTCTTCCCTTCAGAATTAACCAATTCCAACCATACCTGGACACAATGATTAGTCTATGACTTAGTTGTGTCTGCAAGGTTTTCGTTGTTAGGCAACTGTTCGTTGCCTAGTGACAGCTGAAAAACCTCTCTTACCAGGTCTCGTTTTGTCAGTGTTTCTGAAACAGAGAGTAGGCCAGCATACACTCTCCACTAAAAGTTTCCCTAACTGTCAGTACCAAACTATATGCACATTACACACTACACTTCCTATTCAAAATTCAACCAAAATGGCATCCCATAATCAAGCCTTGGAGTCCCTGGGGGGGGGGGAGATAATGCCCCCACCATCTGCCTCTCTCCCGGTGACGACCCAGCGAGATGCTTGGAACCACTGCCTGACTCACTTCTTCATTTCTGCAACATTTGCTGCCTATCCGCTAATTTTCTGTTCAGAACCACCACTCCTCCTATAAACCTCACCCTCTCTTCCTAACTATGGCTCAGCTGTCTGAGGCACCTGACAGCAAACTCTTCTCTGTAACCTCAGACTTTCTCTATACACGTTTTAAGGCCAAAGGTGGCTGTTGTGTATATGTATGCAACGATTTATCTTGCTCTCGTGTTCCGGAACTTGATTCGTCTGAATTATCTGTACTCTGGCTTCAGCTTTCTTGTCATTCTCTGACTAAGTGTATCTGTGCTGTTTACTTATCTCCTAATTCTACTGACTATGATAAATTCTTTGACTATCTTATTTCTACGATGGAACACATTCTATCCACTTCTCTCTCTGAAATCTCCATTCTACGAGATTTCAATGTTCACCACCACCTTTGGCTCTCCTCTCCTTTCACTGATCCACCTGGTGAACAAGCCTGCATCTTTTCTATCCTTAAAGACCTAGAGCAGTTTGTACATCACCCTACCCATGCCCATGACAGCCTTGGAGAGAACTCCAACATACTTGACCTCTGTCTTACAACTAATCCTTCTGCTTACGCTGTTAATCTTTCCTCTCTGTTGGGCTCCTACGATCACAACCTAATTACCTTGACCTGTCGTATTGCTCAGGTACAGCCCGTGGACAATCCAAAGAAACGTCGGTTATGGCACTTTGGTGCTGCGGATTGGGAGGCCCTCAGGCAGAACTTCTTTGATTTTCCCTGGAATTATTATTGCTTCCATGACGGGGAGCTATTTGAGTGTGCATGAAAGCATACAGTCCCTTTTCATAGCCTTTGACTAATGCAAGAAAGCCTTGGTTTAACCATGCTTGTTCTAATGTTGTCCACAACAAGGAGAGAGCCTATAAAAGGTTCCAGAACCATCCCACCCCCTGAATCACATCTTGCTTATGTCTCTGTCCAGAATCATGCTAAGTCTGTTCTTCGCTCTGCTAATAATAATTTCATCAACTTTCCGACTCGAATTCTTCCCGCTCCTTCTGGCACCTTGACCAGAACGTTTCCAACAACTTTAGCTCATCATCCTTCCCTCCTCTTTTCTATTCTGATGGCTCTGTAGGTATTTCTTCTACTGATAAAGTAGATCTCTTCACTCAGACTTTTTCCTCCATTTCCACCTTAGACGTTTCCAGTGCTGTTCCTCCATCACTTCCCCCCTCTGACTTCCTCATGGCTGACATTAAAATTTTTTCAGCTGATGTATTTTCTGCTATCACTGGCCTTAACACTAACAAGGCATATGGGCCTGATGGAGTCCCTCCTGTTGTCCTCAAGAACTGTGCTTCTTTGCTTACACCCTGCCTAGGTAAACTCTTTCGCCCTTGTCTGTCAACTCATATTTTTCCTTCTTGCTGGAAGTTTGCTCTCATTCAGCCAATCCCAAGGAAAGGTGACCATTCTCAACTCTCTAACTATCGTCCAATTGCTTTAACATCCTGTGTCTCAAAAGTTGTCAAGTCAATTCTTAATAAGAGAAATTTAAAGCATCTTTCCTATCACAACCTTCTTTCTGATTATCAGTATGGGATCCGTCAGGGACACTCCACTGGCGATCTTCTCACCTACCTTTCAGACTCCGGGTCATCCTCCTTTCGGGATTTTGTCAAAAGCTGTGCCACCGCACGTCATCTCAAAGGTTTTCGATCGAGTCTGGCATAAATCTTTAATTTCCAAACTGCCCTCTCAAGGATTCTATCCTTCTATCTGTGCCTTCATCTACAGCTTCTTTTCTGGTCGATCTATAGCGCTGTTGTAGACGGCCATCGTTCTTCTAATCTATCAACAGTGGTGTTCCTCAGGGCTCTGTCCTATCACCGACTGTCTTCCGTTTATTCGTTAGTGACCTTGTAAGCTGTACATCTAACCATATCCACTCGTATGCAGATGATTCCTCCCTTCACCTTTCCATTCGGTTCCCGCAACGTCCATCCCAGCAGTTACTTCAACAAACAAGGGATGAGACTATGGCAAACCTAATCTCTGATTTGGTTCGTATCTCTGACTGGGGTAAATATAATCTTGTTCTTAGTGAATCAAAAACTCAGTTTTAACACCTATCAACCTGACACAATCTTCCGCAGGAGTACCTACTAACGTTTAATGATATCCAGCTCAATCCTGCATCATCCTTGAACATGCTTGTGGTTTCATTCACTCGGGATTTACCTTTGAAAAATCATATTGCATCTCTTGTAAAATTTGCTTCTTTACCATTGCACAGTTTTTGACTTTATACACGGGTCTTATTCACCCCTGTGTAGAGTACAACGCTCATGTCTGGGGTGGCTCCCCGCATACAGCTCTTCTCAATAGGGTGGAGTCAAAGGCTTTTGGTCTCATTAACTCTTCTTCTCTTACTGACTCCCTTCAACCTCTGTCTCTTCGCCGCAGTGTTGCATCATTATCTCTTTTCTATCGCTACTTCAATGGTGGCTGCTCCTCTGAACTGTCTGCTTGCATCCTTCTACCTCTACGACGGGCGCGTAGCACCCGTCTAGCAACAAACTCTCATCCCTTTTCCGTCCAAGTCTCTAATGTAAGAGTTAACCGTTACTTTCAGTCCTTCATTTATGCAACAGGTCAACTCTGGATCTGTCTCCCTCTGTTTGTATTTCCTACTTCCTATGATCTCCAGTCTTTCAAACCCAGTGTGTTCAGGCATCTCGGAATGAAAGGATCTTGAATTTGACTCTCTTTTGTATTGTTTTTGTTTATTTCTTGGAAGGAACACACACTCACACACAAACCATATTGCCTCGTCTTGGTGAGTCGGATGATGTCTTGCTGGTTGATTAGGATTTCTGTTGACTGTGCCGACAAGTATGATTTTGCAGTTCAATGTCCTATTCTTGTCAGTTAAAGAAGCTCTCTAACACCTTTCCCTGTGCCATTTTACTTTGTTTATTACACCTTCCTGTCCTCTTTTGTGTTACATAAATAGTTAAAGAAGCTCCCTAACATCTTTTCCTAAGCAATTTATTTTGTATATTAGACTCTACTGTCCCTTTGTGAGATACATAAAGAGTTCCAGAAGCTCCCTAACACTTTTCCCTAATTCCTTTTTTCCTTTTTTTTTTTTACACCTGCCTGTCCTCTTCTGTGTTACATGAATAGTTTAATAAAAGCTCCTCAACACCTTTCCTTCAGCCATTTATTTGGTTTATTACACCAAACTATTTTCTTGTATTTTACATAAACATTTAAGCATGATTCCCAGCACCATTCTATAACCAATTTATTGTGTTTTTTTACACCTTGCTGTTCTCGTCCTTGTTACATAATTCCATTCAATATCTCCATACTATGCATACATAATTTACAAAAAAGATATTAAACAGTCATGTCCAAAAATAAATCACTATAAAAGAGGTGCTAATCAAGGAGAATATGATCCCAACAGCGGCTGCCTCGTGGGCCCGTATTCCCATCAGTTAAGGGAGCTCCCTAACACCTTCCTGAGCTATTTGTATTCCTTTTTACACCTTCCTCTCCTCTTCTGTGTTATATATAGCATTCTGATACAACAACACTTTGCATACGTAACATACAATTTTATACCAACCAGCCATTTCCAAAAATAAATCGCAAAGGAAGAGGTGCTAGGGAGCCTCGTTAACGGATGAGATTACGTGGCATGGATTAAATCAGAGGCTATTTTGCAAGCAAAGTTAAAAAAAATTATGAAAAATATCTATATATTGTCTGATGCTTCAGTCCAGTAAGAGGTGGTCACAAGTAAATCGCCTCCATATCCCTTTGTCCCCCTCCATTTCGCTGCCCTCCCGCCAGCTCACACCTTCCTCTGTCATTAGTTTAGCATCTGGGATAAGGTATTGTAAATATGTTCAATATGTGTTTATATTATACAAGTAATTTTGAACTTAAATTAAGAAGGGAACTTACATAATTGCTGTGTGTGTGTGTGTGTGTGTGTGTGTGTGTGTGTGTGTGTGTGTGTGTGTGTGTGTGTGATATCAGATTATGTCTGCTGCTACCTGAGGAGCAGTGTTTCGAGAATAAATACAATGAATACTGTAGTATTTTTAAAGCCTTGAAGCCAATGTGGACTAAAGCACTGACACACTCTTCAGTTTCATGACGGATTACTCTGGCCAGGTGGAAATGGTAACCTCTCAGAGCTCTCATGGATTAGTCTATATCAAGGACGTATTTTTCTAGACGCACGCAAAATACTTTGTCTCTCTGGTTCATATTTTGGTTGGTAAAGGAAGCTCCCTAACACCTCTTCGTAAGTGATCTATTTTGCTTATTACTCCTTACTGTTCTAACTTGTCAAAGCACTCTTGGGTTTGACTGTACCAAGTACGTATTTTTAATGATGTTCGCATATACCTAGTTTGTTTGTCCCACTGCCTTTAGCATTACTATTGTTGTTGTTGTTGTTATTATTATTATTATTATTATTATTATTATTATCTTTATTATTATTGTTATTATTATAATCAATGTTGATATGCTTTTGTTTCTAAGCCTCTATAATTTTTACTGTTTTTATTATCACTCTCATCATCACTGCATATCAGGGGTGTGCCACGAGGATGACCTTCTCTACCTCTTCCCACTCGGTGTTGCCTTCGGCAGTCCACAGCCACATCAAACGACGTGCGCATGCGTGACCTCATGACTCGGCTTTGGGTCAACTTTGCATCCACTGGGTAGGTTCACTCTTTTACCCTAACTAAGCCCATACTTCCTTCATTTCCTAGCATACTTCACATTGTTTATTGAGGGGGAAAAAAAAAACAGAAATCTACATCTTTTTGAAAATACGGCTTATGCATTCTAGACTCACGTGGCTTGGCCTGTCTTTCCTTCCTTTCGTAGCTTACTCCACGTTGCTTAATGACAGGGAAAGACATTGACAGGGAAAGACAGTGACTAGCGCCTTATACAAGTGTTAATTTAATTTACAGCTCGGTATTCAACACGCAGAAATGGAAATTCAGTATTAGGCAAGGCTAGTGTATGAGGAGTGTGTGTGTGTGTTTTTGCGTTTACTTTTGCCTGACAAACATTCCTAACCTCCTTCAGGTCAGTTATGGTCAAGTGACTCAGACTTGGGGGTCGATTCAACTATATTTGCTTCACCTGAACCTGAAGCAGGTTTTCGTTCTTGTGCAGCTTATTTCTTAACTCGGTGGTTTGATAGGATGATATTAGGCTCCGTATCCATACAATAGCACTTCATCGTAGCGAGCATCATTTTCCTTTGTTAATCTTTTTTATAACTCAGTATTCACGATGGAGGAATGGCTATTTTAGGACAGGTTGGAGTGAGAAATGTTTAGCAACTAACGAGACTCATTCCAACCTTATCACTACCTTTAGGGAATTTCTCTTAACCACTGCGAAATTTTTAACTTCTGGGGACGACCTAGCTTTGTCAGATTAAAAAAAAATAAAAGTATAGATAAAAACGTGTTAAATGGATCCTAATTAGGATACAGAAACCCCTGGAGAGGATAATGTTAAAGAGAGTTAGATTCCTTTTCAGAGACTTAGATTGTTTAGGGTTGTGTCGTACGGATTGCAAGGTGTGTAACAGAGACCTAAACATTGCACAGATTGCTAGATTGTATCATGCAGACCTAAACAGGTGTACTGCTTGCTAAGTTGTACCACAGAGACCTAAATAGTTGTACAAAATGCTATGTTGTATCAAAGAGACCTTAATAATTGTACAGATTGCAAGGATGTACCACAGAGATCTAAGTAAGTGTACAGATTCCGAGGTTGTGTCATAGAGGGCCTAGGCTTCGTTACAGAAGCCTGGTATGTGTATCAAATGCCTAATTTGTGTTGGAGAGATCCAGATTGAGTTACGATAGCCTCTGCTCTGTTATACTGGACTATGTTACATTAGGCTGGGTAATGGTACAGAGAACTACGTTGCCTTACTGAGGCCTATGGTGTGTTACAGAAGGCTATGTTGCGTTATGGAGGCTATGTTGCAGAAGACTACGTTGTGCTACTGAAGGCAGGTTTATGTTTAAGAGGGCCAGGTTGTGCTACAGATGGCCAAGTTGTGCTGCAGAGGGCCAGGTTGTGCTACAGATGGCCAAGTTGTGCTGCAGAGGGCCAGGTAGTGCTGCACAGCGCCAGGTTGTGCTACAGTGGGCCAGGCTGTGTTGCAGTGTCAGGTTGTGTTACAGAGTGCCAGGTTGTGCAACAGAGTCAGGTTGTGTGGCAGAGGGTCAGGTTATGCTGCAGAGGGGTGGGTTGTGCTACAGAGGATCAGGTTGTACCAAAGTGGACTGGGTTATATTACAGAGGTCGAGATTGCATTAATGAGGGCCTAGTATTCTTACAGGAGGCTTAGGTATGTTAAACAGAACTTTGTGTTCGCCAGAGTGAAGTTAAGTTACATTACAGAGAACATAAGATGGATCAGGAACCTAAGATTACAGTAGAAGTACTAGATCTAGATTCTAAAGTAAGTGTATGACAACAGTGTATGCTTAGTTTGTTTCTATTCCTCTTATTTTTTATGATCTTATTTTCTTCCATGGCCAGGCAACAGTCCCGACTTAAATCCTATTGAAAATGCGTGGAAGGAGATCAAGGACAAGGTAAAGGCTGCCAAAGTGTCGTCAGTGCCCGAGCTCCAGGAGGTTATCAAACGTCTGTGGTGTCTGGAGATGGATATCAATTACTTCACTAATCTAGTAGATAGTATGCCAAGGAGAATGCAAGAGGTGATCAAGGCCAAGGGGGAAATGAGAAAGTACTAACGTAAGCACTGAAGTACATTTTCTGTTCATAAATAAATGTTTTCCATGATGATTTGTTGTTGTTTTGGTAGTGCCCTGACTAGGCCCAGACTTCCATTGCGCCGACTGTAGTAGAAAAAGTAATGAGAAAAATTTAGGTAAACCAACTCCAATAATACAATATGATATCAGAAAGACAGTTCGATTTCAGAAAAAGGAAAATCATGTGTTACAAATCTATTAAGCTATTATGATAAGGTTGCAGAAACACTACGGACAAGAGAAGGATGAGTGGACGGTATCTATTTTTATATTAAGGAAGCATTTGACAGAATACCGCACCAAAGACTTTTATGGAAGCTGTACCATCAAGGGGGAATCCAAGGTAATCTGTTCTGTTGGATGCAGGATTTTCTCAGAAAAGGAAAATGAGAACAGTACTAAAGAGTAATTACTCATCATGGAGGGAAGTGACTAGCAGAGTTCCACATGGCTCAGTGATGGCACCAATTATGTTTTTAGTATATATTAATGATATAGGCTAGACAGGAACATTTGAATGGGATGTTATCTAAATATGTTTGCTGATGATGCAAAAATACAAAGGAGAATTACAAACAGACTCTTGCAGAGAGCTACAAGAAGAATTAAACAAGCTTCATAAATGGAGCAATAGATGGCAAATGGAAGTCAATGTGGGCAAATGCCATGTAATTAAGTTTGGTAAAAGTGGAAAGGGACCAGATAGGGATTATGAGATAGGAAGTTCAACCCTACACATATCAGAAAAGGAGATGGACCTAAGAGTGATTATCAATAATAGACTTTTTCTCCGGCAGACCACATACATGAGAAGGTATGAAACATGCACACACTGCTTGCTGATACGAGAATAGCATTCACATATATAAATGAAGGCATGCCGAGAAAGATAATTACCTCATTCATCAGACCAATGATTTTGCATCATTGGTCTGGAATCCTCATCTCAAAAAACACATAGATAAGATTGAAAAAGTGCAATGGGCTGCTACAAGATGGGTACCAAGCTTAGAGGATCTAATCTATGAAGAAAGGCTAGAAAAACTGAACCTACCAATACAACAGGCGAGAAGGAAGAAGAAACATGATGACGCTATATAAATACATCTCAGGAAAAGAAAGAATAGACATCAGTGAGATATAACCTATGGGGAAGCATCGGTAGGACACTAAAAAAAAAAAAAAATGCATAAACAGAGAGGTGAGAAAGACATAAGAAAAGTCAGTTTCCCAAATATGGCAATTGATCAGTGGAATGCGCTACCGAATGAAATAATGCGTGTCAAAACTATTAATAAACTTGAGGATATGAATGATAAAAATGGTTTAATACACGGGACAGTAAGAGCTTGACCCACTCCTGTAAAGATACAATTAGGTAAGAAAACACACACACACACACACACACACACACACACACACACACACACACACACACACACAGATGCAGAAGGGTGGGAAAGGAGGGAGAGAGGATTTGGGGACGGTGAAGGGGACGGCTGAGATGTGGAAGCATCGAGTACTATTCTAATAGCAGCTTGCACAGTACACTGACTCGTATCTCCGACATACTGTATACCCTTTAATTCACCTATATTATAGGTGTATTTCCATTAGGATTCCATGATATGCCATCCAATCGGCAATAGTTTTAATGAACTAATACTTTGGTAAAATATTAAATATCATAACTATGCTAGTTTCAATATTACATGCTGTTCATACTGTTCAACAGTTATACAGTCGGCCATCAAATAGTAATCCATAAGACGTGCGGCCAATCTTCCTCGGGGATAAACAACCACTGGGGTGATTTGTGAGTGAAGTTGTTGTGAACTACTCTCTCCCTGTGTGTGTGTGTGTGTGTATGCCTGTTTTGTTTGTCTTAGGGCGAGTTCATGCGTGCTCTGGAACATATATTGTCAATACGGCAGGCAACATGTTTGGGAACATGTTTGCTGCAGTATTTGGACAGATGTATGCAAACATGTTTCAGTGCAGCTTCGAACACTTGCAGATGAGGCGATGGGATAAGTGTATCCATACCAGGCAGCTGAGACTTCAAGATGTTGCCAACATAATCTGGACGCTGCTGTTCCCAATATGTTTGCAGCGTGTTCGTTACTGTGTTGCTTACATGTTGCCAGCACTTGCTCGAGCACGCGTGTGGACGCGCCCTTACTGTGTCAGTCTCTCTCTCTCTCTCTCGCTCTGTGTGTGTGTGTGTGTGTGTGTGTGTGTGTGTGTGTGTGTGTGTCAGTTGGTTGAGTGGGAGGAGTTGATGAGGTTGAGTTGGTGGGTGTGGTAGTTCGGTGCATCGCCAGAGTGGATGCAAAGGGGGAGGCGGTGGCTGAATCGGTAGAGAGGCGGCCTGCAGTCCTGATGGACCCAGGTTCGAATCCCGGCTGGGGCAGGGAACAGTTTAAGGATTTGAATTTCATAAAAGCAGACTTTCCTGATCTACCAGATGACCCGCCGACATGTCGTAAAAATACCCCCGCTAATACCAATACACCAGTCCTGTATGAGACAGCCCTAGCATGTATTCAATATGGACGGTGGATGTTAGCGCCGAAGTGGTGACATGTGGAGGTGTAGGAGGACTACTGGGCCTTGGGATAGGCTACTGCCCCCGAGATATAGGCCCTGACGCCTTTGTCCAGAGTCGGAAACATAAAAAAAAAAAAGAAAAAAATGGGGGAGGGGACGGGGGGGGGGTCAGTTGTTGGGTGTGGTGTGTGGAGTGATTTTGGGTGGATTGTAGGAGTAAATGGGTTAGTGAGTGGATGCGTTTGGTGGGCTGGGTGGATAGGTGGCTGGATATGTGGGTGGTCGGGGAGGGGTCGGTAAGTTAGGTTTGGAAAAGTTGAGTTTGATGGGTAAGTCGGGTTCAGATGGGTGAATGGGGTGGCGGAGTGAATGAGGTTGGGTAAGAAGGGTGGTTGGGCATGTGGATGGGCGGGGGGGTCGGTGGGAGGAGTGGATGGACAGGATGGGTGTGGAGTGTTCAGGGAGAGGTGGAAGGGTTGCGTGGATGGATGAGATGGATGGCATTGTTGGGTGAGCAGGGTGGGTGGTAGGGGTCGGTGGGCAAGATAGGGTGTTGGGATGTGTGGACAGTGAGTCGCCATGCAGGTTTAGTGGGCACCGTTGGTAGCCAGGGTGACTGAGACGATTGCGTGGTCGGGATGATGTAAGTAGGTAGCTGGGTTGGGTGGCTGGATGTGTTCAGGGTGGAGAAGTGAATGAGTGAATGTGTTGAGTAGCATTGTTGGGTGAGCCTCGTGTATGGCCTTAGTGGATTAGCAGGGCGGATAGCAGGGATCGGTGGTCTGGGTGGGTGGCCGGGATGAGGTCAGTGGGTTGTACTGGATGGGTAGAGTGGGCAGGTGGATAAGTAGGTGGGTGCATATGTGGCTGTCCTGATGACAAGGCAGGAGAGGAGAGGGTCTTATGTGGCCAAATAACTTTTTTTAACTGTTACTTGGATTTTAGTTTATCCCTTAGAAAACGTTGGATAACTGTTTGGAAACCAGATTCTATACAATCTGGTCATTGTATTGAAATCTGCTAAAACTTCGATATAATTACTTCTCATGGAAATGAAGATGGGTCTATGCACTTGATAATACACCTAATAGTAGAATAAATAAAAGTAGCATTACATGCGGCAAGACGTGAGAATGAGTGAAGCTTCATATCACCGATCCATCAGCCTAACGAATCAGAGTTTTGGTGGGCGTAAGGAGGGGGAGTTAGGGGAGGGGGGTAGACGTGTGCGATTAACCTGACCTCTGGTGGCAGATTATCCTGTATCACGACTTTCTGTCCGGAGGTGTACCTAGCCGTCAGACCTTGTGTGTGTGTGTGTGTGTGTGTGTGTGTGTGTGTGTGAAAGAGAGAGAGAGAGAAAGAGAGAGAGATTCGGATACACGAGAATATCACAAGAAACGTTTTAAACCTTTTCCAACATTCGACATAAGTGCTGTTATGATCACGATTTGTATTACAGTATGCAACATGTCCGAAATCCTTTGACATTCTAAAGTATGTAAACACTGTGAAAATAGATCAGATCAATACGTTGCCAGGCGTACGAGTATATTTAAGTAAAAACAATATCACGTACTGTCTATGTTGCACACTTATAATGATCTGCGTATATTTATGAAAAGACAGTGCCACATGCTGTATATCTTCCTCACTTAAAATGATCGATATGTAACAGATATTACATTCCAAGATTCAAATATTCAAAGAAGACTTCAACTGTACAAATCGAAAATCGTCTCCACTGACATGGGATTCTATCTATCTATAACCACACAACTTAATCCAGTAAAGGGCGGCCACAAATAAATCTCCCTCATGTCGCCCTGTTCCCTGCCATTTCGCTGCCCTCCCCTTAACTCACACCCCTTTCTCTCATATACCTCTCCACTCCTTCCCTCCATCTCAACCTCTGTTTCCCCAACCTCACCCCCTCTCCACCTCACTAACATACACTCTCCTCGTTAGTCTCTCATTTTCCATCCAAGAATTTCTTCACAATAATAGGTACAGTATATACTGCAATTAAACAGTCTACTTAGTGTAGGAAGTAAAGTATATTTATTTATCCTTGTGTGTGTGTGTGTGTGTGTGTGTGTGTGTGTGTGTGTGTGTGTGTTAGAGTGGCTTAATTTTTCTCTTTTCTGTCTGTCTGTCTGCCTCTCTCTCTCTCTCTCTCTCTCTCTCTCTCTCTTCTCATCTCTCTCTCTCTCTCTCTCTCTCTCTCTCTCTCTCTCTCTCTCTCTCTCATGTTACAACTCTGAAGCCATTACTCCCTCCTCTTATCCTGCCTTACCTCTCACTAAGCACCCTCATACACTTCTGGACTCATTTCCTTCTCCTAATCTCTGCCTTCCACCCTCCCTCCAACCTTCCTTCCCTCTTACATTCTCCTCTCAGACCACCATCCACATTTCCCTTCCGGTTCTCCCACATTTCCTTCCCTAAATTAAGAGCCGATATTTTTTCCTCACAAAAGTACTATTTTCATGTACCTAAGAGTTTTATCTATGGTACAAGATGATCCTCCTTACTTTCTCCTGTATACTTCTAGTGGGAGAAGTGATGGATCTGGGGAAACAAAATGAGTTACTGTCTTTGTTTTAGGCTCATATTAACCATGTACGAACGATCTCACTACGCCCAGTGGATAGGATGTTGTGCGTTGTTGTTGAAAGGTTTTCCTCTCCTGTAGAGAGGGCCGGGTCACACATTAGCCCGGTCAGTGGGAGTGGGCTTTAGTAGTTAGTTGTTCATTTCTTGTCCAGTGGGAACTGCGACATTAACTTATCGAACAGCTCCAAGTTCTTGTTTCATCTTTCTCGGTGGCTTTGAAAAATCTTCAGGACAGTGTTAGCTATTTCACCGGCGTTAAGATGTAGTGTGATGTATGTGTCGTCGGCAGGTTTAACGTTGTTGGGCTCGACGTCGTTCGAAGTCTTGTCTCTCTGGGATGGTGTGATGGTGTCACTGTTGGCCATATGCAGGTGTGAACCCTTACGCTTTCTCTGGTTCCTCTTGTGTGGTGGTGGAGAGGGAGAAACACAGGGCTCTTCGGTGGTCGAGTTTCCCGTCGTCTTGTCAGCATGAGACAGTGATTATGATGGAGGATCCTGTTGGTCTTGACCGGTGTCCATTGGTGGTGGAGCCGGGTTGTCCTCAGGCAGACAGGGAGAGGGAGGGGGTGGGGGAGAGGTGGTAGCAACAATGACTGCCTCCTCTGGCATGGTGATGGAGGGCAGTTTCTTGTGTTGGAGGAGTAGAAGGATCAGTTTGGCGAGGGCAGCTGTCTTTTTGCGCAAGGGCAAATGAGGCCTGAATGCGGACAAAGATCCGAGCCTGCTGGATGGTTCCCTCGCCAGTTGCAGCTCGATGATGCCGTGGTCGGCGTGGTGGTGCGTAGCTCGATCCCTCTAAATAGAAACCAGTGCGGCTGGTTACTCCAACAGCCTTTGGTCCTTTCGTCCCCTTTTTGATGGAGAACTTGACCCTCTCACCTCCTTTGCAAAGGCCTCCTGACTTTCCCAGGGTTGGGCTTCGTAATGGAGGAGCCGTGAACGAAGAAATTCCATTCGTCGCCCTCCCTGATGATAAAATCAGTGGTGTTTGTGGTTGTACCACTTGACCTGCCCCTTGTAGATGGTGGTGGAGAGACAGGTCTTTGGAGGCTGGGATGGTGTTTGTGTCCACGATGTTCTCGCCATGGGGAAGAGGTGTTGATTCTATGGCTGCTCGACCGGATCTGTATTATGATTACATTTTTCACTACCGCTGCTGTCACTGTTCACTATCGTAATCCCCCACTTTCCCTTCTCCATTACACTTTATCCTCTTACAATCTACATATCTGGACACATATCATCCCAGCCTCTCCCCTCAGCCTTCTTTTCCAGCTGCTATTCTGAGGATGTTTCCTGCTCTTTAACGCTCCTCCCCCTCTCATTCCCGTCGCTAGGTATGACCCTATTTATCATGTCGGAGTCGTTGCAGTTACGAGAGGACAGGACGACACAAAATCTGCTCTGTAGAATATGTCACAGGCTAATGACATCTCGCGCTGATGGGGTTAAAAGGTAACTCTCTCATAGTTACCCTTAGAAATATTAAAAAGCACGGAATTGTGTTCAAAAATGTTAACAATGGCTTGAAAGAAAATGACTGTGTAGTAAACTAAAAGGGGTACTCTCATATTTATCTCTGGAATTATGGTAAACGAGGGAATGTGTGTAAAACTGCAAATAATGGCTTGAAAGAAAACGAGTGCATAGTAAGAGAAAAGGGAAACTCATATTTGTTCTTAAGAATTTGAGAAAGTGCGAGAATGTGTATAAAAATGTAAATACTGGCTTGAAAGAGAACGAGTGAGGGGTAAACAAAAAGGGGAACTCTCATATTTACCCCTATGAACGCGAAGAAATGTGAGTGAAAGTGTCAACAGTGGCTTGGAAAAGGAGTGTGTTGTAAAATAAGAAAAAAAACAACAACTAAATGTTACATTGTTCCCAGGCTTATATTTCCCCCTAGAATTAAAGGATAGCTCTCGGATGAGTGTTTGCAGGTAAAAGAAAAAAAAAGTGTGGGAAGAATGAAATGCCTATAAACAGCGAGACAAAGTGGCTGCATCGCCAGTCAGCAAGTAAAATCTGCTCTACCAGATGTGTCAGGGGGTCGGCCATAGTCATAAGCATTTTAAGACCAGCGTAAACATAGGACATATGGTGCAATGCCTTGCTTAACGTGTGTGTGTGTGTGTGTGTGTGTGTGTGTGTGTGTGTGTGTGTGTGAAGAAGACAGCTATAAAGTTTTGATCTGATCTGGACGAAGGTTGATGGAAGGGTTGAGGGTTTCCAAATCAGTTCAAAACTTTATAGCTGTCTTCTTCGCACACACACACACACACACACACACACACACACACACACACACACACACACACACACACACACACACTCGAGCTTGACTCATTCCTGTAAAGATACAATTAGGTAAGAACACACACACACACACACACACACACACACACACACACACACACACACACACACGTCAAGCAAAGCATTGCACCATATGTCCTATGTTTACGCTGGTCTTAAAATGCTTATGACTATGGCCGACCCCCTGACACATCTGGTAGAGCAGATTTTACGTGCTGACTGGTGATGCAGCCACTTTGTCTCGCTGTTTATAGGCATTTCATTCTTCCCTCACTTCTTTTTTCTTTTACCTGCAAACACTCATCCGAGAGCTATCCTTTAATTTTAGAGGGAAATATAAGCCTGGGAACAATGAAACATTTAGTTTTTTTTTCCCCTTATTTTACAACACACTCCTAGAAGAGAGTTTCCCTTTTCTCTTACTATTTACTCGTTTTCTTTCAAGCAATTATTTGCAGTTTTACACACATTCCCTCGTTTTCCATAATTCCAGAGGTAAATATAAGAGTCCCCCTTTTAGTTTACTAAACAGTTTCTTTCTTTTAAGCCATTGTTAACATTTTTAGACACATTAGCGTGCTTTTTAATATTTCTAAGGGTAACTATGAGAGGGTTACCTTTTAACCCCATCAGGGCGAAATGTGGCTAGCCTTTGACATATTCTAAAGAGCAAATTTTGTGCCGTCCTGTCCTCTCGTAACTGCACCGACTCCGACGTGATAAATAGGGTCATACCTAGCGACGGGAATGAGAGGGGGAGGAGCGTTAAAGAGCAGGAAACGTCCTCAGAATAGCAGCTGGAAAAGAAGGCTGAGGGGAGAGGCTGGGATGATATGTGTCCCGATTGTAGATTGTAAGAGGATAAAGTGTAATGGAGAAGGGAAAGTGGGGGATTAGGATAGGGAACAGTGACATCAGTGGTAGTGAAAAATGTAATCACAATACACTTTATCTCGCTGTTTACATATATATATATATATATATATATATATATATATATATATATATATATATATATATATATATAAAGAAAGAGACAGAAACCCCCCCTGTCTCTCTCTCTCTCTCTCTCTCTCTCTCCCTCTCTCTCAAATAACCTGTAACCAAGGAGTCTTGTTATGCTCAGACTGTCCCAGGTGGGTGATATGAGGCTATCGTCACTGTAGAAAGACACCCGGGGAGACAAGGATCACCCTATCCTTCCGTGGGTCTGTTCTGTCGTATAGTAGCAACTTTTAGTGACACCATGAATGAACCAGTCTGTCTGTTTGTCTATCTGTCTTTCTCTCTGTCTGTCTGTTTCATAAATTCCTTTGTCATTGCACGGAGTGACTTTATGCTGGAACTTACAGTTCCCTTCTCTATTAAGCCTAAATTAACCTAACCTAACCAAATCTAACCTAACCTAAACCTAACCTTATCCTATATCAACCTAACCTTAAAAAACCTAAATTAAACTAATTTTAATTCACGAAATGACTAATTTCACAATCTGCCTGTAACATACATATATACCTTTCCTTATATATAAACATATATCGACCTATAGTTACCTACAAGTGTGATAAGACATCCAACTATCTTCCTGACACATGTATTTCATACAATGTTGATAAATGACACAAAATTTGAGATAACATGCGGATGCTTTCAAAATCAAAGCTAAACGGCCACTTGACCCATGCGAACTAACGAGACCTGATACTGACTTCCTTATCATATCCCATCACTACGACGATTAAAGCCTTATCAATGACCTTGTGTAAATCTACTGGATGACGTGGGGTAGCTTCAGAACCCGGGGATATTTTTCCTAAAGCGCTGTGGTTTGGTTTTACCATCCAGGTGCTGGTGCACCAATGTTGCCGATGTTTCCTTGAACGTTCCAGCACCATTCAACCTGTATTCTACCGCAGGTCCAGCTTATCACTGGCTGTGTTATACTGTATAAGCCTGTATGATGAAACGGTGCCTAAAACACCCCTTTCTTTACATATAGAATTGCATTAATCACTGTACTACATAATGCTTCAATTGATTGAAAACAGGGTCTCATTCAGACTGCTGAAAGGTGAAAGTATGTTCAATGGTCAGTCAGTACAGTCACCAAAACCACGACTCTGGCTCCTAGAATGGCTGGAGTGTGAATAAGTCGGTGAAGCTTATTACCAGACTATCTGCGCAATCACACGTAGAATATAATTATTCAGTTTTATACTCTCCCAGAGCGCCACGCCACCGATGTATTTTGTGTAGCCGTGGTCATATACTATAACCTGGTGTTATAATGGCAGACAACGGACAGACATGTATGGTAATGGAAATATTTCTCCTTCTGAATGAACAGTGTGTGAAAGTAGACGCACGACTTGATAGTATAATGCGCCTGGAGCTAAGGAGGGCCTGAGTGTGTAATACTTGTATAAAAGCTAACGTATGAATGTTTTAAAAAGAGTGTAGTATACGATGATCAATATTTGTGGATGTCGCGTCACAATTATCCAGAGTAATGCAATAGAACCTCGAAGAAAGCGACATCATTTTTGGACTGAAAATTTGTAACACCGTTATTTCAATTATTATAATACAAGACATGCATTCATTATGCAAATACAGTATCTCATTACCTCCGTGTCATCCATCAGTATGATGACTGCACAACATTTTCGCACAATAAGCCAATAGCTGTCCAACACTCAAAGTAGCTATAATCCTATGCTACAGAACATCTACTTATACCTTGATTTGCGAATACAATGATTGTTCTTCCTCACAATAAAAGAGACTGGATGATGCACAACATGGCATGACCATTGTGTCACGTGCATAATTATGAATCATTAATGGCCACCCTGGTGCAGCCACAAAAATGTTACAGCATTTGAGTCACACACTCACTAGACTCAGGTGAACCACATTTCGAGACACTGGACATCTCACCTTCTAATATTTGTGTTCAACTACAGTTGTTCACCTCATTGTATGGCGAACATTAAGACTCCAACATTCATCCAATACACGTTATTGCATACGGAGTTACAGATCACCTAAGAATATCTGTATAATCACACGCTTCATCCTTCTAAACGAAACACGACAAAGTTTCGATGCATGCGACCTCGCCTCAGTCATTTGCTGTCAGAGAAACAGTGGGAGCCAATAGCATTACTATTTTTCTCTACCTTCCACTATACATATGTGGCAAACACTTGTATTTGTAGACAGAGTATGAACTGACAGAAAATTGTTTCAGTGGGTACTAGTTAGTGTAGCAGAGGGGAAACTCTGCCAGGTCTGGCCATTCAATTACTTGTACTACGATGTAAACAAACACAGTGGTGCCACATTTCACCAAGCACACCACCCGCTGTACTTGTTAGAAGTGGAGGTCACTGTACGCATACACGGGACACCTTCCTCTAAAAGATGCCAGGCAGGGACAATGCCTTACCCCGCATGACCTGCCCCCCTCGAACGCCATTGTCTCGGCAATTCACCTGTTACCAGAGTAAAGACATATCGTGCCATGGTATGTCGTGCCATCAGTGAGATATAACCTATGGGGAAGCATCGGTAGGAGGACACTAAGAAAAAAAAAAAAAAAAAAAGAAATTCATAAAAAGAGAGGTGAGAAAGAGATAAGGAAATTCAGTTTCCCAAATAGGGCAATTGATCAGTGGAATGCTCTACCGAATGAAATAATGCGTGTGAAAACTATTCATAAATTTGAGGATATGTATGGTAAAAATGGTTTAATACACGGGACAGTAAGAGCTTGACCCACTCCTGTAAAGATACAATTAGGTAAGAACAATTAGGTAAGAAAACACACACACACACACACACACACACACACACACACACACACACACACACACACTCACACACAGATGCGGAAGTGTGGGAAAGGAGGGAGGGAGGATTTGGGGACGGTGAAGGGGACGGCTGAGATGTGGAAGCATCGAGTACTGTTCTAATAGCAGCTTGCACAGTACACTGACTCGTATCTCCGACATATACCCTTTAACTCAGCTATATTATAGATGTATTTCCATTAGGATTCCATGATATACCATCCAATCGGCAATAGTTTTAATGAACGAATACTTTGGTAAAATATTAAATATCATAACTATGCTAGTTTCAATATTACATGCTGTTCATACTGTTCAACATTTATATAGTCGGCCATCAAACAGTGATTAGTAAGACGTGCGGCCAATCTTCCTTGGGGATAAACAACCACTGGGGTGATTTGTGAGTGAAGATGTTGTGAACTACTCTCTCCCTGTGTGTGTGTGTGTGTGTGTGTGTGTGTGTATTGTTTGTCTTATGGCGAGTCCATGTGTGCTCTCGAATTTACATTGTCAATACTGCAGGCAACATGTTTGGGAACATGTTTGCTGCAGTATTTGGACAGATGTATGCAAACATGTTTCAGTGCAGCTTCGAACACTTGCAGATGAGGCGATGGGATAAGTGTATCCATACCAGGCAGCTAAGACTTCAAGATGTTGCCAACATAATCTGGACGCTGCTGTTCCCAATATGTTTGCAGCGTGTTCGTTGCTGTGTTGCTTACACGTTGCCAGCACTTGCTCGAGCACGCGTGTGGACGCGCTCTTACTGTGTCAGTCTCTCTCTCTTTCTGTGTGTGTGTGTGTGTGTGTGTGTGTGAGTCAGTTGGTTGGGTGGGAGGAGTTGATGAGGTTGAGTTGGTGGGTGTGGCAGTTCGGTGCATCGCCAGAGTGGATGGAAAGTGGTAATGGGGGAGAGGACGGGGGGGGGGGGGGAACAGTTGTTGGGTGTGGTGTGTGGAGTGATTTTGGGTGGATTGTAGGAGTAAATAGGTTAGTGAGTGGATGCGTTTGGTGGGTTGGGTGGATAGGTGGCTGGATATGTGGGTGGTCGGGGAGGGGTCGGTAAGTTAGGTTTGGAAAAGTTGAATTTGATGGGTAAGTCGGGTTCAAATGGGTGAATGGGGTGGCGGAGTGAATGAGGTTGGGTAAGAAGGGTGGTTGGGCATGTGGATTGGCGGAAGGGTCGGTGGGAGGAGTGGGTGGAAAGGATGGGTGGATGGGCAGGATGAGGTGGGTGGGGAGTGTTCAGGGAGAGGTGGGAGGGTTGCGTGGATGGATGAGATGGATGGCATTGTTGGGTGAGCAGGGTGGGTGGTAGGGGTCGGTGGGCAAGATAGGTTCTTGGGATGTGTGGACAGTGAGTCGCCATGCAGGTTTAGTGGGCATCGTTGGTAGCCAGGGTGACGATTGCGTGGTCGGGATGATGTAAGTGGGTAGCTGGGTTGGGTGGCTGGATGGGTTCAGGGTGGAGAAGTGAATGAGTGAATGTGTTGAGTAGCATTGTTGGGTGAGCCTCGTGTATGGCCTTAGTGGGTTAGCAGGGCGGATAGCAGGGATCGGTGGTCTGGGTGGGTGGCCGGGATGAGGTCGGTGGGTTGTATTGGATGGGTAGAGTGGGCAGGTGGAAAGTAGGTGGGTGCATATTTGGCTGTCCTGATGACAAGGCAAGAGAGGAGAGGGTCTTATGTGGCCAAATAACTTTTTTTAACTGTTACTTGGATTTTAGTTTATCCCTTAGAACACGTTGGATAACTGTTTGGAAACCAGATTCTATACAATCTCGTCATTGTATTGAAATCTGCTAAAACTTCGATATAATTACTTCTCATGGAACTGAAGATGGGTCTATGCACTTGATAACACGCCTAATAGTAGAATAAATAAACGTAGCATTACATGCGGCAAGACGTGAGAATGAGTGAAGCTTCATATCACCGATCCATCAGCCTAACGAATCAGTGTTTTGGTGGGGGTAAGGAGGGGGAGTTGGGGGGGAAGACGTGTGCGATTAACCTGACCTCTGGTGGCAGATTATCCTGTATCACGAATTTCTGTCCGGAGGTGTAAATAGCCGTCTGACCGAGAGAGAGAGAGAGAGAGAGAGAGAGAGAGAGAGAGATTCGGATACACGAGAATATAACAAGAAACGTTTTAAACCTTTTCCAACATTCGACATAAGTGCTGTTATGATCACGATTTGTATTACAGTATGCAACATGTCCGAAATCCTTTGACATTCTAAAGTATGAAAACACTGTGAAAATAGATCAGATCAATACGTTGCCAGGCGTACGAGTATGTTTATGTAAAAACAATATCACGTACTGTCTATGTTGCACACTTATAATGATCTGCGTATATTTATGAAAAGACTGTGCCACATGCTGTATATCTTCCTCACTTAAAATGATCGATATGTAACAGATATTACATTCCAAAATTCAAATATTCAAAAAAGACTTCAACTGTACAAATCGAAAATAGTCTCCACTGACATGGGATTCTATCTGTCTATAACCACACAACTTAATCCAGTAAAGGGCGGCCACAAATAAATCGCCCTCATGTCATCATGTCCCCTGCCATTTCGCTGCCCTCCCCTTAACTCACACCCCTTTCTCCCATATACCTCTCCACTCCTTCCCTCCATCTCAACCTCTGTTTCCCCAACCTCACCCCCTCTCCACCTCACTAACATACACTCTCCTCGTTAGTCTCTCATTTCCCATCCAAGAATTCCTTCACAATAATAGGTACAGTACATATTGCAATTAAACAGTCTACTTAGTGTAGGAAGTAAAGTATATTTATTTATCCTTGTGCGTGTGTGTGTGTGTGTGTGTGTGTGTGTTAGAGTGGCTTAATTTTTCTCTTTGTCTGTCTGTCTGTCTGTGTGTGTGTGTGTGTGTCTGTCTGTCTGTCTGTCTCTCTCTCTCTCTCATGTTACAATTCTGAAGCCATTACTCCATCCCCTTATCCTGCCTTACCTCTCACTAAGCACCCTCATACACTTCTGGACTCATTTCCTTCTCCCAATCTCTGCCTTCCACCCTCCCTCCAACCTTCCTTCCCTCTTACATTCTCCTCTCAGACCACCATCCACATTTCCCTTCTGCTTCTCCCACATTTCCTTCCCTAAATTAAGAGCCGATATTTTTTCCTCACAAAAGTACTATTTTCATGTACCTAAGAGTTTTATCTATACTACAAGATGATCCTCCTTACTTTCTCCTGTATACTTCTAATGGGAGAAGTGATGGATCTGGGGAAACAAAATGAGTTACTGTCTTTGTTTTAGGCTCATATTAACCATGTACGAACGATCTCACTACGCCCAGTGGATAGGATGTTGTGCGTTGCTGTTGTTGAAAGGTTTTCCTCCCCTGTAGAGCGGGCTGGGTCACACGTTAGCCCGGTCAGTGGGAGTGAGCTGTAGTAGTGAGTTGTTCATTTCTTGACATTAACTTATCGAACAGCTAAAAGTTCTTGTTTCATCATTCTCGGTGGCTTTGAAAAATCTTCAGGACAGTGTTGGCTATTTCACCGGCGTTAAGATGTAGTGTGATGTATGTGTCGTCGGCAGGTTTAACGTTGTTAGGCTCGACGTCGTTCGAAGTCTTGTCTCTCTGGGATGGTGTGGTGGTGTCACTGTTGGCCATATGCAGGTGTGAATCCTTACGCTTTCTCTGGTTCCTCTTGTGTGGTGGTGGAGAGGGAGAAACACAGGGCTCTTCGGTGGTCGAGTTTCCCGTCGTCTTGTCAGCATGAGATGGTGATTATGGTGGAGGATCCTGTTGGTCTTGACCGGTGTCCATTGGTGGTGGAGCCGGGTTGTCCTCAGGCAGAGAGGGAGAGGGAGGGGCTGGGGGAGAGGTGGTAGCAACAATGACTGCCTCCTCTGGCATGGTGATGGAGGGCAGTTTCTTGTGTTGGAGGAGTAGAAGGATCAGTTTGGCGAGGGCAGCTGTCTTTTTGCGCAAGGGCGAATGAGGCCTGAAAACGGACAAAGATCCGAGCCTGCTGGATGGTTCCCTCGCCAGTTGCAGCTCGATGATGCCGTGGTCAGCGTGGTGGTGCGTAGCTCGATCCCTCTAAATAGAAACCAGTGGGCTGGTTACTCCAACAGCCTTTGGTCCTTTCGTCCCCTTTTTGATGGAGAACTTGACCCTCTCACCTCCTTTGCAAAGGCCTCCTGACTTTCCCAGGGTTGGGCTTCGTAATGGAGGAGCCGTGAACGAAGAAATTCCATTCGTCGTCCTCCCTGATGATAAAATCAGTGGTGTTTGTGGTTGTACCACTTGACCTGCCCCTTGTAGATGGTGGTGGAGAGACAGGTCTTGGGAGGCTGGGATGGTGTTTCTGTCCACGATGTTCTCGCCATGGGGAAGAGGTGTTGATTCTATGGCTGCTCGACCGGATCTGTATTATGATTACATTTCTCACTACCACTGCTGTCACTGTTCACTATCGTAATCCCCCACTTTCCCTTCTCCATTACACTTTATCCTCTTACAATCAACAAATCTGGACACATATCCCAGCCTCTCCCCTCAGCCTTCTTTTCCAGCTGCTATTCTGAGGATGTTTCCTGCTCTTTAACGCTCCTTCCCCTCTCATTCCTGTCGCTAGGTATGACCCTATTTATCATCTCCGAGCCGTTGCAGTTACGAGAGGACAGGACGACACAAAATCTGCTGTATAGAATATGTCACAGGCTAGTGACATCTCGCGCTGATGGGATTAAAAGGTAACTCTCTCATAGTTACCCGTAGAAATATTAAAAAGCACGGAATTGTGTGCAAAAATGTTAACAATGGCTTGAAGGAAAATGACTGTGTAGTAAACTAAAAGGGGTACTCTCATATTTATCTCTGGAATTATGGAAAACGAGGGAATGTGTGTAAAACTGCAAATAATGGCTTGAAAGAAAACGAGTGCATAGTAAGAGAAAAGGGAAACTCATATTTGTTCTTAAGAATTTGAGAAAGTCCGAGAATGTGTATAAAAATGTAAATACTGGCTTGAAAGAGAACGAGTGAGGGGTAAACAAAAAGGGGAACTCTCATATTTACCCCTATGAACGCGAAGAAATGTGAGTGAAAGTGTCAACAATGGCTTGGAAAAGGAGTGTGTTGTAAAATAAGAAAAAAAAAAAAACTAAATGTTCCATTGTTCCCAGGCTTATATTTCCCCCTAGAATTAAAGGATAGCTCTCTGATGAGTCTTTAGAGGGAAAAGAAAAAAAAATGTGAGGGAAGAATGAAATGCCTATAAACAGCGAGACAAAGTGGCTGCATCACCAGTCAGCACGTAAAATCTGCTCTACCAGATGTGTCAGGGGGTCGGCCATAGTCATAAGCATTTTAAGACCAGCGTAAACATAGGACATATAGTGCAATGCTTTGCTTGACGTGTGTGTGTGTGTGTGTGTGTGTGTGTGTGTGTGTGTGTGTGTGAAGAAGACAGCTATAAAGTTTTGATCTGATTTGGACTAAAGTTGATGGAAGGGTTGAGGGTCACAGAAAGGATAAACCTGCTGATAATAGGTCAAACGTTAAGGTCATATGGCGAAATCAACTTTAACATATTTTATATATGTTAAATCGGACTCGGAAATGTTCAGAGTAGGGCAAGGATGAAGGAATTCGATTTTGCGAATAACCAGTCAAAGGAAAACGTCACAAGTCAATGCCAAATGTTCCCGATAAGTGATAGCTTCTTATTTGTTATCCGTCATCGCCTCGCGGGGAGGGTGCCTCAGGGACGGGTATTGTTTTCACTTGGTTTGTTTGTTTTTTTGGCTGTCTGTCTATCTTTCCATCTGTCTGTTCACAACTTTACACGAGAACTGCTAGTTCGATTTTGACAAAAATTACTGGGATGATTGGCTATGATCTTCTGATCACCTGATTAAATTTTGTCCCAAATTGGGCGGAGGCCCAGGCAGTAGGCCAAAAAAATGTAAAAAAAAAAAAAAAAAAAAAAAGTTTTCTCACTATACCTCCTTTCAAATTCGTCAAATCGACATGAAACTCAAACGTAAGGGTGCATGTTTCAAATCTGCATCCCATAACATGCCTCATTATACCAGAGGGGTCACACTCAAGTTAGAGGTAGGGGGGTTAACGTCAGGTCGGTCAGGCCTCAAATTTCAAATGGACATAAAAGCGTCAATTTTCACCCAATTTACTCCAAATTTAATATGTGACATCTTTGACTAGATATCCTGTTGTGCTTATACATCAGCACTAAAATGACTGGCGGGGACAGGTTTGCTTGACACAGCTTCTTGTTCTTATTGTTGTGGACCAGACTCGGTGGAATGCGTGGAATGAATGAGGGTCTTCTACGATGAAGAGATTCGATATCGAGAACGGTATGTCAATGATTCGGATAAAAACAATCTTGCTCCGAGTATGAAGGGCTGAAGACCGGACAAAAATAAAGTATTTCAATTTTGCATGTATGCTGTATGTACAGTGACATATATAGACAGAGTTCAATAAGTACGTCTGCTAGTTCTTTTACAGAGGGATACACTGGGTGTGGCAGGTGATTGCAGCATGGGTCCTGAAGGTGCCTGGTCATGATTTAGTGATGTTTGTAAGTGTTTTCTAGAGCTGAAAGAGGTATCTGTGAAGTGGCT
Organism: Coenobita brevimanus; assembly: GCF_032717465.1. NCBI lineage: Eukaryota > Metazoa > Arthropoda > Malacostraca > Decapoda > Coenobitidae > Coenobita > Coenobita brevimanus. The sequence goes on from NC_136956.1 coordinate 20,047,868, forward strand.
GAGTGTTATTAAAATGGCCTGATATTTGTCTATGTTTTGCTTTATACTTCGTTATTTGCTTGCTGGAGCCTTATGATGATCTTGTTTGTGTGTGGGCGAGGGAGTCGGTTCTGTGCAGGAGAGGGTGTCGTTTGTGTGTGGGAGAGGGTGTTTCTTTGTGGGAGAGGGTGTCATTTGCTTGTGGGAGAGGGCATGGTTTGTGTGAAGGAGAGGGTGTCGTTTGTGTGTGGGAGAGGGTGTTTCTTTGTGGGAGAGGGTGTCATTTGCTTGTGGGAGAGGGCATGGTTTGTGTGTGGGAGAGGGCGTAGTTTGCATGTGGGAGAGGGTGTCGTTTGCGTGGGAGAGAGGGTGCTATTTTTATGTGGGAGAAAGTTGTTGAATTGAGTTGTTATATATGGCGACCGATCTACAGTATGAAATATGGATTGTAGCTTTTTGTGTTGTCCCTTGGAATGTGCTGTTTGTCTGTGTAAGTAGATGTAATTATTTTACCATTGCCAAACTCGTTCTGCGCGAACCGAGGGGGTTGGGAGCCAGGAAAGGGGAAGCGGGGTATTGTTTTGAACGGAAGTGGACCGGTTTGAGCGGAAGTACAGGTGCAAAGTGTATGAACTAAGGATGAACAGGTGCAAGGATGAGTTTGGTAGAAAGGAAGGACAGGTTGGAACTAGTTTGGGTGGAAGTGGAAGGACGAAGGACAGGTGCAAGGGTCAATGTTTGTTTACGGAAGGAGAAAGGGTGAATGGTCGAAGGAAGAACAGGTGCAAGATGAATTCGGTTTGGATAGAAGTGGAAAGACTTACGAAGGAAGGACGAATTGGAACTACTTTTCGGTGGAAGTGGACAGGTGCAAAGTCAGTGTGTGTGTTTGTTTACGGAAGTAGAGACTGTGTGTGTGTGGAGGACCGTTTGAAAGGTCTTGTGAATGGAAAGACGGGATGCAGGTTCATGCGTGTTTAGTATATGAAAGGAGAGAGAGAGAGAGAAAGAGAGAGAGAGTGGAAGAAGGACGGGACAAGGGTTAGGTCCTTTTTACACACGCGTGTTTAGTATAGCAGAGAGAGAGAAAGAGAGAGAGAGAGAGAGAGAGAAATTGGAAGAAGGATGTGACGAGGGTTAGGTCCTTGATACACAGATCGTTTTCGGCCGTGGTGGCATAGGCTAAGAAGTGATAGAAAATGGGGATAACTTACGTTCGCAGGCCACCCCTTAAGTCGTGTGCCCACGACGAAGGCGGTGGTGATCCGTCTTTCTCTTGACAGTTTTGGTAATCCTCATAGCACATCTTATCTGTCGAGAGTCCATGACGGTGGGACACGCTTTCTCCCGCCGAAGGTGTTGGTGATCCTCCTTTCCCACTTCCACTCCCTCATCCCACATCCCCACCATGCCCGATGCCCTTCACACGAGTGGCGGAGGTCCCTTCTTGTCACTGGACAGAATCCGACTGATTTCCCACCTTTTAGGAGGGAATCCATCTGAGTGACAAGTATTTATACGAAGGTGGCGTGGGGAGTTGCCACGACACACTTTCTCTGTCTCCCTACCTCCTATCTCCCTCCATCCTTCCCTCATTTCCCCTTCCCGTCCCTCTTAACAAATACCCGTCCATCCATCACAATGGAAAGACACCAACTAATCTCTTGCATTTTTGGAAACGACTCTATCGATGGACTGTGATTAGAGTTAGTGATAGCGTGAGGATGCTACCATTTTTGACAGATGTTCGGCTCTGGTCTCACTTCCCCAACTCTGCCTCTCTACCATAAATATTCTTTTAATCAGATTTTTTTTTTTAGTCGTTGCGTATACATGTTAGCATGGACGGTGGAAACTATTTTGCATGTACAAATCTCGTTGATTTTAGTTTTTCTGAAACCTTCCTATGGACAGAAAAACTCTCGGAGATAAATAATCGAGTTCTTCCGAGTATCAAAGGCATGATTCAAGATATCGTACTTTTTCAGAAATTCTGGGAAATTTCAAAAATAACTCTGAGTAAGGAGAAAATAAAAAATGCCGAAAATGAAATGCTAAAACGGTTTTTTCTGTGCATCATCACCGAGGAAGGTATTGGAACTCAGGGGTACAAATGAGACACACACACACACACACACACACACACACACACACACACAAACAGTATTATCAAGGATAATGGCAAATTATGAGAAAACTGCTTCATACTCACGCATTACAACCGGATACAGGTAAATTGAAAAAAATCATTTTAAAGTTAAAATTAAAGACAAAGAACCTTGTAGCTGGTAGAGCATTGTAAAAATGACAGGAGATGCAGTAGGACCCAAGAAATTCGGGGTTGACAGAAATGAGTAGTTACACTGTAGGAATACACAGAACACTGATGACGGGAGTTATAAATGAGAGCGAAATGACTACTGGGAATACAGCAATTGTGAAAGTCTGACTGTGTACAAGGGCGAAATTTACAAGTATTCAACACGGGAATGACTTGAGGAATGGGAAATAGAGCTTTTGACCATGCAGGATAGATACAACGGGCTCATTCAAAGAAAAAAATCAAGATATGAAAAAAAAAAAAACACTAATGCCAACGGTACAGTCATTACATGTTTGTTTAAATGTGTTGCATGGTTTCTATACACCTTGATATCTATACATCCGTCCAGTGATGGTAATGGACGTTTGAGTCGACTTCTAGCTTGGTATACGCTGTTTTTGATAACACTTTTTCCATCACTCATATACATTTTCGATGCTATTAGTCAGCAGGATTTTATCGATGGAATTGTAATTGCAAGGAAAAGTCCAGATCAGCATCCTACTCAGGTTGCCGATCTTATGGTAGAGACAAACTGGCATTCTTGGAAAATAAATTCTCCAAATAGTAGATCTTCATTATTAACCCGACCCATCCCGACCACTTTTCCACCACTGACTCCCCCCGGTCCTAACCAATTTTGGAAAAAAAAAAAAAAAAATTGCTCAAACCTTCGCTTTTGGTGAGACATCGAAAATTCATAGAGAAATCGCTCACCTGAGGTTTAAAATACTCAAAACAGGTAGCATTACTCCTTAACTTACTGGGTTTTCTATCAGGTTGGCTCAAAAGAAAACGAGTTCTATGGGAGGGTAACTATTCCACACCACTTATAAATGGTATTTATTTATTTATTTGATACGAATTAATATGTAGTACGAGAGTATATTGGTTTTCACACAGTTATATAGGCAATATAAGCATTGTTTCACTGACGAAACACATCAACATACCTGACCTTTTTTGGTGACATTACCTGATCATCATTTCTGACTGTTTCTTCCTCTAATGCTACATAAACTTTGTCCTCAACATTGTCATCGATTAGGGAATCACTCTGGCCCTGAATTTCATACTATGACATGACATGTCTTTACTCTAGTAACAGGTGAATTGCCGAGGGAATGGCGTTCGAAGGGGGGGAGGTCATGCTGGGTAAGGCATTGTCCCTGCCTGGCATCTTGTATAGGAAGGTGTCCCGTGTATACGTACAGTTACCTCCACTTCTAACGAGTGCAAAGGGTGGTGTGCTTGGTGAAATGTGGCACCACTGTGTTTATTTATATCGTAGTACTAGTAAGTGAATGGGCAGACCTGGCAGAGTTTCCCCTCTGCTACACTATCTAGTACCCACAGAAACAATTTTCTATCAAATCATACTCTGTCTACAAATACAAGTGTTTGCCACGTATGTATAGCGGAAGGTAGAGAAAAATAGTAATACCATTGGCTCCCACTGTTTCTCTGACAGCAAATGACTAAGGCGAGGTGGAACTGAGGGAAAAGGGGGATAGGTGGTGGGGGCGCATGTATCGAAACTTTGTCGTGTTTCGTTTAGAAGGATGAAGCGTGTGATCATACAGATATTCTAAGGTGATCTGTAACTCCGTATGCAATAACGTGTATTGGATAAATGTTGGAGTCTTAATGGTCGCCATACAATGAGGTGAACAACTGTAGTTGAACACAAATGTTAGAAGGTGAGATGTCCGGTGTCTCGAAATGTGGTTCACCTGAGTCTAGTGAGTGTGCGACTCAACTGCTGTAACATTTTTGTGGCTGGGCCAGGGTGGCCATAAATGATTCATAATTATGCACGTGAAACAATGGTCATGCCATGTTGTGCATCATCCAGTCTCTTTTATTGTGAGGAAAAACAATCATTGTATTCACAAACCAAGGTATAAGAAGATGTCCTGTAGCATAGGATTATAGCTACTTTGAGTGTTGGACAGCTATTGGCTTATTGTGCGAAAATGTTGTGCAGTCATCATACTGATGGATGACACGGAGGTAATGAGATACTGTATTTGCATAATGAATGCATGTCTTGTATTATAATAATTGAAATAACGGTGTTACAAATTTTCAGTCCAAAAATGATGTCGCTTTCTTCGAGGTTCTAATGCATTACTCTGGATAATTGTGACGCGACATCCACAAATATTGATCATCGTATACTACACTCTTTTTAAAACATTCATACGTTAGCTTTTATACAAGTATTACACACTCAGGCCTTCCTTAGCTCCAGGCGCATTATACTATCAAATCGTGCATCTACTTTCACACACTGTTCATTCAGAAGGAGAAATATTTCCATTACCATGCATGTCTGTCCGTTGTCTGTCATTATAACACCAGGTTATAGTATATGACCACGGCTACACAAAATATATCGGTGGCGTGGTGCTCTGGGAGAGTATAAAACTGCATAATTATATTCAACGTGTGATTGCGCAGATAGTCTGGTAATAAGCTTCACCGACTTATTCACACTCAAGCCATGCTAGCAGCCAAAGTCGCGGTTTTGGTGACTGGACTGACTGACTATTGAACACACTTTCACCTTTCAGCAGTGTGAATGTGGCCCTGTTTTCAACCAATTGAAGCAATATGTGGTACAGTGAATAATGCAATTTTATATGTAAAGTAAGGGGTGTTTTAGGCACCGTTTCATCATACAGGCTTATACAGTACAACACAGCCAAGGATAAGCTGGTCCTACGGTAGAATAAAGGTTGAGTGGTACTGGAACGTTCAAGGAAACATCGGCAACATTGGTGCACCAGCACCTGCATGGTAAAACTAAACCACAGAGCTTTAGGAAAAATATCCCCGGGTTCTGAAGCTACCCCACGTCATCCAGTAGATTTACACAAGGTCATTGATAAGGCTTTAATCGTCGTAGTGATGCGATATGATAAGGAAGTCAGTATCAGGTTTCGTTAACCATTATACGAGGAAGGGCCGGTATCGTATGCACGGAGTGACTTATGCTGAAAGGTACCCTTCCGGTCAGTGCGCATGAGTCAAGTGGCCGTTTAGCTTTGATTTTGGAAGTATACGCATGTTATCTCAAATTTTGTGCCATTTATCAACATTGTATGAAATACATGTGTCAGGAAGATAGTTGGATGTCTTATCACACTTGTAGGTAACTATAGGTCGATATATGTTTATATATAAGGAAAGGTATATATGTATGTTACAGGCAGATTGTGAAATTAGTCATTTCATGAATTAAAATTAGTTTAGTTTAGGTTTTTTAAGGTTAGGTTGATATAGGATAAGGTTAGGTTTAGGTTAGGTTAGATTTGGTTAGGTTAGGTTAATATAGGTTTAATAGAGAAGGGAACGGTAACTTCCAGCATAAAGTCACCCCGTGCATATGACACAGGAATTTATGAAGCAGACAGACAGAGAGAAAGACAGATAGACAAACAGACAGACTGGTTCATTCATGGTGTCACTAAAAGTTGCTACTATACGACAGAACAGACCCACGGAAGGATAGGGTGATCCTTGTCTCCCCGGGTGTCCTTCTACAGTGACGATAGCCTCATATCACCCACCTGGGACAGTCTGAGCATAACAAGACTCCTTGGTTACAGGTTATTTGAGAGAGAGAGAGAGAGAGAGAGAGAGAGAGAGAGAGAGAGTGAGAGAGGGGGGGGGTTTCTGTTTCTTTCTTTATATATATATATATATATAACAGCAGCGAGACAAAATGTATTGTGATTATATTTTTCACTACCACTGATGTCACTGTTCACTATCGTAATCCCCCACTTTCCCTTTTCCATTACACTTTATCCTATGACAATCTACAAATCTGGACACATATCATCCCAACCTCTCCCCTCACCCTTCTTTTGCAGCTCCGATTCTGATGACGTTTCCTGCTCTTTAACGCTCCTCCCCCTCTCATTCCCGTCGCTAGGTATGACCCTATTTATCATGTTGGAGTCGGTGCAGTTACGAGAGGACAGGACGGCACAAAATCTGCTTTGTAGAATATGTTACAGGCTAGCCACATCTCGCCCTGATGGGGTTAAAAGGTAACTCTCTCATAGTTACCCTTAGAAATATTAAAAAGCACGGGAATGTGTGAAAAAATGTTAATAATGGTTTGAAAGAATATGATTGTGTAGTAAACTAAAAGGGGTACTTTTATATTTATATCTGGAATTATGGTAAACGAGGGAATGTGTGTAAAACTGCAAATAATGGCTTGAAAGAAAACGAGTGCGTAGTAAGAGAAAAGGGAAACTCTCTCATATTTGTTCTTAAGAATATGAAAAAGTGAGAGAATGTGTGTAAAAATGTAAACAATGGCTTGAAAGAGAACGAGGGAGGGGTAAACAAAAAGGGGAACTCTCATATTTACCTCTATGAACGCGAAGAAATGTGAGTGAAAGTGTCAACAATGGCTTGGAAAAGGAGTGTGTTGTAAAATAAGAAAAAAAAAAAAAACTAAATGTTCCATTGTTCCCAGGCTTATATTTCCCCCTAGAATTAAAGGATAGCTCTCTGATGAGTCTTTGGAGGTAAAAGAAAAAAAAAGTGAGGGAAGAATGGAATGCCTATAAACAGCGAGACAAAGTGGCTGCATCATCAGTCAGCACGTAAAATCTGCTCTACCAGATGTGTCAGGGGGTCGGCCATAGTCATAAGCATTTTAAGACCAGCGTAAACATAGGACATATAGTGCAATGCTTTGCTTGACGTGTGTGTGTGTGTGTGTGTGTGTGTGTGTGTGTGTGTGTGTGAAGAAGACAGCTATAAAGTTTTGATCTGATTTGGACTGAAGTTCATGGAAGGGTTGAGGGTCACAGAAAGGATAAACCTGCTGATAATAGGTCAAACGTTAAGGTCATATGGCGAAAATCAACTTTAACATATTTTATATATGTTAAATCGGACTCGGAAATGTTCAGGGTAGGGCAAGGATGAAGGAATTCGATTTTGCGAATAACCAGTCAAAGGAAAACGTCACAAGTCAATGTCAAATGTTCCCAATAAGTGATAGCTTCTTATTTGTTATCCGTCCCAACCCCGCGGAGGGGGGGTGGGACTCAGGGACGGGTATTGTTTTCACTTGGTTTGTTTGTTTTTTTGGCTGTCTGTCTATCTTTCCATCTGTCTGTTCACAACTTTACACGAGAACTGCTAGTTCGATTTTGAAAAAAATTACTGGGATGATTGGCTATAATCTGATCACCTGATTAAATTTTGCGCTAAATTGGGGCGAGGCCCAGGCAGTAGGCCAAAAAATGTAAAAAAAATAAAATAAATAAAGTTTTCTCACTATACCTCCTTTCAAATTCGTCAAATCGATATGAAACTCAAACATAAGGGTGCATCTTTCAAATCTGTATCCCATAACATGCCTCATTATACCAGAGGGGTCACACCCAAGTTAGAGGTAGGGGGGTTAATGTCAGGTCGGTCAGGCCTAAAATTTCATATGGACATAAAAGCGTCAATTTTCACCCGATTTACTCCAAATTTGATATGTGACATCTTTGACTAGATATCCTGTTGTGCTTATACATCAGCATTAAAATGACTGGCGGGGACAGGTTTGCTTGGCATCGTTTCTTGTCCTTATTGTTGTGGACCAGACTCGGCGGAATGGGTGGAATGACTGAGGGTTTTCTACGATGAAGAGATTCGATATCGAGAACGGTATGTCAATGATTCAGATAAAAACAATCTTGCTCGGACTAGGAAGGGCTGAAGACCAGAAGACTCACCGACATGTCGTAAAAATACCCCCGCTAATACCAATACACCGGTCCTGTATGAGACAGCCCTAGCATGTATTCAATATGGATGGTGGGTATTAGCGCCGAGGTGGTGACATGTGAGGTGTATGGTATGTAGGAGGACTGCTGGGTCTTGATAGCAGACTGTGAAGCCTATGCCCAAAGTCGGACACATAAGAAAAAATAAATAAAAAAATAAACTATTTTAACTTTGTATGTATGCTGTAAGTAGAGTGACTTATATATACACAGAGTTCCATTAGTACGTCTGCTAGTTCTTTTACAGAGGGATACACTGGGTGTGGAAGGTGATTGCAGCGTTGGTCCTGAAGGTGTCTGGTCATGATATAGTGATGTTTGTAAGTGTTTTCTAGAGCTGAAAGAGGTATCTGTGAAGTGGCTGAGTGTTTTTAAAATGGCCTGATATTTATTTGTGTATGTTTTGCTTTATACGTCGCTATTTCCTTGCTGAAACCTTATGATGATGTTGTTTGTGCGTGGGTGAGGGAGTCGGTTGTGTGCAGGAGAGGGTGTCGTTTGTGTGTGGGAGAGGGCATGGTTTGTGTGTGGGAGAGGGCGTAGTTTGCATGTGGGAGAGGGTGTCGTTTGCGTGGGAGAGAGGGTGCCATTTTTATGTGGGAGAAAGTTGGTGAAGTGAGTTGTTATATATGGCTACCGATCTACAGTATGAAATATGGATTGTAGCTTTTTGTGTTGTCCCTTGGGATGTGCTGTTCCTCTGTTAAGTAGATGTAATTATTTTACCATTGCCAAACTCTTTCTGCGCGAAACGGGGGGTTGCGAGCCAGGAAAGGGGAAGCGGGGTATTGTTTTGAACGGAAGTGGACCGGTTTGAGCGGACGTACAGGTGCAAAGTGTATGAACTAAGGATGAACAGGTGCAAGGATGAGTTTGGTAGAAAGGAAGGCCGGGTTGGAACTAGTTTGGGTGGAAGTGGAAGGACGAAGGACAGGTTCAAGGGTCAGTGTCTGTTAACGGAAGGAGAAAGGGTGACTGGTCGAAGGAAGAACAGGTGCAAGATGAATTCGGTTTGGATAGAAGTGGAAAGACTTACGAAGGAAGGACGGATTGGAACTACTTTTCGGTGGAAGTGGACAGGTGCAAAGTCAGTGTGTGTGTTTGTTTACGGAAGTAGAGACTGTGTGTGTGTGGAGAACCGGTTTGAAAGGTCTCGTGAATGGAAAGACGGGATGCAGGTTCATGCGTGTTTAGTATACGAAAGGAGAGAGAGAGAGAGAGAGAGAGAGGAAGAAGGACGGGAGACGGGTTAGGTCCTTTTTACACATGAGTGTTTAGTATAGCAGAGAGAGAGAGAGAGAGAAATTGGAAGAAGGATGTGACGAGGGTTAGGTCCTTGTTACACAGATAGTTTTCGGCCGTGGTGGCATAGGCTAAGAAGTGATAGAAAATGGGGATAACTTACTTTCGCAGGCCACCCCTTAAGTCGTGTGCCCACGACGAAGGCGGTGGTGATCCGTCTTTCTCTTGACAGTTTTGGTAATCCTCATAGGACATCTTTTCTGTCGAGAGTCCATGACGGTGGGACACGCGTTCTCCCGCCGAAGGTGTTGGTGATCCTCCTCTCCCACTTCCACTCCCTCATCCCACATCCCCACCATGCCCGATGCCCTTCACACGAGTGGCGGAGGTCCCTTCTTGTCACTGGACAGAATCCGGCTGATTTCCCACCTTTTAGGAGGGAATCCATCTGAGTGACAAGTGTTTATACGAAGGTGGCGTGGGGAGTTGCCACTACACACTTTCTCTGTCTCCCTACCTCCTATCTCCCTCCATCCTTCCCTCATTTCCCCTTTCCGTCCCTCTTAACAAATACTCGTCCATCCATCACAATGGAAAGACACCAACTGATCTCTTGCATTTTTGGAAACGACTCTATCGATGGACTGTGATTAGAGTTAGTGATAGCGTGAGGATGCTACCATTTTTGACAGATGTTCGGCGCTGGTCTCACTTCCCCAACTCTGCCTCTCTACCATACACATTCTTTTAATCAGATTTTTTTTTTTCAGTCGTTGCGTATACATGTTGGCATGGACGGTGGAAACTATTTTGCATGTACAAATCTCGTTGATTTTAGTTTTTCTGAAACCTTCCTATGGACAGAAAAACTCTCGGAGATAAATAATCGAGTTCTTCCGAGTATCAAAGGCATGATTCAAGATATCGTACTTTTTCAGAAATTGTGGGAAATTTCGAAAATAACTCTGAGTAAGGAGAAAATAAAAAATGCCGAAAATGAAATGCTAAAACGGTTTTTTCTGTGCATCCTCACCGAGGAAGGTATTGGAACTCAGGGGTACAAATGAGACACACACACACACACACACACACACACACACACACAGAGGGATTCAATCTAGGCGGACGTGCGTCACCGGCGCTCCGTACCAAAACATTACGGCCAGTGGCATTACCTAAATTTATATCTTTGTATGAGTCAAGCTCAGTACCAGGTTAGATTAAATGATTGTTCATTATTAAAAGGAAAAAAATAATAAGTTTAAACAAGACTTGTTCAAACAGGAAATAGAACCAAGACGAAAGAATACGCTGAGGCGTCTCTGAGGTTTGTTTAGACTACAACAAAACGGAGATTGTAAGTACATGCTTTGCACTTTAAGTATTGCAAAATGGATACATACTTTAGTAAAGCAAATTTGGAAAAGAAAAGGGATAAAGGTAAAAAGCAAAATGATGATTTCTACCAAGAACTGGTTGAAGTAGAGACTCACAATAGACTGGTCGAACGTGTAAGCAAACTAGAAATGGCTTTCAAAAATGAAATTGATGAAATAAAGTAGCAGATGCACTTGCAAAAGGAAGAAATAGAAAAACTAGGAAGAGAGGCCAATGAGAAAGACACAACCATCAGTGAACTAACAGTGGAATTGAGTACACTTAGGAAGAAAATGAGTGAAATGGCAAGTACAGTAGTCAATCACGAGAGTGTTATGGAAGAGTTCAAAAATGACACAGAGACAATTAGGCAAGTTAGCAGTCTTATTGACCAGAGCAGTGATATTGAGGAGAAGATAACACAAGTGAATGAAGCTGTGCAAAGCTACAAAAATGATGTAGAAACCACGTATGCTGAAATGGTGAAAGTAAAGAAAGACTTAGAAACAAGGGTGGAGGAAAAAAGCATTAAAAAGGAGGTGAAAAGAATAATCCAAAACAATCCAAAGTTAGTCAGAGATTCAGTGGAGATAAACAAATCAATAGTAATCACTGGTATAGAAGAGGAAGAAGTTAAAAACAAGATCACAAGAGACAAAAAGGAGATGACAAATGTAATGAACTTACTGAAAGAAGTATCAGAGGAAATCTGTAGTAAAGACATAGAGGAACACAAAAGGTTAGGAAAATACGAGAAAAGCAAGACAAGACCTCAAAAGGTGACTTTCCAGAGTGTAAACACTGTGGAAGAGATACTAAAAAATGCAAAGAATCTTATGGAAAAAGAGGAGTTCAAAAATGTATGGATAAAAAGATGCCTAACACAAGAGGAACTGGAATTACTGAAAGAGAAAAGGGAGGAAGCAAAAACAAAAAATGAGGGAAGATCAGAAAAGGAGAAGAAATTTTTCAACAAAGTAATAGGATTGCAGGTACGAAAGTGGTACACAAACAGGATGGAAGAAAAAGGAGGAAGGTAGTAGAACCATGTCATGACAAGTATATAAACAAGATGATAAAGTTGATGTACTCAAATGTGGATGGAATGGTATGTAAATTACTAGAGATGAGTGATTATGTCCGAGAAAATGAACCACAAATAATATGCCTAACTGAAACAAAATTAACACCAAGGATATCCAATGACATACTAAACTTAGAGGAATACAATATATGGAGAAGAGACAGAAATTTAAAAAAAGGAGGAGGAATTATAATATTAACTAAGAAAAATCTAAAAGTCAAGGAAATAAAACTAGATATACCATCACAAGTAGAACTGATTGCAGTAGAGATCGACACATCTGAAGGTAAAGTAATTGTAGCCAATTTGTACATGCCACCCAGATCAAACACATGGGAAAGAGACGAATATGAGGACCTGGCAGAGAGTACAATTCAGAGTATAAGATCATTGCTACATGAAATGGAAGAGAAATCGGAAAGAATTATACTAACTGAGGACTTCAATAAAAATATAAATTGGAATACTCTAGATATAAATAGCCAAGAAAGCTGTTGGGACCAAAATCTCCTGGATCTCGTACAAGAGTTTTTCTTAATGCAACATGTGAGGGAAACCACCAGAAAAAGAGGACTTGATGTACCTTCAGTGCTAGATCTAATATTTACAAGGCAAGAAAATGATATTGACAGTTTAATATATCACCCTCCACTCGGCAAAAGCGATCATGCAGTACTAAATTATAACTTCAGGATAGCATACGACATAGTAAACAGCAATGACAGTTACAAAAAGAGCCGAAACTATAAAAAGGGAAATTATCAAGACCTAAAGAAGTATTTCTTAGAAGTTGATTGGGAAAATTAGCTTAGAGGACAAGATTTAAATGCTGTATATAAAAATTTTTGTGAATTTTATGAAATAGGAGTCCAGAAGTACATCCCACAGCACAAAGAAGCAGATAAGAAAATACAGAAATGGTTCAATACAGAATGTACAAAATCAAAAGAAAGAAGAGATTTGTTGTGGAATAGATACAGAAGACACAATAGTGAAAGGGCGTATAATAATTACAAACAGGCAAGAAACGACTATACAAGAATAAGGAGGGAAGGCCAAAAACAGTTTGAGGAGGATATAATAAATAAAAGTAGTGATCAACCAAAGCTGTTTTACAGCTATATCAGAAGCAAAACCAAAGTAAAAGTTATAATACAATCTATTACGGACGAGGGAATCACTTATACACAAGAGAAAGATATTTGTGAAGCACTAAATAAGAATTTCCAATTAGTTTTTACAGAAGAAAAAAATTTTGAGAGGGACAATGTGGAACACGCATGTCCACACATACTACTAGTTATACAAATAGCAGAAAAAGTAATACAGGAGGAGTTAAGTAGATTAGACAGAGGAAAAGCAAGTGGTCCTGATGAAATTTCATGTTGGGTATTACGAGAATGTGCAAAGGAGTTAAGTAAACCATTATTTATAATTTTCAAGAAATCCTTGAGACAAGGTAAACTACCTGATATTTGGAAAAAGCAAATATTGTCCCCTTATTCAAGAAAGGAAATAGACAAAATCCACTCAACTACCGACCAGTATCATTGACCAGTGTTGTAAGCAAGGTATTAGAAAAACTTATAAGAAAAGCTTGGGTAAATCATCTAGAAGAACACAATATGATAACAGAAAGGCAGTTTGGTTTCAGAAAAGGAAAATCATGTGTTACTAATCTGTTGAGCTACTATGACAGAGTAACAAACACAATACAGGAAAGGGAAGGATGGGTGGACAGTATCTATTTAGATTTCAAGAAAGCTTTTGACACAGTACCACACCAAAGACTTTTATGGAAACTGTACCATCAAGGAGGAATTCGAGGCAAACTGTTTTGTTGGATGCAAGACTTTCTCATAAAAAGAGAAATGAGGAAAGTACTAAGAGGAAACTACTCATCATGGAAAGAAGTGACTAGTGGAGTACCACAGGGTTCAGTGCTGGCACCAATCATGTTTTTAGGGTATATAAATGATATAAACAGTAACACTGGAAATGAGAGCTATCTGAATATGTTTGCAGATGATGCAAAAATACAAAGGAGAATTACTAACACAGACTCTTGCAAAGAGCTACAAGAAGAATTAAATAAACTTCATGAATGGAGTAGTACATGGCAAATGGAATTCAATGTGGACAAGTGTCATGTAATCAAGTTTGGTAAAAGTGGAAAAAGACCTGATTGGGATTATAAGTTAGGAAATAAAACCCTATACACATCAGAAAGAGAGAAAGACATAGGTGTGATTATCAATAACAGACTATCTCCGGCTGACCACATCAGCGAGAAGGTACGGAACATGTATACACTGCTTGCAAATATGAGAATAGCATTCACATACATAAATGAAGACATGCTAAGAAGGATAATAACATCATTCATTAGACCAACCCTGGAATATGCATCAGTAGTCTGGAGTCCTCATCTCAAAAAGCATATACACAAGATTGAAAAAGTTCAAAGGGCCGCTACAAGATGGATACCAAGCTTAAGGGACCTAAGCTACGAAGAAAGACTAAATAATCTGAATCTACCAACTTTACAGGAGAGAAGGAAAAGAGGTGACATGATAATGCTATATAAGTGCATATCAGGAAAGGAGAAAATAGACATAAATGATTACTTAACATATGGAGAAGCATCAGCAAGAGGACACTGCAAAAAACTGCATCAGAAGAGAGGTGATAGAGACGTAAGGAAATTCAGTTTCCCAAACAGAGCAATTGATCAATGGAATGCACTACCAAATGAAATAGTGTGTGCCAAAACAATTCACAAATTTAAGGATATGTACGATAAATATGGTTTAAGACACAGGACAGTACGAGCTTGACTCATTCCTGTAAAGATACAATTAGGTAAGAACACACACACACACACACACACACACACACACACACACACACACACACACAAACAGTAATATCAAAGATAATGGCAAATTATGAGAAAACTGTGCTTCATACTCACTTATTACAACCGGATACAGGTAAACTGAAAAAAATCATTTTAAAGTTAAAATTAAAGACAAAGAACCTTGTAGCTGGTAAGAGCATTGTAAAAATGACAGGAGATGCAATATGATCCAAGAAACTCGGGATTGATAGAAATTAATAGTTACATCGTAGGAATACACAGAATACTGATGACGGGAGTTATAAATGAGTGCAAAATGACTCCACCGGGTGTGTACAGCAATCGTGAAAGAGTGACTGTGTACAAGGGCGAAATTTACAAGTATCCAACAAGGGAATGTGCTGAGGAATGGGAGACAGAGCTTTTGACCATGCACGATAGATACAATGGACTCATTGAAAGAATAAAACAAGATATGAAAAAAAAAAAAACACTAATGCCAACGGTACAGTCATTACATGTTTGTTTTTAATTCTGTTGCATGGTTTCTATACACCTTGATATCTCTACACCCGTCCAGTGATGGTAATGGACGTTTGAGTCGACTTTTAGCTTGGTATACGCTGTCTCTGACAACACTTTTTCCATCACCCATATACAACATATTCGGTGCTACCAATCAGCAAGATTTCATCGATGAGATCGTAATTGCGAGGAAAAGTCCAGATCAGCATCCTACTCAGGTTGCCGATCTTATGGTAGAGACAAACTGGCATTCTTGGAAAAAAAATTCTCCAAATAGTAGATCTTCATTATTAACCCACCCCATCCAGACCACTTTTCCACCACTGACTCCCCCCAGTCCCAACCAATTTTGGAAAAAAAAAATTTTTGCTCAAACCTCCGCTTTTGGTGAGACACATCGAAGATTCATAGAGAAATCGCTCACCTGAAGTTTAAACTACTCAATGCAGGTAGCAGTACTCCTTAACTTACTGGGTTTTCTATCAGGCTGACTCCAAAGAAAAAACGAGTTCTATGGGAGGGTAACTATTCCACTCCACTTATAAATGGTATTTATTTATTTATTTGATACGAATTCATATGTAGTGTAATGCTGTGTTTTTAAGGCGACTTCTCGTTGTAAAAACACTAGCTACTGAAGCGGAGTCCTCTTTCTAGACCGGAAGCAAAGCACTAACAAAGGGACAGGACATAAAAACCAGGCAGTATACCTTAACACATCTATTACCTTAATCCTACTCGTAACAATACACATAGAATGATATTTAAGATACAAGGACACAGAGATACAGAGTTAACACTTGGCTCCACAGAGCAGTCATATACACTACAATGTTCACACAGGGAGATCGTGAATTATCTATGATATGGTTTACACATCACTTGGAGGCAGGATATAAATAGGATTGTTCACATGAGGAATAAACAAGGTTGGGAGTCTAGTTTGGGAATATTACTATAAAAGAGGTAGGGTGTGGACAGCGACACTCGACTCTGTCACCTTGTCACGGAGACACGTACACTTAGCTTTTGACTAGCCCGCGCCCTTACCTCAGATGTTCGCAGAAAACTCTCTGACTCTCTTATATGGGGAGGGACTAGGATAATTCACAAAGTTCACTTTCTGCCCTGTTAACACTGAGTTCTGATGGGCCACTATTGACTACGGTTTCTCACGGAGTCACTGTCACTGTTTTCCCTGTTTCCTGGGTAATAGTCACTCTATCTTTCACTTGGAGGTATGGTGCAGGGAGGCTATCCCGTCTGGGGGCCTCGACCTGGGAGGCAGCCCTCGTACTGTGGCCGCATCGGTGGGGTGCAGGGAGGCCCTTTGGTCTGGGGGCCTCGACCTGATAGGTGGCCCTCGGGACTGGGGCCAAACAGCAGGAGTAGTCGGGCCTGCCTTTTCCGACTCTGGGGAGTGAGGGAGCCCGAGTCGCCTTCATCGAGGGTTGGAGAGTCTGGCTGGGGCGTCCTGGGACTGCGGGCACCAAGGGGGAGAGGCGCCGTCAGGACTGGGCTGCGGCAGCGTCTCCTACGGGGCTCCGACAAGAACAAGGAACTCCCAGGTGTAGGCGGTAAGCCCGATATCGGGCCTTGCCACCACTCTAGCGTCTCCTCCGGGGCTATATTCCCAGGTGGTGACGAAGGGCTCCCCGAAGGGAAAGAGGAGAGAGGAGGACTCCCTTTGCCCGTGTCCTCTCGAGTGTGTCTGGAGGCCAGAGCCTGGGGTTGCCTTCCCCTGTCACACACTCTGGCTGTAGCCGTGTACTTGCCCGGCTTACGGGGGACACCTGTCGGACGTATGGGGCCGTCCTTGCGCCGCAGCTGAGGGTCGCCAGCGGGGTGTAGTTCCTGTAGTACGAGACAAGTCGGAGTGAGGGGCACAGAAGCCACACTCCCTCCAATACGGATTGAGTCTACCTTCAGGGGCTTCTCTACCCTGGTACGTGCCCCGGGTGGAGCCGAGTGTCTACCCGTATGGAGAACAACTGCCGGGCGAACAGGGTCGCCCTCACGCCACGGCTTAGGGCCCATGACGGGGTGTTGCTTCCGCAGTTGGGAAGTGCTACATGTACGGTAGCAGGGGCTCTTTACCCTGATCCGTACTCTGGCCGCAGCCGGTAGCTGATCTACCCTAACAGGAACATCTGCCGTCCGAACGGGGTCGCCCTCACGCCACGGCTTAGGGATGTTGCTCCTGAAGGGGAGAACAGCAAGAGAGAGATGCACTGGGGCAACTCTCTCCTTCTAGTGTGTAAAGGCCGGAGCCTGGGGTCACTTTCCCCTTCACACTCTGTATCAGGCCGTAGCCTTGGGCCTCTTGCCCTTGGGCCTCTTGCCCTTGGGCCTCCTGCCCTGGAGGGTGTAACAAAGCCGTCAATTCTGCTTCAGTCCCACCTCTCTTCGGTCGATCACTGCTCCGAGCGCAATGTAGTTTACTTCTCCTGATCACCTGGGGATGGGGCAATTGCGGGGAATAAGGACCTAAGACCGTAAAGTCCTGATGACCCTCTTGATTGAGGTCACTAAACTCACCGGTGTGTCCTCCTCGGGTGGTGGTGGGGTGGCGGCCCGGTGGTGGTGTGGGGGGTGGTGAGGTGGGAGGTCCGGCGCGGGCACGGCGGGCATTTTATGTAGTACGAGAGTATATTGGTTTTCACACAGTTATACAGGCAATATAAGCATTGTTTCACTCACGAAACACATCAACATACCTGACCTTTTTTGGTGACATTACCTGATCATCATTTCTGACCGTTTCTTCCTCTAATGCTACATAAACTTTGTCCTCAACATTGTCATCGATTGGGGAATCACTCTGGCCCTGAATTTCATACTATTGCACGACATGTGTTTACTCTAGTAACAGGTGAATTGCCGAGGCAATGGCGTTCGAGGGGGGGGGGACGTCATGCGGGGTAAGGCATTGTCCCTGCCTGGCATCTTGTAGAGGAAGGTGTCCCGTGTATACGTACAGTTACCTCCATTCTAACGAGAACAGCGGGTGGTGTCCTTGGTGAAATGTGGCACCACTGTGTTTGTATATAACGTAGTACTAGTAAGTGAATGGGCAGACCTGGCAGAGTTTCCCCTCTGCTACATTATCTAGAACCCACAGAAACAATTTTCTATCAAGTCATACTCTGTCTACAAATACAAGTATTTGCCACGTATGTATAGCGGAAGGTAGAGAAAAATAGTAATGCCATTGGCTCCCACTGTTTCTCTGACAGCAAATGACAGGCGAGGTGGAACTGAGGGAAGAGGGGGATAGGTGGTGGGGGCGCATGTATCGAAACTTTGTCGTGTTTCGTTTAGAAGGATGAAGCGTGTGATTATATAGATATTCTAAGGTGATCTTTAATTCCGTATGCAATAACGTGTATTGGATGAATGTTGGAGTCTTAATGTTCGCCATATAATGAGGTGAACAACTGTAACTGAACACAAATATTAGAAGGTGAGATGTCCAGTGTCTCGAGATGTGGTTCACCTGAGTCTAGTGAGTGTGTGACTCAACTGCTGTAACATTTTTGTGGCTGCACCAGGGTGGCCATTAATGATTCATAATTATGCACGTGACACAATGGTCATGCCATGTTGTGCATCATCCAATCTGCTTTATTGTGAGGAACCCCAATCATTGTATTCGCAAACCAAGGTATAAGAAGATGTCCTGTAGTATAGGGTTATAGCTACTTTGAGTGTTGGACAGCTATTGGCTTATTGTGCGAAAATGTTGTGCAGTCATCATACTGATGGATGACGCGGGGGTAATGAGATACTGTATTTGCATAATGAATGCATGTCTTGTATTATAATAATTGAAATAACGGTGTTACAAATTTTCAGTCCAAAAATGACGTCGCTTTCTTCGAGGTTCTATTGCATTACTCTGGATAATTGTGACGCGACATCCACAAATATTGATCATCGTATACTACACTCTTTTTAAAACATTCATACGTTAGCTTTTATACAAGTATTACACACTCAGGCCCTCCTTAGCTCCAGGCGCATTATACTATCAAATCGTGCGTCTACTTTCACACACTGTTCATTCAGAGGGAGAAATATTTCCATTACCATACATGTCTGTCCGTTGTCTGTCATTATAACACCAGGTTATAGTATATGACCACGGCTACACAAAATACATCGGTGGCGTGGTGCTCTGGGAGAGTATAAAACTGCATAATTATATTCCACGTGTGATTGCGCAGATAGTCTCGTAATAAGCTTCACCGACTTATTCACACTCAAGCCATGCTAGCAGCCAAAGTCGCGGTTTTGGTGACTGTACTGACTGACCATTGAACACACTTTCACCTTTCAGCAGTGTGTATGTGGCCCTGTTTTCAACCAATTGAAGCAATATGTGGTACAGTGAATAATGCAATTTTATATGTAAAGTAAGGGGTGTTTTAGGCACCGTGTCATCATACAGGCTTATACAGTACAACACAGCCAAGGATAAGCTGGTCCTACGGTAGAATAAATGTTGAGTGCTGCTGGAACGTTCAAGGAAACATCGGCAACATTGGCGCACCAGCACCTGCATGGTAAAACTAAACCACAGAGCTTTAGGAAAAATATCCCCGGGTTCTGAAGCTACCCCACGTCATCCAGTGGATTTACACAAGGTCATTGATAAGGCTTTAATCGTCGTAGTGATGCGATATGATAAGGAAGTCAGTATCAGGTTTCGTTAACCATTATACGAGGAAGGGCCGGTATCGTATGCACGGAGTGACTTATGCTGAAAGGTACCCTTCCGGTCAGTGCGCATGAGTCAAGTGGCCGTTTAGCTTTGATTTTGAAAGTATACGCATGTTATCTCAAATTTTGTGCCATTTATCAACATTGTATGAAATACATGTGTCAGGAAGATAGTTGGATGTCTTATCACACTTGTAGGTAACTATAGGTCGATATATGTTTATATATAAGGAAAGGTATATATGTATGTTACAGGCAGATTGTGAAATTAGTCATTTCGTGAATTAAAATTAGTTTAGTTTAGGTTTTTTAAGGTTAGGTTGATATAGGATAAGGTTAGGTTTAGGTTAGGTTAGATTTGGTTAGGTTAGGTTAATATAGGTTTAATAGAGAAGGGAACGGTAACTTCCAGCATAAAGTCACCCCGTGCATATGACACAGGAATTTATGAAACAGACAGACAGAGAGAAAGACAGATAGACAAACAGACAGACTGGTTCATTCATGGTGTCACTAAAAGTTGCTACTATACGACAGAACAGACCCACGGAAGGATAGGGTGATCTTTGTCTCCCCGGGTGTCCTTCTACAGTGACGATAGCGTCATATCACCCACCTGGGACAGTCTGAGCATAACAAGACTCCTTGGTTACAGGTTATTTGAGAGAGAGAGAGAGAGAGAGAGAGAGAGAGAGAGAGAGAGAGAGAGAGAGAAAATGTATTGTGATTACATTTTTTACTACCACTGATGTCACTGTTCACTATCGTAATCCCCCACTTTTCCTTCTCCATTACACTTTATCTTCTTACAATCTACAAATCTGGACACGTATCATCCCAGCCTCTCCCCTCATCCTTCTTTTCCAGCTGGGATTCTGATGACGTTTCCTGCTCTTTAACGCTCCTCCCCCTCTCATTCCCGTCGCTAGGTATGACCCTATTTATCATGTCGGAGTCGTTGCAGCTACGAGACGACAGGACGGCACAAAATCTGCTCTGTAGAATATGTCACAGGCTAACCACATCACGCCCTGATGGGGTTAAAAGGTAACTCTCTCATAGTTACCCTTAGAAATATTAAACAGCACGGGAATGTGTGTAAAAATGTTAACAATGGTTTGGAAGAATATGACTGTGTAGTAAACTAAAAGGGGGACTCTTATATTTATCTTTGGAATTATGGTAAACGAGGGAATGTGTGTAAATATGCAAATAATGGCTTGAAAGACAACGAGTCCGTAGTAAGAGAAAAGGGAAACTCTCTCATATTTGTTCTTAAGAATATGAAAAAAAGTGAGAGAATGTGTGTAAAAATGTAAACAATGGCTTGAAAGAGAACGAGTGAGGGGTAAACAAAAAGGGGAACTCTCATATTTACCTCTATGAACGCGAAGAAATGTGAGTGAGAGTGTCAACAGTGGCTTGGAAAAAGTGTGTTGCCAAAAAAAAAAAAAAAAACTAAATGTTCCATTGTTCCCAGGCTTATATTTCCCCCTAGAATTAAAGGATAGCTCTCTGATGAGTCTTTGGAGGGAAAAGAAAAAAAAAGTGAAGAAAGAATGAAATGCCTATAAACAGCGAGACAAAGTGGCTGCATCATCAGTCAGCACGTAAAATCTGCTTTACCAGATGTGTCAGGGGGTCGGCCATAGTCATAAGCATTTTAAGACCAGCGTAAACATAGGACATATAGTGCAATGCTTTGCTTGACGTGTGTGTGTGTGTGTGTGTGTGTGTGTGTGTGAAGAAGACAGCTATAAAGTTTTGATCTGATTTGGACTGAAGTTGATGGAAGGGTTGAGGGTCACAGAAAGGATAAACCTGCTGATAATAGGTCAAACGTTAAGGTCATATGGCGAAAATCAACTTTAACATATTTTATATATGTTAAATCGGACTCGGAAATGTTCAGGGTAGGGCAAGGATGAAGGAATTCGATTTTGCGAATAACCAAAGGAAAACGTCACAAGTCAATGCCAAATGTTCCCAATAAGTGATAGCTTCTTATTTGTTATCGGTCCCCGCCCCGCGGAGGGGGGGTGGGACTCAAGGACGGGTATTGTTTTCACTTGGTTTGTTTGTTTTTTTGGCTGTCTGTCTATCTTTCCATCTGTCTGTTCACAACTTTACACGAGAACTGCTAGTTCGATTTTGAAAAAAATTACTGGGATGATTGGCTATAATCTGATCACCTGATTAAATTTTGCGCTAAATTGGGGCGAGGCCCAGGCAGTAGGCCAAAAAATGTAAAAAAAATAAAATAAATAAAGTTTTCTCACTATACCTCCTTTCAAATTCGTCAAATCGATATGAAACTCAAACATAAGGGTGCATCTTTCAAATCTGTATCCCATAACATGCCTCATTATACCAGAGGGGTCACACCCAAGTTAGAGGTAGGGGGGTTAATGTCAGGTCGGTCAGGCCTAAAATTTCATATGGACATAAAAGCGTCAATTTTCACCCGATTTACTCCAAATTTGATATGTGACATCTTTGACTAGATATCCTGTTGTGCTTATACATCAGCATTAAAATGACTGGCGGGGACAGGTTTGCTTGGCATCGTTTCTTGTCCTTATTGTTGTGGACCAGACTCGGCGGAATGGGTGGAATGACTGAGGGTTTTCTACGATGAAGAGATTCGATATCGAGAACGGTATGTCAATGATTCAGATAAAAACAATCTTGCTCGGACTAGGAAGGGCTGAAGACCAGAAGACTCACCGACATGTCGTAAAAATACCCCCGCTAATACCAATACACCGGTCCTGTATGAGACAGCCCTAGCATGTATTCAATATGGATGGTGGGTATTAGCGCCGAGGTGGTGACATGTGAGGTGTATGGTATGTAGGAGGACTGCTGGGTCTTGATAGCAGGCTGTGAAGCCTATGCCCAAAGTCGGACACATAAGAAAAAATAAATAAAAAAATAAACTATTTTAACTTTGTATGTATGCTGTAAGTAGAGTGACTTATATATACACAGAGTTCCATTAGTACGTCTGCTAGTTCTTTTACAGAGGGATACACTGGGTGTGGCAGGTGATTGCAGCATGGGTCCTGAAGGTGCCTGGTCATGATATAGTGATGTTTGTAAGTGTTTTCTAGAGCTGAAAGAGGTATCTGTGAAGTGGCTGAGTGTTTTTAAAATGGCCTGATATTTATTTGTGTATGTTTTGCTTTATACGTCGCTATTTCCTTGCTGAAGCCTTATGATGATGTTGTTTGTGCGTGGGTGAGGGAGTCGGTTGTGTGCAGGAGAGGGTGTCGTTTGTGTGTGGGAGAGGGCATGGTTTGTGTGTGGGAGAGGGCGTAGTTTGCATGTGGGAGAGGGTGTCGTTTGCGTGGGAGAGAGGGTGCCATTTTTATGTGGGAGAAAGTTGGTGAAGTGAGTTGTTATATATGGCTACCGATCTACAGTATGAAATATGGATTGTAGCTTTTTGTGTTGTCCCTTGGGATGTGCTGTTCCTCTGTTAAGTAGATGTAATTATTTTACCATTGCCAAACTCTTTCTGCGCGAAACGGGGGGTTGGGAGCCAGGAAAGGGGAAGCGGGGTATTGTTTTGAACGGAAGTGGACCGGTTTGAGCGGACGTACAGGTGCAAAGTGTATGAACTAAGGATGAACAGGTGCAAGGATGAGTTTGGTAGAAAGGAAGGCCGGGTTGGAACTAGTTTGGGTGGAAGTGGAAGGACGAAGGACAGGTTCAAGGGTCAGTGTCTGTTAACGGAAGGAGAAAGGGTGAATGGTCGAAGGAAGAACAGGTGCAAGATGAATTCGGTTTGGATAGAAGTGGAAAGACTTACGAAGGAAGGACGGATTGGAACTACTTTTCGGTGGAAGTGGACAGGTGCAAAGTCAGTGTGTGTGTTTGTTTACGGAAGTAGAGACTGTGTGTGTGTGGAGAACCGGTTTGAAAGGTCTCGTGAATGGAAAGACGGGATGCAGGTTCATGCGTGTTTAGTATACGAAAGGAGAGAGAGAGAGAGAGAGAGAGAGAGGAAGAAGGACGGGAGACGGGTTAGGTCCTTTTTACACATGAGTGTTTAGTATAGCAGAGAGAGAGAGAGAGAGAAATTGGAAGAAGGATGTGACGAGGGTTAGGTCCTTGTTACACAGTTTTCGGCCGTGGTGGCATAGGCTAAGAAGTGATAGAAAATGGGGATAACTTACTTTCGCAGGCCACCCCTTAAGTCGTGTGCCCACGACGAAGGCGGTGGTGATCCGTCTTTCTCTTGACAGTTTTGGTAATCCTCATAGGACATCTTTTCTGTCGAGAGTCCATGACGGTGGGACACGCGTTCTCCCGCCGAAGGTGTTGGTGATCCTCCTCTCCCACTTCCACTCCCTCATCCCACATCCCCACCATGCCCGATGCCCTTCACACGAGTGGCGGAGGTCCCTTCTTGTCACTGGACAGAATCCGGCTGATTTCCCACCTTTTAGGAGGGAATCCATCTGAGTGACAAGTGTTTATACGAAGGTGGCGTGGGGAGTTGCCACTACACACTTTCTCTGTCTCCCTACCTCCTATCTCCCTCCATCCTTCCCTCATTTCCCCTTTCCGTCCCTCTTAACAAATACTCGTCCATCCATCACAATGGAAAGACACCAACTAATCTCTTGCATTTTTGGAAACAACTCTATCGATGGACTGTGATTAGAGTTAGTGATAGCGTGAGGATGCTACCATTTTTGATAGATGTTCGGCGCTGGTCTCACTTCCCCAACTCTGCCTCTCTACCATACACATTCTTTTAATCAGATTTTTTTTTTTTCAGTCGTTGCGTATACATGTTGGCATGGACGGTGGAAACTATTTTGCATGTACAAATCTCGTTGATTTTAGTTTTTCTGAAACCTTCCTATGGACAGAAAAACTCTCGGAGATAAATAATCGAGTTCTTCCGAGTATCAAAGGCATGATTCAAGATATCGTACTTTTTCAGAAATTGTGGGAAATTTCGAAAATAACTCTGAGTAAGGAGAAAATAAAAAATGCCGAAAATGAAATGCTAAAACGGTTTTTTCTGTGCATCCTCACCGAGGAAGGTATTGGAACTCAGGGGTACAAATGAGACACACACACACACACACACACACAGAGGGATTCAATCTAGGCGGACGTGCGTCACCGGCGCTCCGTACCAAAACATTACGGCCAGTGGCATTACCTAAATTTATATCTTTGTATGAGTCAAGCTCAGTACCAGGTTAGATTAAATGATTGTTCATTATTAAAAGGAAAAAAATAATAAGTTTAAACAAGACTTGTTCAAACAGGAAATAGAACCAAGACGAAAGAATACGCTGAGTCGTCTCTGAGGTTTGTTTAGACTACAACAAAACGGAGATTGTAAGTACATGCTTTGCACTTTAAGTATTGCAAAATGGATACATACTTTAGTAAAGCAAATTTGGAAAAGAAAAGGGATAAAGGTAAAAAGCAAAATGATGATTTCTACCAAGAACTGGTTGAAGTAGAGACTCACAATAGACTGGTCGAACGTGTAAGCAAACTAGAAATGGCTTTCAAAAATGAAATTGATGAAATAAAGTAGCAGATGCACTTGCAAAAGGAAGAAATAGAAAAACTAGGAAGAGAGGCCAATGAGAAAGACACAACCATCAGTGAACTAACAGTGGAATTGAGTACACTTAGGAAGAAAATGAGTGAAATGGCAAGTACAGTAGTCAATCACGAGAGTGTTATGGAAGAGTTCAAAAATGACACAGAGACAATTAGGCAAGTTAGCAGTCTTATTGACCAGAGCAGTGATATTGAGGAGAAGATAACACAAGTGAATGAAGCTGTGCAAAGCTACAAAAATGATGTAGAAACCACGTATGCTGAAATGGTGAAAGTAAAGAAAGACTTAGAAACAAGGGTGGAGGAAAAAAGCATTAAAAAGGAGGTGAAAAGAATAATCCAAAACAATCCAAAGTTAGTCAGAGATTCAGTGGAGATAAACAAATCAATAGTAATCACTGGTATAGAAGAGGAAGAAGTTAAAAACAAGATCACAAGAGACAAAAAGGAGATGACAAATGTAATGAACTTACTGAAAGAAGTATCAGAGGAAATCTGTAGTAAAGACATAGAGGAACACAAAAGGTTAGGAAAATACGAGAAAAGCAAGACAAGACCTCAAAAGGTGACTTTCCAGAGTGTAAACACTGTGGAAGAGATACTAAAAAATGCAAAGAATCTTATGGAAAAAGAGGAGTTCAAAAATGTATGGATAAAAAGATGCCTAACACAAGAGGAACTGGAATTACTGAAAGAGAAAAGGGAGGAAGCAAAAAACAAAAAATGAGGGAAGATCAGAAGAGGAGAAGAACACATTTTTTTTTTTACAAAGTAATAGGATTGCAGGTACGAAAGTGGTACACAAACAGGATGGAAGAAAAAGGAGGAAGGTAGTAGAACCATGTCATGACAAGTATATAAACAAGATGATAAAGTTGATGTACTCAAATGTGGATGGAATGGTATCTAAATTACTAGAGATGAATGATTATGTCCGAGAAAATGAACCACAAATAATATGCCTAACTGAAACAAAATTAACACCAAGGATATCCAATGACATACTAAACTTAGAGGAATACAATATATGGAGAAGAGACAGAAATTTAAAAAAAGGAGGAGGAATTATAATATTAACTAAGAAAAATCTAAAAGTCAAGGAAATAAAACTAGATATACCATCACAAGTAGAACTGATTGCAGTAGAGATCGACACATCTGAAGGTAAAGTAATTGTAGCCAATTTGTACATGCCACCCAGATCAAACACATGGGAAAGAGACGAATATGAG
The DNA here is from genome assembly GCF_032717465.1 of Coenobita brevimanus. Taxonomy (NCBI): domain Eukaryota; kingdom Metazoa; phylum Arthropoda; class Malacostraca; order Decapoda; family Coenobitidae; genus Coenobita; species Coenobita brevimanus. Next base: position 20,074,620 of record NC_136956.1, read on the forward strand.
GACCTGGCAGAGAGTACAATTCAGAGTATAAGATCATTGCTACATAAAATGGAAGAGAAATCGGAAAGAATTATACTAACTGAGGACTTCAATAAAAATATAAATTGGAATACTCTAGATATAAATAGCCAAGAAAGCTGTTGGGACCAAAATCTCCTGGATCTCGTACAAGAGTTTTTCTTAATGCAACATGTGAGGGAAACCACCAGAAAAAGAGGACTTGATGTACCTTCAGTGCTAGATCTAATATTTACAAGGCAAGAAAATGATATTGACAGTTTAATATATCACCCTCCACTCGGCAAAAGCGATCATGCAGTACTAAATTATAACTTCAGGATAGCATACGACATAGTAAACAGCAATGACAGTTACAAAAAGAGCCTAAACTATAAAAAGGGAAATTATCAAGACCTAAAGAAGTATTTCTTAGAAGTTGATTGGGAAAATTAGCTTAGAGGACAAGATTTAAATGCTGTATATAAAAATTTTTGTGAATTTTATGAAATAGGAGTCCAGAAGTACATCCCACAGCACAAAGAAGCAGATAAGAAAATACAGAAATGGTTCAATACAGAATGTACAAAATCAAAAGAAAGAAGAGATTTGTTGTGGAATAGATACAGAAGACACAATAGTGAAAGGGCGTATAATAATTACAAACAGGCAAGAAACGACTATACAAGAATAAGGAGGGAAGGCCAAAAACAGTTTGAGGAGGATATAATAAATAAAAGTAGTGATCAACCAAAGCTGTTTTACAGCTATATCAGAAGCAAAACCAAAGTAAAAGTTATAATACAATCTATTACGGACGAGGGAATCACTTATACACAAGAGAAAGATATTTGTGAAGCACTAAATAAGAATTTCCAATTAGTTTTTACAGAAGAAAAAATTTTGAGAGGGACAATGTGGAACACGCATGTCCACACATACTACTAGTTATACAAATAGCAGAAAAAGTAATACAGGAGGAGTTAAGTAGATTAGACAGAGGAAAAGCAAGTGGTCCTGATGAAATTTCATGTTGGGTATTACGAGAATGTGCAAAGGAGTTAAGTAAACCATTATTTATAATTTTCAAAGAAATCCTTGAGACAAGGTAAACTACCTGATATTTGGAAAAAGCAAATATTGTCCCCTTATTCAAGAAAGGAAATAGACAAAATCCACTCAACTACCGACCAGTATCATTGACCAGTGTTGTAAGCAAGGTATTAGAAAAACTTATAAGAAAAGCTTGGGTAAATCATCTAGAAGAACACAATATGATAACAGAAAGGCAGTTTGGTTTCAGAAAAGGAAAATCATGTGTTACTAATCTGTTGAGCTACTATGACAGAGTAACAAACACAATACAGGAAAGGGAAGGATGGGTGGACAGTATCTATTTAGATTTCAAGAAAGCTTTTGACACAGTACCACACCAAAGACTTTTATGGAAACTGTACCATCAAGGAGGAATTCGAGGCAAACTGTTTTGTTGGATGCAAGACTTTCTCATAAAAAGAGAAATGAGGAAAGTACTAAGAGGAAACTACTCATCATGGAAAGAAGTGACTAGTGGAGTACCACAGGGTTCAGTGCTGGCACCAATCATGTTTTTAGTGTATATAAATGATATAAACAGTAACACTGGAAATGAGAGCTATCTGAATATGTTTGCAGATGATGCAAAAATACAAAAGGAGAATTACTAACACAGACTCTTGCAAAGAGCTACAAGAAGAATTAAATAAACTTCATGAATGGAGTAGTACATGGCAAATGGAATTCAATGTGGACAAGTGTCATGTAATCAAGTTTGGTAAAAGTGGAAAAAGACCTGATTGGGATTATAAGTTAGGAAATAAAACCCTATACACATCAGAAAGAGAGAAAGACATAGGTGTGATTATCAATAACAGACTATCTCCGGCTGACCACATCAGCGAGAAGGTACGGAACATGTATACACTGCTTGCAAATATGAGAATAGCATTCACATACATAAATGAAGACATGCTAAGAAGGATAATAACATCATTCATTAGACCAACCCTGGAATATGCATCAGTAGTCTGGAGTCCTCATCTCAAAAAGCATATACACAAGATTGAAAAAGTTCAAAGGGCCGCTACAAGATGGATACCAAGCTTAAGGGACCTAAGCTACGAAGAAAGACTAAATAATCTGAATCTACCAACTTTACAGGAGAGAAGGAAAAGAGGTGACATGATAATGCTATATAAGTGCATATCAGGAAAGGAGAAAATAGACATAAATGATTACTTAACATATGGAGAAGCATCAGCAAGAGGACACTGCAAAAAACTGCATCAGAAGAGAGGTGATAGAGACGTAAGGAAATTCAGTTTCCCAAACAGAGCAATTGATCAATGGAATGCACTACCAAATGAAATAGTGTGTGCCAAAACAATTCACAAATTTAAGGATATGTACGATAAATATGGTTTAAGACACAGGACAGTACGAGCTTGACTCATTCCTGTAAAGATACAATTAGGTAAGAACACACACACACACACACACACACACACACACACACACACACACACACACACACACACACACACACACAAACAGTAATATCAAAGATAATGGCAAATTATGAGAAAACTGTGCTTCATACTCACTTATTACAACCGGATACAGGTAAACTGAAAAAAATCATTTTAAAGTTAAAATTAAAGACAAAGAACCTTGTAGCTGGTAAGAGCATTGTAAAAATGACAGGAGATGCAGTAGGACCCAAGAAATTCGGGGTTGACAGAAATGAGTAGTTACACTGTAGGAATACACAGAACACTGATGACGGGAGTTATAAATGAGAGCGAAATGACTCTACTGGGTGTACAGCAATTGTGAAAGTCTGACTGTGTACAAGGGCGAAATTTACAAGTATTCAACACGGGGATGTCTTGAGGAATGGGAAATAGAGCTTTTGACCATGCAGGATAGATACAACGGCCTCATTGAAAGAAAAAAAATCAAGATATGAAAAAAAAAAAAACACTAATGCCAACGGTACAGTCATTACATGTTTGTTTTTAATTCTGTTGCATGGTTTCTATACACCTTGATATCTATACATCCGTCCAGTGATGGTATTGGACGTTTGAGTCGACTTTTAGCTTGGTATACGCTGTCTCTGACAACACTTTTTCCATCACTCATATACAACATATTCGATGCTATTAATCAGGAGGATTTCATCGATGGAATTGTAATTGCAAGGAAAAGTCCAGATCAGCATCCTACTCAGGTTGCCGATCTTATGGTAGAGACAAACTGGCATTCTTGGAAAAAAAAATTCTCCCTTCATTATTAACCCGACCCATCCCGATCACTTTTCCACCACTGACTCCCCCCAGTCCCAACCAATTTTGGAAAAAAAAAATTTTTGCTCAAACCTCCGCTTTTGGTGAGACACATCGAAGATTCATAGAGAAATCGCTCACCTGAAGTTTAAACTACTCAATGCAGGTAGCAGTACTCCTTAACTTACTGGGTTTTCTATCAGGCTGACTCCAAAGAAAAAACGAGTTCTATGGGAGGGTAACTATTCCACACCACTTATAAATGGTATTTATTTATTTATTTGATACGAATTCATATGTAGTGTAATGCTGTGTTTTTAAGGCGACTTCTCGTTGTAAAAACACTAGCTACTGAAGCGGGGTCCTCTTTCTAGACCGGAAGCAAAGCACTAACAAAGGGACAGGACATAAAAACCAGGCAGTATACCTTAACACATCTATTACCTTAATCCTACTCGTAACAATACACATAGAATGATATTTAAGATACAAGGACACAGAGATACAGAGTTAACACTTGGCTCCACAGAGCAGTCATATACACTACAATGTTCACACAGGGAGATCGTGAATTATCTATGATATGGTTTACACATCACTTGGAGGCAGGATATAAATAGGATTGTTCACATGAGGAATAAACAAGGTTGGGAGTCTAGTTTGGGAATATTACTATAAAAGAGGTAGGGTGTGGACAGCGACACTCGACTCTGTCACCTTGTCACGGAGACACGTACACTTAGCTTTTGACTAGCCCGCGCCCTTACCTCAGATGTTCGCAGAAAACTCTCTGACTCTCTTATATGGGGAGGGACTAGGATAATTCACAAAGTTCACTTTCTGCCCTGTTAACACTGAGTTCTGATGGGCCACTATTGACTACGGTTTCTTACGGAGTCACTGTCACTGTTTTCCCTGTTTCCTGGGTAATAGTCACTCTATCTTTCACTTGGAGGTATGGTGCAGGGAGGCTATCCCGTCTGGGGGCCTCGACCTGGGAGGCAGCCCTCGTACTGTGGCCGCATCGGTGGGGTGCAGGGAGGCCCTTTGGTCTGGGGGCCTCGACCTGATAGGTGGCCCTCGGGACTGGGGCCAAACAGCAGGAGTAGTCGGGCCTGCCTTTTCCGACTCTGGGGAGTGAGGGAGCCTGAGTCGCCTTCATCGAGGGTTGGAGAGTCTGGCTGGGGCGTCCTGGGACTGCGGGCACCAAGGGGGAGAGGCGCCGTCAGGACTGGGCTGCGGCAGCGTCTCCTACGGGGCTCCGACAAGAACAAGGAACTCCCAGGTGTAGGCGGTAAGCCCGATATCGGGCCTTGCCACCACTCTAGCGTCTCCTCCGGGGCTATATTCCCAGGTGGTGATGAAGGGCTCCCCGAAGGGAAAGAGGAGAGAGGAGGACTCCCTTTGCCCGTGTCCTCTCGAGTGTGTCTGGAGGCCAGAGCCTGGGGTCGCCTTCCCCTGTCACACACTCTGGCTGTAGCCGTGTACTTGCCCAGCTTACGGGGGACACCTGTCGGACGTATGGGGCCGTCCTTGCGCCGCAGCTGAGGGTCGCCAGCGGGGTGTAGTTCCTGTAGTATGAGACAAGTCGGAGTGAGGGGCACAGAAGCCACACTCCCTCCAATACGGATTGAGTCTACCTTCAGGGGCTTCTCTACCCTGGTACGTGCCCCGGGTGGAGCCGAGTGTCTACCCGTATGGAGAACAACTGCCGGGCGAACAGGGTCGCCCTCACGCCACGGCTTAGGGCCGATGACGGGGTGTTGCTTCCGCAGTTGGGAAGTGCTACATGTACGGTAGCAGGGGCTCTTTACCCTGATCCGTACTCTGGCCGCAGCCGGTAGCTGATCTACCCTAACAGGAACATCTGCCATCCGAACGGGGTCGCCCTCACGCCACGGCTTAGGGCCGACGACGGGATGTTGCTCCTGAAGGGGAGAACAGCAAGAGAGAGATGCACTGGGGCAACTCTCTCCTTCTAGTGTGTAAAGGCCGGAGCCTGGGGTCACTTTCCCCTTCACACTCTGTATCAGGCCGTAGCCTTGGGCCTCTTGCCCTTGGGCCTCCTGCCCTAGAGGGTGTAACAAAGCCGTCAATTCTGCTTCAGTCCCACCTCTCTTCGGTCGATCACTGCTCCGAGCGCAATGTAGTTTACTTCTCCTGATCACCTGGGGATGGGGCAATTGCGGGGAATAAGGACCTAGGACCGTAAAGTCCTGATGACCCTCTTGATTGAGGTCACTAAACTCACCGGTGTGTCCTCCTCGGGTGGTGGTGGGGTGGCGGCCCGGTGGTGGTGTGGGGGGTGGTGAGGTGGGAGGTCCGGCGCGGGCACGGCGGGCATTTTATGTAGTACGGGAGTATATTGGTTTTCACACAGTTATACAGGCAATATAAGCATTGTTTCACTCACGAAACACATCAACATACCTGACCTTTTTTGGTGACATTACCTGATCATCATTTCTGACCGTTTCTTCCTCTAATGCTACATAAACTTTGTCCTCCACATTGTCATCGATTGGGGAATCACTCTGGCCCTGAATTTCATACTATTGCACGACATCTGTTTACTCTAGTAACAGGTGAATTGCCGAGGCAATGGCGTTCGAGGGGGGGGGGACGTCATGCGGGGTAAGGCATTGTCCCTGCCTGGCATCTTGTAGAGGAAGGTGTCCCGTGTATACGTACAGTTACCTCCATTCTAACGAGAACAGCGGGTGGTGTCCTTGGTGAAATGTGGCACCACTGTGTTTGTATATAACGTAGTACTAGTAAGTGAATGGGCAGACCTGGCAGAGTTTCCCCTCTGCTACATTATCTAGAACCCACAGAAACAATTTTCTATCAAGTCATACTCTGTCTACAAATACAAGTATTTGCCACGTATGTATAGCAGAAGGTAGAGAAAAATAGTAATGCCATTGGCTCCCACTGTTTCTCTGACAGCAAATGACTGAGGCGAGGTGGAACTGAGGGAAGAGGGGGATAGGTGGTGGGGGCGCATGTATCGAAACTTTGTCGTGTTTCGTTTAGAAGGATGAAGCGTGTGATTATATAGATATTCTAAGGTGATTTTTAATTCCGTATGCAATAACGTGTATTGGATGAATGTTGGAGTCTTAATGTTCGCCATACAATGAGGTGAACAACTGTAACTGAACACAAATATTAGAAGGTGAGATGTCCAGTGTCTCGAAATGTGGTTCACCTGAGTCTAGTGAGTGTGTGACTCAACTGCTGTAACATTTTTGTGGCTGCACCAGGGTGGCCATTAATCTATCTATTGCCAGACGCCTCAGTCCCGTTTGGGGTGGCCACAAACAAATCGCCTCCAAGTCGCCCTGTCCCCCGCCATTTCACTGCCCTGCTCCCAACTCACACCCCCCTCTCTCATATACCTCTCCACCCCATCCCTCCATCTCATCCTCGGCCTCCCCCTCCCTCTTTCCCCCTCCACCTCACTCACATACACTCTCTTCGTCAGTCTTTCACCCTCCATTCTCTCCACATGGCCAAACCACCTCAGTATGTTCCTCATAACGCTTCCTATCACATCCACATCAACACCACAACGCTCCTTTATATCCTCATTCGTCAGCCTGTCTCTCCATGTGACTCCACAGGCTCCTCTTAAATAACTCATTTCCACTGCTCTCACTCTTGACTTGTGTCCTTCCAACAACGTCAAGCTTCACTTCCATATGTTAGAGTTGGTATCACAATACTGTCATGTACCGGTAGTAACTTTTTCACTTCCATGCTCACTTCCCTGTTTCTTATCACTGCATTCCAGGAACCAGCAACCTTTTCTTCCCTGCTGTACCCTTTCAAGCACTTCACCCTCCAAACCTCCATCCTTACTCATCACACTACCCAAGTACTTAAACGTACTCACATTTTCCAATTCCTCACCATCCAACCTCGCTGTACATTCACTGACTTCACCTCTCTCAAAGACCATCACTTTACTCTTCCCTACATTCACCTTTAGATTCCGTTTCTTACACACTCTCCCAAACTCATCCACCAAGCCTTGCAGCTCCCCTTCGTCTTCACTCAACAACACAGTATCATCTGCAAACAACAGCACAGGGAGTTTCCAAACACTATCCTCTCTCACCAGGGCCACTCCAACATCCACTACCCTACCTTGTACCTCTTTTATTACCCCATCCATGTACAGATTGAACAACCATGGAGACATGACACATCCCTGTTTCAACCCAACTTTCAAAGAGAAAAATTCACTTAGTTCACCATCCACACGCACTGCAGCCTTCGCACCATCGTACATACTCTTCACAGCATTCAACAACTTCCCATCTACTCCATATATTCTTAACACTTTCCACAATCCTAGTCTATCCACCCTGTCCTATGCTTTCTCCAAATCCATGAAAGCTGCATACAACTTCTTTCCCTTCTCTAGAAACTTTTCCACTAAAGATCTGAGAATGAATATCTGATCTACACAACCTTTTCCCTTCCTAAAGCCTCCCTGTTCTTCTCCAACTAATTCCTCTGTTCTTTCTCTAACTCTGTCAATAAGTATCCTACCATACACTTTTCCTATTATACTAAGAAGACAAATGCCCCTATGATTACCACACACTTCTTTTTCCCCTTTTCCTTTGTACAAGGGAATAATTATACCTGACTTCCAATCCTCCGGGACTCTACCTTCCTCCCAGGCCAATCTGCACATCTTCCACATCCATTCTACTACTATCTCTCCCCCATGCTTCAGCATTTCACCACACACTCCATCAATTCCTGGGGCTTTCCCTGATTTAACTTTCTTCATTGCCATTAATGATTCATAATTATGCACGTGACACAATGGTCATGCCATGTTGTGCATCATCCAATCTGCTTTATTGTGAGGAACCCCAATCATTGTATTCGCAAACCAAGGTATAAGAAGATGTCCTGTAGTATAGGGTTATAGCTACTTTGAGTGTCGGACAGCTATTGGCTTATTGTGCGAAAATGTTGTGCAGTCATCACACTGATGGATCACGTGGGGGTAATGAGATACTGTATTTGCATAATGAATGCATGTCTTGTATTATAATAATTGAAATAACGGTGTTGCAAATTTTCAGTCCAAAAATGATGTCGCTTTCTTCGAGGTTCTATTGCATTACTCTGGATAATTGTGACGCGACATCCACAAATATTGATCATCGTATACTACACTCTTTTTAAAACATTCATACGTTAGCTTTTATACAAGTATTACACACTCAGGCCCTCCTTAGCTCCAGGCGCATTATACTATCAAATCGTGCGTCTACTTTCACACACTGTTCATTCAGAGGGAGAAATATTTCCATTACCATACATGTCTGTCCGTTGTCTGTCATTATAACACAAGGTTATAGTATATGACCACGGCTACACAAAATATATCGGTGGCGTGGTGCTCTGGGAGAGTATAAAACTGCATAATTATATTCCACGTGTGATTGCGCAGATAGTCTCGTAATAAGCTTCACCGACTTATTCACACTCAAGCCATGCTAGCAGCCAAAGTCGCGGTTTTGGTGACTACTGACTGACCATTGAACACACTTTCACCTTTCAGCAGTCTGAATGAGGCCCTGTTTTCAACCAATTGAAGCATTATGTAGTACAGTGAATAATGCAATTTTATATGTAAAGTAAGGGGTGTTTTAGGCACCGTTTCATCATACAGGCTTATACAGTACAACACAGCCAAGGATAAGCTGGACCTACGGTAGAATAAATGTTGAGTGCTGCTGGAACGTTCAAGGAAACATCGGCAACATTGGCGCACCAGCACCTGCATGGTAAAACTAAACCACAGCGCTTTAGGAAAAATATCCCCGGGTTCTGAAGCTACCCCACGTCATCCAGTGGATTTACACAAGGTCATTGATAAGGTTTTAATCGTCGTAGTGATGCGATATGATAAGGAAGTCAGTATCAGGTTTCGTTAACCATTATACGAGGAAGGGCCGGTGTCGTATGCACGGAGTGACTTATGCTGAAAGTTACCTTTCCGGTCAGTGCGCATGAGTCAAGTGGCCGTTTAGCTTTGATTTTGAAAGCATCCGCATGTTATCTCAAATTTTGTGTCATTTATCAACATTGTATGAAATACATGTGTCAGGAAGATAGTTGGATGTCTTATCACACTTGTAGGTAACTACAGGTCGATATATATTTATATATAAGGAAAGGTATATATGTATGTTACAGGCAGATTGTGAAATTAGTCATTTCGTGAATTAAAATTAGTTTAGTTTAGGTTTTTTAAGGTTAGGTTGATATAGGATAAGGTTAGGTTTAGGTTAGGTTAAATTTGGTTAGGTTAGGTTAATATAGGCTTAATAGAGAAGGGAACGGTAACTTCCAGCATAAAGTCACCCCGTGCTTATGACACAGGAATTTATGAAACAGACAGACAGAGAGAAAGACAGATAGACAAACAGACAGACTGGTTCATTCATGGTGTCACTAAAAGTTGCTACTATACGACAGAACAGACCCACGGAAGGATAGGGTGATCTTTGTCTCCCCGGGTGTCCTTCTACAGTGACGATAGCGTCATATCACCCACCTGGGACAGTCTGAGCATAACAAGACTCCTTGGTTACAGGTTATTTGAGAGAGAGAGAGAGAGAGAGAGAGAGAGAGAGAGAGAGAGAGAGAGAGAGAGAGAGACAAAATGTATTGTGATTACATTTTTTACTACCACTGATGTCACTGTTCACTATCGTAATCCCCCACTTTTCCTTCTCCATTACACTTTATCTTCTTACAATCTACAAATCTGGACACGTATCATCCCAGCCTCTCCCCTCATCCTTCTTTTCCAGCTGGGATTCTGATGACGTTTCCTGCTCTTTAACGCTCCTCCCCCTCTCATTCCCGTCGCTAGGTATGACCCTATTTATCATGTCGGAGTCGTTGCAGCTACGAGACGACAGGACGGCACAAAATCTGCTCTGTAGAATATGTCACAGGCTAACCACATCACGCCCTGATGGGGTTAAAAGGTAACTCTCTCATAGTTACCCTTAGAAATATTAAACAGCACGGGAATGTGTGTAAAAATGTTAACAATGGTTTGGAAGAATATGACTGTGTAGTAAACTAAAAGGGGGACTCTTATATTTATCTTTGGAATTATGGTAAACGAGGGAATGTGTGTAAATATGCAAATAATGGCTTGAAAGACAACGAGTCCGTAGTAAGAGAAAAGGGAAACTCTCTCATATTTGTTCTTAAGAATATGAAAAAAAGTGAGAGAATGTGTGTAAAAATGTAAACAATGGCTTGAAAGAGAACGAGTGAGGGGTAAACAAAAAGGGGAACTCTCATATTTACCTCTATGAACGCGAAGAAATGTGAGTGAAAAGGTCAACAGTGGCTTGGAAAAAGTGTGTTGCCAAAAAAAAAAAAAAAAACTAAATGTTCCATTGTTCCCAGGCTTATATTTCCCCCTAGAATTAAAGGATAGCTCTCTGATGAGTCTTTGGAGGGAAAAGAAAAAAAAAGTGAAGAAAGAATGAAATGCCTATAAACAGCGAGACAAAGTGGCTGCATCACCAGTCAGCACGTAAAATCTGCTTTACCAGATGTGTCAGGGGGTCGGCCATAGTCATAAGCATTTTAAGACCAGCGTAAACATAGGACATATAGTGCAATGCTTTGCTTGACGTGTGTGTGTGTGTGTGTGTGTGTGTGAAGAAGACAGCTATAAAGTTTTGATCTGATTTGGACTAAAGTTGATGGAAGGGTTGAGGGTCACAGAAAGGATAAACCTGCTGATAATAGGTCAAACGTTAAGGTCATATGGCGAAATCAACTTTAACATATTTTATATATGTTAAATCGGACTCGGAAATGTTCAGGGTAGGGCAGGGATGAAGGAATTCGATTTTGCGAATAACCAAAGGAAAACGTCACAAGTCAATGTCAAATGTTCCCAATAAGTGATAGCTTCTTATTTGTTATCCGTCCCAACCCCGCGGAGGGGGGGTGGGACTCAGGGACGGGTATTGTTTTCACTTGGTTTGTTTGTTTTTTTGGCTGTCTGTCTATCTTTCCGTCTGTCTGTTCACAACTTTACACGAGAACTGCTAGTTCGATTTTGACAAAAATTACTGGGATGATTGGGTATGATCTTCTGATCACCTGATTAAATTTTGCGCCAAATTGGGCCGAGGCCCAGGCAGTAGGCCAAAAAATGTAAAAAAAAAAAAAAAAAAGTTGAATTGTTTTCTCACTGTACCTCCTTTCAAATTTGTTAAATTGACATGAAACTCATACCTAAGGGTGCATCTTTCAAATCTGCATCCCATAACATGCCTCATTATACCAGAGGGGTCACACCCAAGTTAGAGGTAGGGGGGTTAATGTTAGGTCGGTCAGGCATAAAATTTCATTTGGACATAAAAGCGTCAATTTTCACCCGATTTACTCCAAATTTAATATGTGACATCTTTGACTAGATATCCTGTTGTGCTTATACATCAGCACTAAAATGACTGGCGGGGACAGGTTTGCTTGTTCTTATTGTTGTGGACCAGACTCGGCGGAATGGGCGGAATGACTGAGGGTTTTCTGCGATGAAGAGATTCGATATCGCAAACGGTATGTCAATGATTCAGATAAAAACAATCTTGCTCGGACTAGGAAGGGCTGAAGACCAGAAGACTCGCCGACATGTCGTAAAAATACCCCCGCTAATACCAATACACCAGTCCTGTATGAGACAGCCCTAGCATGTATTTATGGATGGTGGGTGTTAGCGCCGAAGTGGTGACAAGTGAGGTGTATGGTATGTAGGAGGACTGCTGGGCCTTGATAGCAGGCTGTGAAGCCTATGCCAAGAGTCGGACACATATAAAAAAAAAAAATAAATAAAAATAAAGCATTTCAATTTTGCATGTATGCTGTATGTAGAGTGACTTACATATACACAGAGTTCCATTAGTACGTCTGCTAGTTCTTTTACAGAGGGATACACTGGGTGTGGAAGGTGATTGCAGCGTGGGTCCTGAAGGTGTCTGGTCATGATATAGTGATGTTTGTTGTTTTCTAAAGCTGAAAGAGGTATCTGTGAAGTGGCTGAGTGTTTTTAAAATGGCCTGATATTTATTTGTCTATGTTTTGCTTTATATGTCGCTATTTCCTTGCTGGAGCCTTATGATGATGTTGTTTGTGTGTGGGTGAGGGAGTCGGTTGTGTGCAGGAGAGAGTGTCGTTTGTGTGTGGGAGAGGGTGTTGTTTCTTTGTGGGAGAGGGTGTCATTTGCTTGTGGGAGAGAGCATGGTTTGTGTGTGGGAGAGGGTGAAGTTTGCGCGTGGAAGAGGGTGCCGTTTGTGTGTGGGAGAGGGCATGGTTTGTGTGTGGGAGAAGGCGTAGTTTGCATGTGGGAGAGGGTGTCGTTTGCGTGGGGGAGAGAGGGTGCCATTTTTATGTGGGAGAAAGTTGGTGAATTGAGTTGCTATATATGGCTACCGATCTACAGTATGAAGTATGGATTGTAGCTTTTTGTGTTGTCCCTTGGAATGTGCTGTTTGTCTTAAGTAGATGTAATTATGTCAACACTGCCAAACTCGTTCAGCGCGAAACGGGGGGTTGGGAGCCAAGAAAGGGGAAGCGGGGTATTGTTTTGAACGGAAGTGGACCGGTTTGAGCGGAAGTACAGGTGCAAAGTGTATGAACTAAGGAAGAACAGGTGCAAGGATGAGTTTGGTAGAAAGGAAGGACGGGTTGGAACTAGTTTGGGTGGAAGTGGAAGGACGATAGACAGGTGCAAGGGTCAGTGTTTGTTACGGAAGGAGAAAGGGTGAATGGTCGAAGGAAGAACAGGTGCAAGATGAATCCGGTTTGGATAGAAGTGGAGACTTACGAAGGAAGGACGGATTGGAACTACTTTTCGGTGGAAGTGGACAGGTGCAAAGTCAGTGTGTGTGTTTCTTTACGGAAGTAGAGACTGTGTGTGTGTGAGGAGGACCGTTTTGAAAGGTCTTGTGAGTGGAAAGACGGGATGCAGGTTCATGCGTGTTTAGTATACGAAAGGAGAGAGAGAGAGAGAGAGAGAGAGAGAGAGAGAGGAAGAAGGACAGGACAAGGGTTAGGTCCTTTTTACACACGCGTGTTTATTATAGCAGAGAGAGAGAGAGAGAGAGAGAAATTGGAAGAAGGATGTGACGAAGGTTAGGTCCTTGTTACACAGATAGTTTTCGGCCGTGGTGGCATAGGCTAAGAAGTGATAGAAAATGGGGATAACTTACGTTCGCAGGCCACCCCTTAAGTCGTGTACCCACGACGAAGGCGGTGGTGATCCGTCTTTCTCTTGACAGTTTTGGTAATCCTCATAGCACATCTTATCTGTCGAGAGTCCATGACGGTGGGACACGCTTTCTCCCGCCGAAGGTGTTGGTGATCCTCTTTTCCCACTTCCACTCCCTCATCCCACATCCCCACCATGCCCGATGCCCTTCACACGAGTGGCGGAGGTCCCTTCTTGTCACTGGACAGAATCCGACTGATTTCCCACCTTTTAGGAGGAAATCCATCTAAGTGACAAGTGTTTATACGAAGGTGGCGTGGGGAGTTGCCACGACACACTTTCTCTGTCTCCCTACCTCCTATCTCCCTCCATCCTTCCCTCATTTCTCCTTCCCGTCCCTCTTAACAAATACCCGTCCATCCATCATAATGGAAAGACGCCAACTAATCTCTTGCATTTTTGGAAACGACGCTATTGATGGACTGTGATTAGAGTTAGTGATAGCGTGAGGATGCTACCATTTTTGACAGATGTTCGGCGCTGGTCTCACTTCCCCAACTCTGCCTCTCTACCATACACATTCTTTTAATCAGATTTTTTTTTTTCAGTCGTTGCGTATACATGTTGGCATGGACGGTGGAAACTATTTTGCATTTACAAATCTCGTTGATTTTAGTTTTTCTGAAACCTTCCTATGGACAGAAAAACTCTCGGAGATAAATAATCGAGTTCTTCCGAGTATCAAAGGCATGATTCAAGATATCGTACTTTTTCAGAAATTGTGGGAAATTTCAAAAATAACTCTGAGTAAGGAGAAAATAAAAAATGCCGAAAATGAAATGCTAAAACTGTTTATTCTGTGCATCATCACCGAGGAAGGTATTGGAACTCAGGGGTACAAATGAGACACACACACACACACACACACACACACACACACACACACACAAAACAGTAATATCAAGGATAATGGCAAATTATTAGAAAACTGTGCTTCATACTCACTCATTACAACCGGATACAGGTAAATTGAAAAAAATCATTTTAAAGTTAAAATTAAAGACAAAGAACCTTGTAGCTGGTAGAGCATTGTAAATATGACAGGAGATGCAGTAGGACCCAAGAAATTCGGGGTTGACAGAAATGAGTAGTTACACTGTAGGAATACACAGAACACTGATGACGGGAGTTATAAATGAGAGCGAAATGACTACTGGGAATACAGCAATTGTGAAAGTCTGACTGTGTACAAGGGCGAAATTTACAAGTATTCAACACGGGGATGTCTTGAGGAATGGGAAATAGAGCTTTTGACCATGCAGGATAGATACAACGGGCTCATTGAAAGAAAAAAATCAAGATATGAAAAAAAAAAAAAACACTAATACCAACGGTACAGTCATTACATGTTTGTTTTTAATTCTGTTGCATGGTTGCTATACACCTTGATATCTATACATCCGTCCAGTGATGGTATTGGACGTTTGAGTCGACTTCTAGCTTGGTATACGCTGTCTCTGACAACACTTTTTCCATTACTCATATACAGCATATTCGATGCTATTAATCAGCAGGATTTCATCGATGGAATTGTAATTGCAAGGAAAAGTCCAGATCAACATCCTACTCAGGTTGCCGATCTTATGGTAGAGACAAACTGGCATTCTTGGGGAAAAAAAAAAAATCTTCAACTAGTAGATCTTCATCATTAACCCGACCCGTCCCGACCACTTCTCCACCACTGACTTCCCCCAGTCCCAATCAATATTAGAAAAAAAAAATTGGCTCAAACCTCCGCTTTTGGTGAGACAAATCGAAAATTTATAGAGAAATCGCTCACTTGAGGTTTAAAATACTCAATACATGTAGTAGTGCTCCTTAACTTACTGGGTTTTCTATCAGGCTGCCTCCAAAGAAAACGAGTTCTATGGGAGGGTAACTATTCCACACACTTATAAATTGTATTTATTTATTTGATACGAATTTATATGTAGTACGAGAGTATATTGGTTTTCACACAGTTATATAGGCAATATAAGCATTGTTTCACTCACCAAACACATCAACATACCTGACCTTTTTTGGTGACATTACCTGATCATCATTACTGACTGTTTCTTCCTCTAATGCTACATAAACTATGTCCTCAACGTTGTCATCGATTGGGGAATCACTCTGGCCTTGAATTTCATACTATGGCACGACATGTCTTTACTCTAGTAACAGGTGAATTGCTAAGGGAATGGCGTTCGAAGGGGGGGGTGGTCATGCGGGGTAAGGCATTGTCCCTGCCTGGCATCTTGTAGAGGAAGGTGTCCCGTGTATACGTACAGTTACCTCCACTTCTAACGAGTGCAAAGTGTGGTGTGCTTGGTGAAATGTGGCACCACTGTGTTTGTATACATCGTAGTACTAGTAAGTGAATGGGCAGACCTGGCAGAGTTTCCCCTCTGCTACACTATGTAGTACCCACAGAAACAATTTTCTATCAAGTCATACTCTGTCTACAAATACAAGTATTTGCCACGTATGTATAGCGGAAGGTAGAGAAAAATAGTAATACCATTGGCTCCCACTGTTTCTCTGACAGCAAATGACTGAGGCGAGGTGGAACTGAGGGAAGAGGGAGATAGGTGGTGGGGGCGCGTGTATTGAAACTTTGTCGCGTTTCGTTTTGAAGGATGAAGCGTATGATTATACAGATATTCTAAAGTTATCTGTAACTCCGTATGCAATAACGTGAATTAGATAAATGTTGGAGTATTAATGGTCGCCATACAATGAGGTGAACAACTCTAGTTGAACATAAATGTTAGAAAGTGTGATGTCCGGTATCCCGAAATGTGATTCACCTGAGCCTAGTGAGTGTGCAACTCAACTGCTGTAACATTTTTGTGGCTGCACCAGGGTGGCCAGAAATGATTCATAATTATGCACGTGACACAATGATCATGCCATGTTGTGCATCATCCAATCTGTTATATTGTGAGGGAAAACAATCATTGTATTCGCAAACCAAGGTATAAGTAGATGTCCTGTAGCATAGGGTTATAGCTACTTTGAGTGTTGGACAGCTATTGGCTTATTGTGCGAAAACGTTGTGCAGTCATCATACTGATGGATGACGCGGGGGTAATGAGATACTGTATTTGCATAATGAATGCATGTCTTGTATTATAATAATTGAAATAACGGTGTTACAAATGTTCAGTCCAAAAATGATGTCGCTTTCTCTGAGGTTCCATTTCATTAGTCTGGATAGTTTTGACACGACATCGAAAAACATTGATCATTGTATATTATACCCTCCTTAAAACATTCATACGTTAGTTTTCATACAAGTATTACACACTCAGGCCCTCCTTAGCACCAGGCGCATTATACTATTTAATCGTGTGTCTACTCTCACACACTGTCCATTCAGAGGGAGAAATATTTCCATTATCATGCATGTCTGTCCTTTTCTGCCATCATAACACAAGGTTTTAGTATTTGACCACGGCTACACAAAATATATCGGTGGTGTGGTGCTCTGGGAGAGTATAAAACTGCATAATTATAGTCCACGTGTGATTGCGCAGGGAGTCTGGTAATAAGCTTCTCCGACTTATTCACACTCAAGCCATGCTAGCAACCAAAGTCGTGGTTTTGGTGACTGTACTGACTGACCATTGAACAGACTTTCACCTTTCAGCAGTCTGAATGAGGCCCTGTTTTCAACCAATAGAAGCATTATGTAGTACAGTGAATAATGCAATTTTATATGTAAAGTAAGGGGTGTTTTAGGCACCGTGTCATCATACAGGCTTATACAGTACAACACAGCCAAGGATAAGCTGGACATACAGTAGAATAAATGTTGAGTGCTGCTGGAACGTTCAAGGAAACATCGGCAACATTGGTGCACCAGCACCTGCATGGTAAAACTAAACCACAGCGCTTTAGGAAAAATATCCCCGGGTTCTGAAGCTACCCCACGTCATCCAGTAGATTTACACAAGGTCATTGATAAGGTTTCAATCGCCGTAGTGATGCGATATGATAAGGAAGTCAGTATCAGGTCTCGTTACCCATTATACGAGGAAGGGCCGGAATTTGTGTGTGTGTGTGTGTGTGTGTGTGTGTGTGTGTGTGTGTGTGAGAGATAGAGATAGAGAGAGAGAGAGAGAGAGAGAGAAGAGCGTGTCTGTCCTTCATTCATATATATATATATATATATATATATATATATATATATATATATATATATATATGCTCAGACTGTCCCAGGTGGGTGATATGAGGCTATCGTCACTGTAGAAGGGCACCCGGGGAGACAAGGATCACCCTATCCTTCCGTGGGTCTGTTCTGTCGTATAGTAGCAACTTTTAGTGACACCATGAATGCACCAGTCTGTCTGTTTGTCTATCTATCTTTCTGTATGTCTGTCTGTCTGTTTCACAAATTCCTGTATCATATGCACGGAGTGACTTAATGCTGAAAGTTACCATTACCTTCTCTATTAAGCCTAAATTAACCTAACCTAATTAAACTTAACCTAACCTAAACCTAACGTATACTATATCAGCCTAACCTAAATAAACCTAAACTAAACTAGTTTTAATTCACGAAATGGCTAATTTCACAATCTGCCTGTAACATACATATATACCTTTCTTTATATATAAACATATATCGACCTATAGTTACCTACAAGTGTGATAAGACATCCAGCTATCTTCCTGACACATGTATTTCATACAATGTTGATAAGTGACACAAAATTTGAGATAACATGCGGATAGTTTGAAAATCAAAGCTAAACGGCCACTTGACTCATGCGCACTGACCGGAAGGGTAACTTTCAGCATAAGTCACTCCGTGCATACGACACCGGCCCTTCCTCGTATAATGGGTAACGAGACCTGATACTGACTTCCTTATCATATCGCATCACTACGACGATTCAAGCCTTATCAATGACCTTGTGTAAATCTACTGGATGACGTGGGGTAGCTTCAGAACCCGGGGATATTTTTCCTAAAGCACTGTGGTTTGATTTTATCATGCAGGTGCTGGTGCGCCTGTGTTGCTGACGTTTATTTGGACGTTCCAGCAGCACTCAACCTTTATTCTACCGTAGGTCCAGCTTATCCTTGGCTGTGTTATACTGTATAAGCCTGTATGATGACACGGTGCCTAAAACACCCCTTACTTTATATATAAAATTGCATTATTCACTGTACTACATAATGCTTCAATTGGTTGAAAACAGGGCCTCATTCAGACTGCTGAAAGGTGAAAGTCTGTTCAATGGTCAGTCAGTACAGTCACCAAAACCACGACTTTGGCTGCTTGCATGGCTGGAGTGTGAATAAGTCGGTGAAGCTTATTACCAGACTCCCTCTGCAATCACACGTTGACTATAATTATGCAGTTTTATACTCTCCCAGAGCACTGCGCCACCGATATATTTTGTGTAGCCGTGGTCATATACTATAACCTTGTGTTATAATGGCAGACAACGGACAGATACGCATGGTAATGGAAATATTCCTCCATCTGAATGAATAGTGTGTGAGAACAGAGTCACGATTAGATAGTATAATGCGCCTGGAGCTAAGGAGGGCCTGAGTGTGTAATACTTGTATGAAAACTAACGTATGAATGTTTTGAAAAGAGTGTAGTATACGATGATTAATATTTGTGGATGTCGTGTCACAACTATCCAGAGTAATGCAAAAGAACTTCGAAGAAAGCGACATCATTTTTGGACTGAACATTTGTAACACCGTTATTTCAATTATTATAATACATGACATGCATTCATTATACAAATACAGTATCTCATTACCCCCACGTGATCCATCAGTATGATGACTGCACAACATTTTCGCACAATAAGCCAATAGCTGTCCAACACTCAAAGTAGCTATAATCCAGTACTACAGGACATCTACTTATACCTTGGTTTGCGAATACAATGATTGTTTTTCCTCACAGTAAAACAGATTGGATGATGCACAACATAGCATGACCATTGTGTCACGTGCATAATTATGAATCATTTATGGCCACCCTGGTGCAGCCACAAAAATGTTACAGCAGTTGAGTCACACACTCACTAGACTCATGTGAACCACATTTTGGGGCACCGGACATCGCACCTTCTAACATTTATGTTCAACTACAGTTGTTCACCTCATTGTATGGCGAACATTAAGACTAATATTTATCCAATACACTTTATTGCATACGGAGTTACAGATCACTTTAGAATATCTGTATAATCACACGCTTCATCCTTCTAAACGAAACACGACAAAGTTTCGATACATGCGCCCCCACCACCTGTCCCCCTCTTCCCTCAGTTCCTCGCCTCAGTCATTTGCTGTCAGAGAAACAGTGGGAGCCAATGGCATTACTATTTTTCTCTACCTTCCACTATATATACGTGGCAAACAGTTGTATTTGTAGACAGAGTATGACTTGATAGAAAATTGTTTCTGTGGATACTAGATAGTGTAGCAGAGGGGAAACTCTGCCAGGTCTGCCCATTCACTTATTAGTACTACGATATAAACAAACACAGTGGTGCCACATTTCACCAAGCACACCACCCGCTGTACTCGTTAGAAGTGGAGGTGACTGTACGTATACACGGGACACCTTCCTTTACAAGGTGCCAGGCAGGGGCAATGCCTTACCCCGCATGACCTCCCTTCCCCCTTGAACGCCATTGTCTCAGCAATTCACCTGTTACCAGAGTAAAGACATTTTGTGCCATAGTATGAAATTCAGGGCCAGAGTGATTCCCCAATCGATGACAATGTTGAGGACAAAGTTTATGTAGCATTAGAGGAAGAAATAGTCAGAAATGATGATCAGGTAATGTCACCAAAAAAGGTCAGGTATGTTGATGTGTTTGGTGAGTGAAGCAATGCTTATATTGCCTATATAACTGTGAAAACCAATATACTCTCGTACTACATATAAATTCGTATCAAATAAATAGATAAATACCATTTATAAGTGGTGTGGAATAGTTACCCTCCCATAGAACTCGTTTTCTTTGGAGCCAGCCTGATAGAAAACCCAGTAAGTTAAGGAGTACTGCTACCTGTACTGAGTATTTTAAACCTCAGGTGAGAGATTTCTCTATGAATTTTCGATGTTTCTCAACAAAAGCGGAGGTTTGAGCCAAATTTTTTTTTTTCCAAAATTGGTTGGGACTGGGGAGAGTCAGTGGTGGAAAAGTGGTCGGGACGGGGCGGGTTAAGCCCCGCATCCTGACGTTTTCTGGGCAGTGGTACGCCCCAGTCTTGACACTGTTGGACCTTTTTTTTTTTTGGCTTAAACATCCGCTTTTGGTAAGAAACATCGAAAATTCATACAGAAATCTCGCACCTGAGGTTTAAAATACTCGATACAGGTAGGAGTACCTCCTTACCTTACAGGGTTTTCTATCAGGCTGGCTGCAAAGAAAACGAGTTCTATGGGAGGATAACTATTCCACACGACTCATAAACGGGATTTATTTATTTATTTGGTACGAATTTATATGTAGTACGAGAGTATATTGGTTTTCAAATGGCAATATATGCATTATAAGCATTGTTTCACTAACTAGCTCATCACCATTCCTGACTTTTTTTTGCCACATTACCTGATCATCGTTACTGACTGTTTCTTCTAATGTTTGTCCTCCACATTGTCATCGATTGGGGAATCACTCTGGCCTTGAATTTCGTACTGTGGCATGACATGCCTTTACTGGCCAGGTCACTGATAACAGGTGAATTGCTGAGAAAATGGCATGCAGGGGGGGGGGAGGAGGTCATGCTGGGTAAGGCATTGTCCCTGCCGGGCATCTTGTAGAGGAAGGTGTCCTATGTACAAGTGCCAAAAATCACTCGCGAAAAATGAAAATTGTGCAAACTAAATTGAAAACTGTGCAAATTAATGACCTTGGAATGTTGCCGCGATTTTTTTACTTCTCCAGGATATGAGTGCACATCATGTGATTACGTGAATTCACATCTCCGGGACGGGGCGGGTTAATAATGAAGATCTACTAGTTGGACAATTTTTTCTCCAAAGAATGCCAGTTTGTCTCTACCATAAGATCTGCAACCTGAGTAGGATGCAGATCTGGACTTTTCCTTGCAATTACAATTCCATCGGTGAAATCCTGCTGATTAATAGCATCGAATATGTTGTATATGAGTGATGGAAAAAGTGTTATCAGAGTCAGCGTATACCAAGCTAGAAGGCGACTCAAACGTCCATTACCATCACTGGACGGATGTATAGATATCAAGGTGTATAGAAACCATGCAACACATTTAAACAAACGTGTAATGACTGTATCATTGGCATTAGTTTTTTTCTTCATATCTTGATTTTTTTCTTTCAATGAGGCCGTTGTATCTATCCTCCATGGTCAAAACCTCTATTTCCCATTCCTCAAGACATCCCCGTGTTGAATACTTGTAAATTTCGCCCTTGTACACAGTCAGACTTTCACAATTGCTGTACACCCAGTAGAGTCATTTCGCTCTCATATATAACTCCCGTCATCAGTGTTCTGTGTATTCCTACAGTGTAACTATTCATTTCTGTCAACCCCGAATTTCTTGGGTCCTACTGCATCTCCTGTCATATTTACAATGCTCTACCAGCTACAAGGTTCTTTGTCTTTAATTTTAACTTTAAAATGATTTTTTTCAGTTTACCTGTATGCGGTTGTAATGAGTGAGTATGAAGCAGTTTTCTCATAATTTGCCATTATCCTTGATATTACTGTTTGTGTGTGTGTGTGTGTGTGTGTGTGTGTGTGTGTGTGTGTGTGTGTCTCATTTGTACCCCTGAGTTCCAATATCTTCCTCGGTGATGATGCACAGAGAAAACCGTTTTAGCATTTCATTTTCGGCATTTTTTATTTTCTCCTTACTCAGAGTTATTTTTGAAATTTCCCACAATTTCTGAAAAAGTACGATGTCTTGAATCATGCCTTTGATACTCGGAAGAACTCCATTATTTATCTCCGAGAGTTTTTCTGTCCATAGGAAGGTTTCAGAAAAACTAAAATCAACCACATTTGTACATTCAAAATAGTTTCCACCGTCCATGCCAACATGTATACGCAACGACTGAAAAAAAAAAAAATCTGATTAAAAGAATGTGTATGGTAGAGAGGCAGAGTTGGGGAAGTGAGACCAGCGCCGAACATCTGTCAAAAATGGTAGCATCCTCACGCTATCACTAACCCTAAACACAGGCCATCGATAGCGTCGTTTCCAAAAATGCAAGAGATCAGTTGGTGTCTTTCCATTGTGATGGATGGACGGGTATTTGTTAAGAGGGACGGAAGGGGGAAATGAGGGAAGGATGGAGGGAGATAGGAGGTAGGGAGACAGAGAAAGTGTGTCGTGGCAACTCCCCACGCCACCATCGTATAAACACTTGTCACTCAGATGGATTCCCTCCTAAAAGGTGGGAAATCAGTCGGATTCTGTCCAGTGACAAGAACGGATCTCCGCCACTCGTGTGAAGGGCATCAGGCATGGTGGGGATGTGGGATGAGGGAGTGGAAGTGGGAAAGGAGGATCACCAACACCTTTCGGCGGGAGGAACCGTGTCCCACCGTCATAGACTCTCGACAGAAAAGATGTGTTATGAGGATTACCAAAACTGTCAAGAGAAAGACGGATCACCACCGCCTTCGTCTGTGGGCACACGACAGCAGGGGTGGCCTGCGAATGTAAGTTATCCCCATTTTCTATCACTTCTTAGTCTATGCCACCACGGCCGAAAATTATCTGTGTAACAAGGACCTAACCCTCGGCACATCCTTCTTCCAATTTCTCTCTCTCTCTCTTTCTCTCTCTCTCTCTCTCTCTCTCTCTCTCTCTCTCTCTCTCTCTCTCTGCTATACTAAACACGCATGTGTAAAAAGGACTTAACCCTTGTCCTGTCCTTCTTCCACTCTCTCTCTCTCTCCTTTCGTATACTAAACACGCGTGAACCTGCATCCCGTCTTTCCATTCACAAGACCTTTCAAACCGGTCCTTCACACACATACAGCCTCTACTTCCGTAAACAAACACACACACTGACTTTGCACCTGTCCACTTCCACCGAAAAGCTGTTCCAATCCGTCCTTCCTTCGTATGTCTTTCCACTTCTATCCAAACCGGATTCATCTTGCACCTGTTCTTCCTTCGACCATTCACCCTTTCTCCTTCCGTAAACAAACACTGACCCTTGCACCTGTCCATCGTCCTTCCACTTCCACCCAAACTAGTTCCAACCCGTAATTCCTTTCTACCAAACTCATCCTTGAACCTGTTCTTCCTTAGTTCATACACTTTGCACCTGTACTTCCGCTCAAACCGGTCCACTTCCGTTCAAAACAATACCCCGCTTCCCCTTTCCTGGCTTCCAACCCCCCGTTTCTCATAGAACGAGGTTGGCAGTGTTGACATAATTACATCTACTTACACAGACAAACAGCACATTCCAAGGGACAACACAAAAAGCTAAAATTCATACTTCATACTGTAGATCGGTCGCCATATAAAACAACTCAATTCACCAACTTTCTCCCACATAAAAATGGCACCCTCTCTCCCCCACGCAAACGACACCCTCTCCCACACGCAAACTACGCCTTCTCCTACACACAAACTATGCCTTCTCCCACACACAAACGGCACCCTCTTCCACGCGCAAACTGCATCCTCTCCCACACACAAACCACGCCCTCTCCCACAAGCAAATGATACCCTCTCCCACAAAGAAACAGCACCCTCTTCCACACACAAACGACATCCTTTCCTGCACACAACCGACTCCCTCACCCACACACAAACAACATCATCATAAGGCTTCAGCAAGCAAATAACGACGTATAAAGCAAAACATAGACAAATAAATATCAGGCCATCTTAAAAACACTCAGCCACTTCAGAGACACCACTTTCAGCTCTAGAAAACACTTATCATGACCAGGCATCTTCAGGACCCACGCTGCAATCACCTTCCACACCTAGTGTATCCCTCTGTAAAAGAACTAGCAGACGTACTAATGGAACTCTGTGTATATGTAAGTCACTCTACATACAGCATACATGCAAAATTGAAATACTTTTTTTTTTTTTTAAATGTGTCCAAGTCTGGGCATAGGCTTCACAGTCTGCTATCAAGGCCCAGCAGTCCTCCTACATACCATACACCTCACATGTCACCACTTCGGCGCTAACACCCACCGTCCATATTGAATACATGCTAGGGCTGTCTCATACAGGACTGGTGTATTGGTATTAGCGGGGGTATTTTTACGACATGTCGGTGAGTGTTCTGGTCTTCAGCCCTTCCTAGTCCGAGCAAGATTGTTTTTATCTGAATCATTGACATACCGTTCTCGATATCGAATCTCTTCATCGTATAAAACCCTCAGTCATTCCACCCATTCCACCGAGTCTGGTCCACAACAATAAGAACAAGAAACGATGCCAAGCAAACCTGTCCCCACCAGTCATTTTAGTGCTGATGTATAAGCACAACAGGATATCTAGTCAAAGATGTCACATATCAAATTTGGAGTTAATAGGGTGAAAATTGACGCTTTTATGTCCATATGAAATTTTAGGCCTGACCGACCTGACATTAACCCCCCTACCTCTAACAGGGGTGTGACCCCTCTGGTATAATGAGGCATGTTATGCGATGCAGATTTGAAAGATGCATCCTTAGGTTTGAGTTTCATGTCGATTTGATGAATTTGAAAGGAGGTATAGTGAGAAAACAACTTAATTATTATTATTATTATTTCTTTTTTTTGCCTATGCCTGGGCCTAGGCCCAATTTGGCGCAAAATTTAACCAGGTGATCAGAAGATCATAGCCAATCATCCCAGTAATTTTTGTCAAAATCGAACTAGCAGTTCTCGTGTAAAGTTGTGAACAGACAGATGGAAAGATAGACAGACAGCCAAAAAAACAAACAAACCAAGTGAAAACAATACCCGTCCCTGAGGCACCCTCCCCGCGGGGCGGAGACGGATAACAAATAAGAAGCTATCACTTATTGGGAACATTTGGCATTGACTTGTGACCTTTTCCTTTGACTGGTTATTCGCAAAATCGAATTCCTTCATCCCTGTCATCCCTGCCCTACCCTGAACATTTCCGAGTCCGATTTAACATATATAAAATATGTTAAAGTTGATTTCGCCATATGACCTAAACGGTTGACCTATTATCAGCAGGTTTACCCTTTCTGTGACCCTCAACCCTTCCATCAACTTTAGTCCAAATCATATCAAAACTTTATAGCTGTCTTCTTCACACACACACACACACACACACACGTTAAGCAAAACATTGCACCATATGTCCTATGTTTACGCTGGTCTTAAAATGCTTATGACTATGGCCGACCCCCTGACACATCTGGTAAAGCAGATTTTACTTGCTGACTGGCGATGCAGCCACTTTGTCTCGCTGTTTATAGGCATTTCATTCTTCCCACACTTTTTTTTTTTCTTTTACCTGCAAACACTCATCCGAGAGCTATCCTTTAATTCTAGGGGGAAATATAAGCCTGGGAACAATGGAACATTTAGTTTTTTTTTTTTTTTCTTATTTTACAACACACTCCTTTTCCAAGCCACTGTTGACACTTTCACTCACATTTCTTCGCGTTCATAGGGGTAAATATGAGAGTTCCCCTTTTTGTTTACCCCTCACTCGTTCTCTTCCAAGCCATTGATTACATTTTTACACACATTCTCGCACTTTTTCATATTCTTAAGAACAAATATGAGAGAGTTTCCCTTTTCTCTTACTACGCACTCGTTTTCTTTCAAGCCATTATTTGCAGTTTTACACACATTCCCTCGTTTACCATAATTCCAGAGATAAATATGAGAGTACCCCTTTTAGTTTACTACACAGTCATTTTCTTTCAAGCCATTGTTAACATTTTTACACACATTCCCGTGCTTTTTAATATTTCTAAGAGTAACTATGAGAGAGTTACCTTTTAACCCCGTCAGGGCGAGATGTGGCTAGCCTGTGACATATTCTATAGAGCAGATTTTGTGTCGTCCTGTCCTCTCGTAACTGCAACGGCTCCGAGATGATAAATAGGGTCATACCTAGCGACGGGAATGCGAGGGGGAGGAGCGTTAAAGAGCAGGAAACGTCCTCAGAATCGCAGCTGGAATAGAAGGGTGAGGGGAGAGGCTGGGATGATATGTGTTCAGATTTGTAGATTGTAAGAGGATAAAGTGTAATGGAGAAGGGAAAGTGGGGGATTACGATAGTGAACAATGACATCAGTGGTAGTGAAAAATGTAATCACAATACAGATCCGGTCAAGCAGCCACAGAATCAACACCTCTTCCCCATGGCGAGAACATCGTGGACACAAACACCATCCCAGCCTCCAAAGACCTGTCTGTCCACCACCATCTACAAGTGGCAGGTCAAGTGGTACGACCACAAACACCACTGATTTTATCATCAGGGAGGGCGACGAATGGAATTTCTTCGTTCACGGGTCCTCCATTACGAAGCCCAACCCTGGGAAAGTCAGGATGCCATTGGGAGGAGGTGAGAGGGTCAAGTTCTCCATCAAAAAGGGGACGAAAGGACCAAAGGCTGTTGGAGTAACCAGCCCCACTGGTTTCTATTTAGAGGGATCGAGCTACGCACCACCACTCCGACCACGCCATCATCGAGCTGCAACTGGCGAGGGAACCATCCAGCAGGCTCGGATCTTTGTCTGCATTCAGGCCTCATTCGCCCTTGCGCAAAAAGACAGAGCTGCCCTCGCCAAACGGATCCTTCTACTCCTCCAACACAAGAAACTGCCCTCCATCACCATGCCAGAGGAGGCAGTCATTGTTGCTACCACCTCTTCCCCAGCCCCTCCCTCTCCCCTTCTGCCTGAGGACAACCCGGCTCCACCACCAATGGATACCGGCCAAGACTAAGAGGATCCTCCACCATAATCACCATCTCATGCTGACAAGACGACGGGAAACTCGACCACCGAAGAGCCCTGTGTTTCTCCCTCTCCACCACCACACAAGAGGAACCAGAGAAAGCGTAAGGGTTCACACCTGCATATGGCCAACAATGACACCACCACACCATCCCAGAAAGACAAGACTTCGAACGACGACGAGCCCAACAACGTTAAACCTGCCGACGACACATACATCACACTACATCTTAACTCCAGTGAAACAGCTAACACTGTCCTGAAGAATTTTCAAAGCCACCGAGAAAGATGAAACAAGAACTTGGAGCTGTTCGACAAGTTAATGTCGCAGTTCCCACTGGACAAGAAATGAACAACTCACTACTAAAGCCCACTCCCACTGACCGGGCTAATGTGTGACCCGGCCCTCTCTACAGGAGAGGAAAACCTTTCAACAACAACAACGCACAACATCCTATCCACTGGGCGTAGTGAGATCGTTCGTACATGGTTAATATGAGCCTAAAACAAAGACAGTAACTCATTTTGTTTCCCCAGATCCATCACTTCTCCCACTAGAAGTATACAGGAGAAAGTAAGGAGGATCATCTTGTAGTATAGATAAAACTCTTAGGTACATGAAAACAGCACTTTTGTGAGGAAAAAATATCGGCTCTTAATTTAGGGAAGGAAATGTGGGAGAAGCGGAAAGGAAATGTGAATGGTGGTCTGAGAGGAGAATGTAAGAGGGAAGGAAGGTTGGAGGGAGGGTGGAAGGCAGAGATTAGGAGAAGGAAATGAGTCCAGAAGAGTATGAGGGTGCTTAGTGAGAGGTAAGGCAGGATAAGGGGATGGAGTAATGGCTTCAGAGTTGTAACATGAGAGAGACAGACAGACAGACAGACAGACAAAGAGAAAAATTAAGCCACTCTAACACACACACACACACACACACACACACACACACACAAGGATAAATAAATATACTTTACTTCCTACACTAAGTAGACTGTTTAATTGCAGTATGTACTGTACCTATTATTGTGAAGAAATTCTTGGATGGAAAATGAGAGACTAACGAGGAGAGTGTATGTTAGTGAGGTGGAGAGGGGGTGAGGTTGGGGAAACAGAGGTTGAGATGGAGGGAATGAGTGGAGAGGTATATGAGAGAAAGGGGTGTGAGTTAAGGGGAGGGCTGCGAAATGGCAGGGGACAGGGCGACATGAGGGTGATTAATTTGTGGCCGCCCTTTACTGGATTAAGTTGTGTGGTTATAGACAGATAGAATCCCATGTGAGTGGAGACTATTTTCGATTTGTACAGTTGAAGTCTTTTTTTGAATATTTGAATCTTGGAATGTAATATCTGTTACATATCGATCATTTTAAGTGAGGAAGATATACAGGATGTGGCACTGTCTTTTCATAAATATACGCAGATCATTATAAGTGTGCAACATAGACAGTGCGTGATATTGTTTTTACTTAAACATACTCGTACGCCTGGCAACGTATTGGTCTGATCTATTTTCACAGTGTTTACATATTTTAGAATGTCAAAGGATTTCGGACATGTTGCATACTGTAATACAAATCGTGATCATAACAGCACTTATGTCGAATGTTGGAAAAGGTTTAAAACGTTTCTTGTGATATTCTCGTGTATCCGAATCTCTCTCTCTCTCTCTCTCTCTCTCTCTCTCTCTCTCTCTCTCTCTCTCAAGGTCAGACGGCTAGGTACACCTCCGGACAGAAATTCGTGTTACAGGATAATCTGCCACCAGAGGTCAGGTTAATCGCACACGTCTCCCCTCCCCCCAACTCCCCCTCCTTACCCCCACCAAAACACTGATTCTTTAGGCTGATGGATCGGTGATATGAAGCTTCACTCATTCTCACGTCTTGCCGCATGTAATGCTACTTTTATTTATTCTACTATTAGGCGTGTTATCAAGTGCATAGACCCATCTTCAGTTCCATGAGAAGTAATTATATCGAAGTTTTAGCAGATTTCAATACAATGACGAGATTGTATAGAATCTGGTTTCCAAACAGTTATCCAACGTGTTCTAAGGGATAGACTAAAATCCA
The DNA here is from genome assembly GCF_032717465.1 of Coenobita brevimanus. NCBI lineage: Eukaryota > Metazoa > Arthropoda > Malacostraca > Decapoda > Coenobitidae > Coenobita > Coenobita brevimanus. Next base: position 20,104,281 of record NC_136956.1, read on the forward strand.
AGTAACAGTTAAAAAAAGTTATTTGGCCACATAAGACCCTCTCCTCTCCTGCCTTGTCATCAGGACAGCCACATATGCACCCACCTACTTATCCACCTGCCCACTCTACCCATCCAGTACAACCCACCGACCTCTTTTCTTTTCAGTGTCCTGATGCACCGCTTGCTGACTCTTCTACCCGATATTCCTGGCACGACTATCACCTGCTATGCTGACGATATCTGTGTGCATTCCACCTCTGCTGCCGGTCTTCAGAGATTCCTACAGTCTTTCTACGAGTCGTCCTCTGCTTGTGGCCTCCTTCTCTCCCCAGACAAGAGTCGAGTATTCTCTCCTCGGGGCTGTGGTACACTCCCGGTGTTTACTGTGGGACAAAGAGTTATCCCGCCCTGTACGCAGTACCTATACCTGGGAACGCCAGTGCGCATCACTCCAGCCATACCTGCTCGGCAGCGTGTCCATCCCATCATCCAAGATCTCCTCCACTGGCTAGAACAGCGCTTTGTCCCCTTCAAGTGGCTCACTAATTATGCTGCCGGCATCTCCATCCCCTTGGCAAGAAACATCTACATTACCTTCATACGGTCAGTCATTGATTATCTCTCCCCAGCACTTAGCCAGCTCTCTAGGACCACCTTGGAGCCTTTAGAAAAGTTTCAGAACAAAGTGATGCGATACATTCTTGGGTGCCCCACCTCCACCAGGATAGTAACCATGTTGACTGAACTAAATCTTCCTTCAGTTGTTGAGAGGATCCACGCCAACGTCACCTCCTTCAGCATCAAGTGCCTTCACTCACCCCATCTTGTTCCACACTATTCCCACGTCCTGCGAGCCTCACTTGACCCTGCTGCTCCTCGCCTCCTACTTCGTCCTGGCGTCCGCACCCTCGTCAACACAGTGTGCTCCTCCCTGCAGCGTCTTCACATCGACGTTACCGTGGCCGAGGTCGATCATGGGCCACCCCCATGGAGGATTCCACAGCCTCATGTCACCTTCACACCCACCTCAAAGACTGACCCACCTTCCCTTCAGAAACAGCTAGCTTTGGAGCACATTGCTGCGCTCGCCTCCTCTGTCTCTGACACACATCACCTCTATGTGGATGGGTCCATACAGCCTGATGGCAGTGCTTGCTGCGCCATCTACTCACCGGACTTGGAGCCCCCGGAGGGTGGCTGGGTTGGTCGCAGGTTACCCAACTGGTCCAGCTCTACATACTGTGAGCTTCAGGCCCTTCTCCTGGCTGTCAGTTTCCTCCGTCAGCGGCAGGTGAATGGTGTTGTGATATGTGATTCTCAGTCTGCACTTCAGGCCATCTCGTCTCCACACCCCTCTCAACGCTCACTCATCAACCACATCTTGCATCAGTTAGTAGCGGCTCAAGATCTTTCCCTCTGCATACGATTTTTGTGGATTCCTTCCCATGTTGGAATAGTTGGGAACGACAGGGTGGACTCCTCACTAAGAGTGCCTGCGAACTGCAGCTGCCTGACGGTGCTGCACCCTCCCTTCTCTGCTACAAGCGGATCATATACTATGCCGCACTTCTCCCCACACTCCACCGCATGAATGTTGAGCGTCCACAGAGTGTATCTATACAACACTACGACCACTTCCGACTCTCTTCCCCGAGGTATCGCCGACATGGGCTCATGGTTCGCAGACATAATATTGTGACTGCCCGGCTTCGGCTAGGGTACAGACCTCTGTGGCAAGTCTCCGAGGCGGGGGACATACCCCACTACTCCACCTGCAAGCTCTGCGACCGTCCAAATGCCAACAGTCTCCATCACTACTGCCTCGAGTGTCCCTCAGTGAGTGATTTGCTGCCCCAGGGCCAGGACTTAATACATGTGTGTCGGCACTTGTTAAATGATGACAACTTGGATACTGTTTTAGCCCGACACCCACACTTTGGTGGGTGCTGAAACTTGTTTCACAGTGTATGCTGGTGTATTTCACCTTCTTGTAAGATCACTCTTGCCTTTGTCCAGCTTCACTCTACATGACAGCGTGTCCTACGTGTCACGAATACTATGTATGATTAGAGACTGAGGACTGTACTAGGTTTGTCGCTCTATGAGCGTAATAAATTAATTAAAACAAAAAACCCACCGACCTCATCCCTGCCACCCACCCAGATCACCGATCCCTGCTATTCGCCCTGCTAACCCACGAAGGCCATACACGAGGCTCACCCAACAATGCTACTCAACACATTCACTCATTCACTTCTCCACCCTGAACCCATCCAGCCACCCAACCCAGCTACCCACTTACATCATCCCGACCACGCAATCGTCACCCTGGCTACCAACGATGCCCACTAAACCTGCATGGGGACTCACTGTCCACACATCGCAACAACCTATCTTGCCCACTGACCCCTACCACCCACCCTGCTCACCCAACAATGCCATCCATCTCATCCATCCACGCAACCCTCCCACCTCTTCCTGAACACTCCCCACCCACCTCATCCTGCCCATCCACCCATCCTGTCCACCCACTCCTCCCACCGACCCACCCGCCAATCCACATGACCAACCACCTTTCTTACCCAACCTCATTCACTCCGCCACCCCATTCACTCATCTGAACCCGACTTACCCATCAAACTCAACTTATCCAAACCTAACTTACCGACCCCTCCCCGACCACCCACATATCCAGCCACCTATCCACCCAGCCCACCAAACGCATCCACTCACTAACTCATTTACTCCTACAATCCACCCAAAATCACTCCACACACCACACCCAACAACTGTCCCCCCCCCCGTCCTCTCCCCCATTACCACTTTCCATCCACTCTGGCGATGCACCGAACTACCACACCCACCAACTCAACCTCATCAACTCCTCCCACTCAACCAACTGACTCACACACACACACACACACACACACACACACACACACACACACACACACACACACAGAAAGAGAGAGAGACTGACACAGTAAGAGCGCGTCCACACGCGTGCTCGAGCAAGTGCTGGCAACGTGTAAGCAACATAGTTACGAACACGCTGCAAACATATTGGGAACAGCAGCGTCCAGATTATGTTGGCAACATCTTGAAGTCTCAGCTGCCTGGTATGGATACACTTATCCCATCGCCTCATCTGCAAGTGTTCGAAGCTGCACTGAAACATGTTTGCATACATCTGTCCAAATACTGCAGCAAACATGTTCCCAAACATGTTGCCTGCAGTATTGACAATATATGTTCGAGAGCACACATGGACTCGCCATAAGACAAACAAAACACTCATACACACACACACACACACACACACACACACACACACACACACACACACAGGGAGAGAGTAGTTCACAACAACTTCACTCACAAATCACCCCAGTGGTTGTTTATCCCCAAGGAAGATTGGCCGCACGTCTTACGAATCACTGTTTGATGGCCGACTGTATAACTGTTGAACAGTATGAACAGCATGTAATATTGAAACTAGCATAGTTATGATATTTAACATTTTACCAAAGTATTCGTTCATTAAAACTATTGCCGATTGGATGGTATATCATGGAATCCTAATGGAAATACATCTATAATATAGCTGAGTTAAAGGGTATATGTCGGAGATACGAGTCAGTGTACTGTGCAAGCTGCTATTAGAACAGTATTCGATGCCTCCATATCTCAGCCCTCCCCTTCACCGTCCCCAAATCCTTCCTCCCTCCTTTCCCACCCTTCCGCATCTGTGTGTGTGTGTGTGTGTGTGTGTGTGTGTGTGTGTGTGTGTGTGTGTGTGTGTGTGTGTGTGTGTGTGTGTTTTCTTATCTAATTGTATCTTTACAGGAGTGGGTCACGTTCTTACTGTCTCGTGTATTAAACCATTTTTATCATACATATCCTCAAGTTTATTAATAGTTTTGACACGCATTATTTCATTCGGTAGCGCATTCCACTGATCAATTGCTCTATTTTGGAAACTGAATTTCCTTATGTCTTTCTCACCTCTTTTTTTATGCATTTTTTTTTTTTTTGTAGTGTCCTCCTACCGATGCTTCCCCATAGGTTATATCTCACTGATGTCTACTCTTTCTTTTCCTGAGATGTAGTTATATAGCGTCATCATGTTTCCTCTTCCTTCTCGCCTGTTGTATTGGTAGGTTCAGTTTTTCTAGCCTTTCTTCATAGGTTAGATCCTCTAAGCTTGGTACCCATCTTGTAGCAGCCCATTGCACTTTTTCAATCTTATCTATGTGTTTTTTGAGATGAGGATTCCAGACCAATGATGCAAAATCATTGGTCTGATGAATGAGGTAATTATCTTTTCGGCATGCCTTCATTTATATATGTGAATGCTATTCTCGTATCAGCAAGCAGTGTGTGCATGTTTCATGCCTTCTCATTTATGTGGTCTGCCGGAGAAAAAGTTGTCATGAATCAAATTCGCGACATTTCCCTTTTGTGAAAAACACGAACTATTAGTGGAAAACTCACTGTGTATCGCTCAGTTAACCGTTTCTCTCTCCACTTCGGTGGTATACTATTCAAAACATTCGTCACTGTTTCAAAAGTGACCGATTTAATGCACGTCACTAAGTGCTCTACTGAGCGATACTATTGTTTCTTTATTGTTCGCCCCTGCTTGCCTCGACCGTTAGAAAAATGCGGCCTAGTGCTCCGCTTTGGTTTCCCACGACTTAGTCAGTCGAGTGTTTGCTCTGACGGAGAGAGGTTCTGTGCTCCAGAAGTGCGAGAGAAGAGGTCGCTAGCACCCAGACTCCACTGAGGACAGTTTCTCCAAACTCCCACCCCTTGGTGATACACAGCATTCATCGACCAGTATTTCCTTTTTGTATTTTCCTAGATTTAAGAGTTTAATTAAGTTTTTTTTTCCTAGGCATAAGGATTTAGCTCGAGTGAGTGAGTGAGTGCGATCTCATTAATTTGATTTGAAGTGTAACGTTAAATTTATTTTGTAATCAATAAATTTAACTTCTTTTTCTTGAGCTTAATGTAATGTAAAGTCTTGTTTCATTTCTCCACAGTTAAGCTTATTTTCCATATAGCTCCTAGCTTGCATAAACGTTTGCCTTTCATAACTGGTACTTAGGCCAGTCTTGTATTAAACTTAAAATCCGTTGTGCCTCCTAGGAGTTAAGCACCAGCAAGAGCCTGATATTATTATTAGTATTATTTATTGTCAGGGGTGAAGTAACTTTCTCCAGAGGTTACAGTACAAATAAACAGCAATTGAGTGATTAGTCTCTGCTGTGTACTGTCGAGAAAGTTTATAAATTCTCGTTCTTAGAGAATCGTGCGAAGCAAGCTAGCGTAAAGTAATCGTTGCTTGATTTAGTAAGACAGTCATTGTCCCTGCTCTTCAATATTATTGAATATTATTATCAATTAAATAATATTTAGCATTTATTTTAAAAAACACCGTGATATATAAAAACCCCGTGACAATTGGCGACCTCATTCCAGGATATTAACTCCTAGCTCTAAAGCTATTCACGAGATAGTGCTCACTCGTTCATATTTAGGTATTTATAATTGAAGTTTGTAGGCACAAGTTTACTGGTGTTTACCGTTAATTTAGCAAGTGAATTTTTGCTTTATTAATCCATAGAGTACTTAACTCTATTTAGTACTTTATTTTTGGTAACGCCAGACGATTTTATTCGCTCCTGGGTAGCCACCGTACCCATTGTGTTAATTATTGAGTTCTCAGTTATTTGCATTTTTGCTTTAATCTTTGCCAGTTAACTAGATAAGACTGGTCACCACTAGCTTGTGTCTGTATTCTTTATTTGTGTTATTAGCATTCGTTTGCGAAGCAGTCAGTACTCAGTTTCGGTTTGTTTAGTAAATTGAGCTAGCATCATGGCAGCCAGTGCTTATGTACAGGAAGCCAAAGATATGGGTCTCACAGACCCAGAGAAAATACAAAGTTACGTTCTCTCACGGTTTAATTACAAGCAAGACCGTGAGAAAGATGCTCGTGAACGTGAGCGAGAACAACGCGAATACGAGCGAGAACAGCGTGAGGAACGCGAAAAGGAGCGCGAATACAAGAGAGAACAGCGTGAACACGAGCAAAAACAATGCGAGCTCGAGTTAGAAAAAGAGTGACAACAGCGCGAACACGGGCTAGTACAAGAGCGAGAACAGCGCGAATACGAGCGTGAACAACAAGACAGAGAACGAGAACACGAACGTGCCGAGCGAGAAGTGCGCGAAAAACATGAACTTGAAGTGCTGAAGCTCAAGCGAGATTCCTTGGCTTCAGACACGTCTGGCGCAGTTGGTCCAAGCTCCACGAGCGTTCCCCCTGCACATGTCCTGGCGACCCCACGCATCAAGCTTCCTTCATACAAGGAAAGCGAGCGAATCAAGCCGTACATAGCTCGTTTTGAGGACATGGCAGACATGTATCAACTGGATGAGGCAGCTAAGCGGCTTCAGTTTCTTAGCCTATTTGAGGGAACTGCCCTCGATATTCTCCTCAGAATTCGTGAAGACAATCTCACATATGAGATGATGAAAGCTGCACTCATTAAGGCGTATGGTCTCACAGTAGACGACGCCAAAGTTCAGTTCATGCGAGCTCGTCTCCAAGACAAGGAGACAGCTGTTCAGTTCCTTGATCGTCTCACAGCTTACTTAAATGAGTGGATGGAGAAAGATGAAACTCCTTCCACGCATGAGGGGACAATTGACCATATGCTGCGTACACAGCTAGAGAGGTCGTGGTCTGCTGAGCTCATAGCACAGCTTAAGATCTGCCAGGTGAAAGATGCCAGCCAAATGGCAGAAAAGGCTGACGCATTCTTTACTGCATACGGGTATCAAACTCGTAAGCAAAACACCTGGAACAGAAAACCTGATAAATCTGGGAAATCGTCTCAGACTGAACCCCAGCAACAAGGCCATTCTCAGAAGAATGGCCAAGGTCCAAAACCGCAGTGGAAGGACCAGGGGCAAAACACTCAGAAACCTGAGTGGAAGAGGTACAACAAGTACCCTAACCAGCAGCAGTATCAGCCACACAATCGACCGTCGGGACAAACTTTTTCACCACCAGCTCAAAAGAGGCAGGAAGCGAACGCAGCCTTCATCCCTCAGCAGCAGCACAGTGGTCACGTCCCTACCAGTATGGGTACTCCTCCACAGTTCACTAATCACACAGTGACAGTGAACCCCCCTCCACAGATGGCCAATGTTCCATCTTCCCAACATAATTCTCAAGGCACAATGCCGCATCAATTCAGCAGCCTCATGAGTGGCTAGCTGCTTCCTCCACAGGCCCTCCCACAGGTGACAGTACCTTCCTTGTTCAGCCAGGGTTTGTGGGAGACATTCCTGTGAAGGTCCTGAGAGATAATGGTTCCTCAGGTTGCTCTGTCAAGCAGAGTCTAGTTCGGCCTGAGCAGTATACAGGTCGACAGATTCACGCAAACCTTATTGATGGATCAGTGAGATTGTTCCCTGAGGCACGTATCCAGGTGGCATCTCCATTTTATACTGGTACGACACTTGCAGTTGTCATGCCAGAACCTTTATTTGACCTAATTGTAGGCAACATTCACGGAGTCAAGGATAGTTGCTCCAATGATGACGCTACTCAGACTTCGGCTGCTGCGGTAACACGAGCCATGGCTGTGGCTCCAGACTGTGTCACCCCAGTGATCATTGAATCGCTGCAAGATCTGATGTGTAGTCAACTTGTTGTGCAAGAACAATATTCTGACCTGACACTTGCTGCCGTGCGGAATAAACAAAAGGGTCAAGTGATTAAGTATTCACGGGGAGGTCGAGCCAAGTTCCTTCACAAACAAGGACGGCTCTACCGTGAGTCACGAACACCCGAGGGTGAGGTTCGACTGCAGTTTGTCGTTCCCGCCAAGTACCGCCCAGCAGTGTTACAATGGGGTCATTGTTCAGCCTCAGGAGGTCACATGGGCAAAAGGAGGACCCAGGGCCGTATCCGAGCTGACTTTTTCTGGCCAGGGATGGGACGAGACATAGATAGTTTTGTCCGTTCCTGCAGTGTGTGTCAAAGTAACACCACTAAACAGGGACATGCCCTTCCTGTGTCGTTCGTAACCACACCTGTAATCTCTGAGTCAGTTGAGAGACAGGATAGTGGTGAAGTGAATGTAGACCTGACGTCTCACTTGTTGGCCCCACAGGACACAGTATGTCCAGGGCCTGTACATACATATTATGTACCGTAGGTTAAGGGGGAAGTTCGAGAGAGAACTCCGCAGAGGCGACTCGAGGCTATGGAAGACCCGAGTTTGCACAAGGATTCTCAGCTCCCCGATACTAATATAAGTACTGTAGGTTAAGGGGGAAGTTCGAGAGAGAACTCCGCAGAGGCGACTCGAGGCTATGGAAGACCCGAGTTTGCACAAGGATTCTCAGCTCCCTGATACTAATATAAGTACTGTAGGTTAAGGGGGAAGTTCGAGAGAGAACTCCGCAGAGGCGACTCGAGGCTATGGAAGACCCGAGTTTGCACAAGGATTCTCAGCTCCCCGATATTAATATAAGTACTGTAGGAAAAGGGGGAAGTGAGAACTCCGCAGAGGGAACTCGAGGCTATGGAAGACCCGAGTTTGCACAAGGATTCTCAGCTCCCCGATATTAATATAAGTACTGTAGGTTAAGGCACAGGTTGAGGACCCGTGTGCAGTTCGAGGCCATGGAAGACCCGAGTTTGCTCAAGGATTCTCAACTTGCCGACACTAATCGTGTGCTATAATTAATGGCGACCTCGAATGTACGTCGTAGCACTGACTGCTAGGTAGAGAGAGTAATTGTAACATAATAATATTTTTGTCTCATTGACATTTTTGATGCTCCACCTCAATTGGTTTTGCAGGTACAGCAATGGGTGTAGCAGTTTTGCTGTGCGGGCCAGCTGATCGCCTGCCGCACGCTGCCTCCTCTTCTCCTCTGCCTTCGTCGTCGTCATATTATTATTTACTGCGTCATTTTACACGTAGGTACAGTTACACTACAACTGTCACACCTACACCGTGTATTACATACACCACGCTACACAACAATTAGTTGTCAGTGTAAATGTAGCGAATTTTCGCTCAGTTTGACCTGAGTACAGGATTTTCACCATCGTCACGGAGTTTTTCCCTCAAGCTTGCTTCTATTAACGTAAATACGAGTTTTTTTTCGCTCACTGGCGACTGCGACTTTCTCCTGTAGCAGGATAGCACACACACCACAGTGTGAATCTTGTGTGACTGAGTTAGGATGTGTACATATATATATATTCCACAAATTTTGTCCCATAAGGAAAAAATTCAATTTTGTAGGGGCGTAATGTCACGAATCAAATTCGCGACATTTCCCTTTTGTGAAAAACACGAACTATTAGTGGAAAACTCACTGTGTATCGCTCAGTTAACCGTTTCTCTCTCCACTTTGGTGGTATACTTTTCAAAACATTCGTCACTGTTTCAAAAGTGACCGATTTAATGCACGTCACTAAGTGCTCTACTGAGCGATACTATTGTTTCTTTATTGTTCGCTCCTGCTTGCCTCGACCGTTAGAAAAATGCGGCCTAGTGCTCCGCTTTTGTTTCCCACGACTTAGTCGAGTGTTTGCTCTGACGGAGAGAGGTTCTGTGCTCCAGAAGTGCGAGAGAAGAGGTCACTAGCACCCAGACTCCACTGAGGACAGTTTCTCCAAACTCCCACCCCTTGGTGATACACAGCATTTATCGACCAGTATTTCCTTTTTGTATTTTCCTAGGTTTAAGAGTTTAATTAAGGTTTTTTTCCTAGGCGTAAGGATTTAGCTCGAGTGAGTGAGTGAGTGCGATCTCATTAATTTGATTTGAAGTGTAACGTTAAATTTATTTTGTAATCAATAAATTTAACAGTTCTTTTTCTTGAGCTTAATGTAATGTAAAGTCTTGTTTCATTTCTCCACAGTTAAGCTTATTTTCCATATAGCTCCTAGCTTGCATAAACGTTTGCCTTTCATAACTGGTACTTAGGCCAGTCTTGTATTAAACTTAAAATCCGTTGTGCCTCCTAGGAGTTAAGCACCAGCAAGAGCCTGATATTATTATTAGTATTATTTATTGTCATGGGTGAAGTAACTTTCTCCAGAGGCTACAGTACAAATAAACAGCAATTGATTGATTAGTCTCTGCTGTGTACTGTCGAGAAAGTTTATAAATTCTCGTTCTTAGAGAATCGTGCGAAGCAAGCTAGCGTAAAGTAATCGTTGCTTGATTTATTAAGACAATCATTGTCCCTGCTGTTCAATATTATTGAATATTATTATCAATTAAATAATATTTAGCATTTATTTTAAAAACCCCGTGATATTTTAAAAAACCCGTGACAAAAGTCTATTACTGATAATCACTCTTAGGTCCATCTCCTTTTCTGATATGTGTAGGGTTGAAGTTCCTGTCTTATAACCCCTATGTGGTACCTTTCCACTTTTACCAAACTTAATTACATGGCATTTGCCCACATTGACTTCCATTTGCCATCTATTGCTCCATTTATGAAGCTTGTTTAATTCTTCTTGCAGCTCTCTGCAAGAGTCTGTTTGTAATTCTCCTTTGTATTTTTGCATCATCAGCAAACATATTTAGATAACATCCCATTCAAATGTTCCTGTCCAGCCTATATCATTAATATATACTAAAAACATAATTGGTGCCATCACTGAGCCATGTGGAACTCTGCTAGTCACTTCCCTCTATGATGAGTAATTACTCTTTAGTACTCTTCTCATTTCCCTTTTCTGAGAAAATCCTCCATCCAACAGAACAGATTACCTTGGATTCCCCCTTGATGGTACAGCTTCCATAAAAGTCTTTGGTGAGGTATTCTGTCAAATGCTTCCTTAATATCAAAATAGATACCGTCCACTCATCCTTCTCTTTTCCGTAGTGTTTCTGCAACCTTATCATAATAGCTTAATAGATTTGTAACACATGATTTTCCTTTTTCTGAAATCGAACTGTCTTTTTGATATCATATTGTATTATTGGAGTTGGTTTACCTAAATTTTTCTCATTACTTTTTCTACTACAGTCGGCGCAATGGAAGGCTGGGCCTAGTCAGGGCACCACCAAAACAACAGCAAATCATCATAGAAAACATTTATTTATGAACAGAAAATGTACTTCAGTGCTTACGTTAGTACTTTGTCATTTCCCCCTTGGCCTTGATCACCTCTTGCATTCTCCTTGGCATACTATCTACTAGATTAGTGAAGTAATTGATATCAATCTCCAGACACCACACACGCTTGATAACCTCCTGGAGCTCGGGCACTGACGACACTTTGGCAGCCTTTACCTTGTCCTTGATCTCCTTCCACGCATCTTCAATAGGATTAAAGTCGGGACTGTTGCCTGGCCATGGAAGAAAATAAGACCATAAAAAATAAGAGGAATAGAAACAAACTAAGCATACACTGTTGTCATACACTTACTTTAGAATCTAGCACTTCTACTGTAATCTTAGGTTCCTGATCCATCTTATGTTCTCTGTAATGTAACTTAACTTCACTCTGGCGAACACAAAGTTCTGTATAACATACCTAAGCCTCCTGTAAGAATACTAGGCCCTCATTAATGCAATCTCGACCTCTGTAATATAACCCAGTCCACTTTGATACAACCTGACCCTCTGTAGCACAACCTGACCCTCTGTAGCACAACCTGGCCCTCTGCAGCATGACCTGACCCTCTGCCACACAACCTGACCCTCTGTTGAACAACCTGGCACTCTGTAACACAACCTGGCACTGCAAAACAGCCTGGCCAACTGTAGCACAACTTGGCGCTGTGCAGCACTACCTGGCCCTCCGCAGCACAACCTGGCCCTCTGTAGCACAATCTGGCCCACTGTAGCACAACGTGGCGCTGTGCAGCACTAACTGGCCCTCTGCAGCACTACTTGGCCGTCTGTAGCACAACCTGGCCCTCTTAAACATAAACCTGCCTTCTGTAGCACAACGTAGTCCTCTGCAACATAGCCTCCATAACACAACATAGCCTTCTGTAACACACCATAGGCCTCTGTAAGACAACGTAGTTCTCTGTACCATTACCCAGCCTAACGTAACATAGTCCACTATAACAGAGCAGAGGCTGTCTTAAGTCAATCTGGATCTCTCCAACACTAATTAGGCATTTGATACACATACCAGGCTTCTGTAACGAAGCCTAGGCCCTCTGTGATACAACCTCGGAATCTGTACAATTATTTAGATCTCTGTGGTACATCCTTGCAATCTGTACAATTATTAAGGTCTCTTTGATACAACATAGCATTTTGTACAACTATTTAGGTCTCTGTGGTACAACTTAGCAAGCAGTACACCTGTTTAGGTCTCCATGATACAATCTAGCAATCTATGCAATGTTTAGGTCTCTGTTACACACCTTGCAATCCGTACGACACAACCCTAAACAGGAATCTAACTCTCTTTAACATTATCCTCTCCAGGGGTTTTTGTATCCTAATTTAGGATCCATTTAACACGTTTTCATCTATACTTTCTTTCTTTTTTTCTTTTTTTTAATCTGACAAAGCTAGGTCGTCCCCAGAAGTTAAAAATTTCGCAGTGGTTAAGAGAAATTCCCTGAAGGTTAGTGATAAGGTTGGAATGAGTCTCGTTAGTTGCTAAACATTTTTCACTCCAACCTGTCCTAAAATAGCCATTCCTTCATCGTGAATACTGAGTTATAAAAAAGATTAACATAGGAAAATTATGCTCGCTACGATGAAGTGCTATTGTATGGATACGGAGCCTAATATCGTCCTATCAAACCACCGAGTTAAGAAATAAGCTGCAGAAGAACGAAAACCTGCTTCAGGTTCAGGTGAAGCAAATATAGTTGAATCGACCCCCAAGTCTGAGTCACTTGACCATAACTGACCTGAAGGGGGTTAGGAATGTTTGTCAGGCAAAAGTAAACGCAAACACACACACACACTCCTCATACAGTAGCCTTGCCTAATACTGAATTTCCATTTCTGCGTGTTGAATACAGAGCTGTAAATTAAATTAACAATTGTATAACGCGCTAGTCACTGTCTTTCCCTGTCACTGTCTTTCCCTGTCATTAAGCAACGTGGAGTAAGCTACGAAAGGAAGGAAAGCCAGGCCAAGCCACGTGAGTCTAGAATGCATAAGCCGTACTTTAAAAAAAGATCTACAGTAGATTTCTATTTTTTTTTTCCTCAATAAACAATGTGCAGTATGCTAGGAAATGAAGGAAGTATGGGCTTAGGGTAAAAGAGTGAACTTACCCAGTGGATGCAAAGTTGACCCAAAGCCGAGTCATGAGGTCACGCATGCGCACGTCGTTTGATGTGGCTGTGGACTGACCGAAGACAACACCGAGTGGGAAGAGGTAGAGAAGGTCATCCCCGTGGCACACCCCTGATATGCAGTGATGATGAGAGTGATAATAAAAACAGTAAAAATTATAGAGGCTTAGAAACAAAAGCATAACAACATTGATAATAATAACAATAATAATAAAGATAATAATAATAATAATAATAATAGTAATAACAACAACAACAACAATAGTAATGCTAAAGGCAGTGGGACAAACAATGTATATGCGAACATCATTAAAAATACGTACTTGGTACAGTCAAACCCAAGAGTGCTTTGACAAGTTAGAAGAGTAAGGAGTAATAAGCAAAATAGATCACTTACGAAGAGGTGTTAGGGAGCTTCCTTTACCAACCAAAATATGAACCAGAGAGACAAAGTATTTTGCGTGCGTCTAGAAAAATACGTCCTTGGTATAGACTAACCCATGAGAGCTCTGAGAGGTTACCATTTCCACCTGGCCAGAGTAATCCATCATGAAACTGAAGAGTGTGTCAGTGCTTTAGTCCACATTGGCTTCAAGGCTTTAAAAATACTACAGTATTCATTGTATTTATTCTCGAAACACTGCTCCTCAGGTAGTAGCAGACATAATCTGATATCACACACACACACACACACACACACACACACACACACACACACACACACAGCAATTATGTAAATCCCCTTCTTAATTAAAGTTCAAAATAACTTGTATAATATAAACACATATTGAACATATTTACAATACCTTATCCCAGACGCTAAACTAATCACAGAGGAAGGTGTGAGCTGGCGGGAGGGCAGCGAAATGGCGGGGGACAAAGGGATATGGAGGCGATTTACTTGTGACCACCTCTTACTGGACTGAGGCATCAGGCAATATATAGATATTTTTCATAATCTTTTTTAACTTTGCTTGCAAAACAGCCTCTGATTTAATCCATGCCACGTATTCTCATCCGTTAACGAGGCTCTCTAGCACCTCTTCCTTAGCGATTTGTTTTTGGAAATGGCTGGTTGGTATAAAATTGTATGTTACGTATGCAAAGTGTTGTGGTATCAGAATGCTATATATAACACAGAAGAGGAGAGGAAGGTGTAAAAAAGGAATACAAATAGCTCAGGAAGGTGTTAGGGAGCTCCCTTAACTGATGGGAATACGGGCCCACGAGGCAGCCGCTGCTGGGATCATATTCTCCTTGATTAGCACCTCTTTTTTAGTGATTTATTTTTGGATATGACTGTTTAATATCTTTTGTGTAAATTATGTATGCATAGTATGGAGATATTGAATGGAATTATGTAACAAGGACGAGAACAGCAAGGTGTAAAAAAACACAATAAATTGGTTATGGAATGGTGCTGGGAATCATGCTTAACTGTTTATGTAAAATACAAGAAGATAGTATGGTATAATAAACCAAATAAATGGCTGAAGGAAAGGTGTTGAGGAGCTTTTATTAAACTATTCATGCAACACAGAAGAGGACAGGCAGGTGTAAAAAAAAAAAAAAAGGAAAAAAGGAATTAGGGAAAAGTGTTAAAGAGCTTCTGGAACTCTTTATGTAACTCACAAAGGGACAGTAGTGTGTAATATACAAAATAAATTGCTTAGGAAAAGGCGTTAGGGAGCTTCTTTAACTATTTATGTAACACAAAAGAGGACAGGAAGGTGTAATAAACAAAGTAAAATGGCACATGGAAAGGTGTTAGAGAGCTTCTTTAACTGACAAGAATAGGACATTGAACTGCAAAATCATACTTGTCGGCACAGTTAACAGAAATCCTAATCAACCAGCAAGACATCATCCGACTTACCAAGACGAGGCAATATGGTTTGTGTGTGAGTGTGTGTTCCTTCCAAGAAATAAACAAAAACAATACAAAAGAGAGTCAAATTCAAGATCCTTTCATTCCGAGATGCCTGAACACACTGGGTTTGAAAGACTGGAGATCATAGGAAGTAGGAAATACAAACAAAGGGAGACAGATCCAGAGTTGACCTGTTGCATAAATGAAGGACTGGGAGTAACGGTTAACTCTTACATTAGAGACTTGGACGGAAAAGGGATGAGAGTTTGTTGCTAGACGGGTGCTACACCCCCGTCGTAGAGGTAGAAGGATGCAAGCAGACAGTTCAGAGGAGCAACCACCATTGAAGTAGCTATAGAAAAGAGATAAAGATGCAACAGTGCGGCGAAGAGACAGAGGTTGAAGGGAGCCAGTAAGAGAAGGAAAGTTGGTGAGACCAAAAGCCTTTGACTCCACCCTATTGGGAAGAGCTGTATTTGGGGAGCCTCCCCAGACATGAGCGTTGTACTCTACACAGGGGTGAATAAGATCCGTGTATAAAGTCAAAAACTGTGCAGAGGTAAAGAAGGTACAGAGTCAGCTTAGCACACCTAATCTCGTGGAGGCAAATTTTACAAGAGATGCAATATGATTTTTCAAAGGTAAATCCCGAGTGAATGAAATCCCAAGCATGTTCAAGGATGATGTAGGATTGAGCTGCATATCATTAAACGTTAGTGGGTACTCCTGTGAAAGATTGTGTCGGGTTGATGGGTGTTAATACTGAGTTTTTGATGCATTAAAAACAAGATTATATTTACCCCAGTCAGAGATACGAGCGAAATCAGAGATTAGGTTTGCCATAGTCTCATCCCTTGTCTGTTGAAGTAACTGCTGGGATGGACGTTGTGGGAACCGAATGGAAAGGTGAAAGGTGGAATCATCAGCGTACGAGTGGTTATGGTTAGATGTACAGCTTACAAGGTCACTAATGAATAAAAGGAAGAGAGTCGGTGATAGGACAGTGCCCTGAGGAGCACCACTGTTCATAGATTAGGAGAAGAACGATGGCCGTCTACAACAGCGGCTATAGAACGACCAGAAATGAAGCTGTAGATGAAGGCACAGATAGAAGGATAGAAACCGTAAGAGGGCTGTTTGGAAATTAAAGATTTATGCCAGACTCGATCGAAAGCCTTTGAGATGTCAAGTGCGATGGCACAGCTGTCGCCAAAGTCCCGAAAGGAGGATGACCAGGAGTCTGAAAGGTAGGTGAGAAGATCGCCAGTGGACTGTCCCTGACGGATCCCATACTGACAATCAGAAAGAAGGTTGTGATAGGAAAGATGCTTTAAATTTCTTTTATTAAGGAATGACTCGAGAACTTTTGAGATACAGGATGTTAAAGCAATTGGACGATAATTAGAGAGTTGGGAATGGTCACCCTTCTTTGGGATTGTCTGAATGAGAGCAAACTTCCAGCAAGAAGGAAAAATAAGAGTTGACAGACAAGGGCGAAAGAGTTTACCTAGGCAGGGTGTAAGCACAGAAGCACAGTTCTTGAGGACAACAGGAGGGACTCCATCAGGCCCATATGCCTTGTTAGTGTTAAGGCCAGTGATGGCAGAAAATATATCAGCTGAAAAAATTTTAATGTCAGCCATGAGGAAGTGATGGAGGAACAGCATTGGAAATATCTAAGGTGGAAATGGAGGAGAAAATCTGAGTGAAGAGATCTGCTTTATCAGTAGAAGAAATAGCTACAGAACCATCAGAATAGAAAAGAGGAGGGAAGGATGATGAGCTAAAGTTGTTGGAAACGTTCTGGTCAAGGTGCCAGAAGGAGCGGGAAGAATTCGAGTCAGAAAGTTGATGAAATTATTTTTAGCAGAGTGAAGAACAGACTTAGCATGATTCTGGGCAGAGACATAAGCAAGATGTGATTCAGGGGTGGGATAGTTCTGGAACCTTTTATAGGCTCTCTCCTTGTTGTGGACAACATTAGAACAAGCATGGTTAAACCAAGGCTTTCTTGCATTAGTCAAAGGATATGAAAAGGGACTGTATGCTTTCATGCACACTCAAATAGCTCCCTGCCATGGAAGCAATAATAATTCCAGGGAAAATCAAAGAGGAGGGAGGGAGAGGGAGGGGTAGACCGAGGATGAGGTGGAGGGATGGAGTTGAGAGGTATATGAGGGAGGGGGGGGTGAGTTGGGGGGAGGGGAGTCAAATGGTGGGTGACAGAGTGACTTGGAGGCGTTTTGTCTGCAGCCACCCTTTGCGGGATTTGGGCGTCGGGCTATAGATAGATAGATAGAAAATCAAAGAAGTACTGCCTGAGGGCCTCCCAATCCGTAGCACCAAAGTGCCATAGCCGACGTTTCTTTGGAGGGTCCACGGGCTGTACCTGAGCAATACGAGAGGTCAAGGTAATTAGGTTGTGATCGGAGAAGCCCAACAGAGAGGAAAGATTAACAGCGTAAGCAGAAGGATTAGTTTTAAGAAAGAGGTCAAGTATGTTGGAGCTCTCTCCAAGGCTGTCAGGGGCATGGGTAGGGTGATATACAAACTGCTCTAGGTCTTTAAGGATAGAAAAGATGTAGGCTTGTTCACCAGGTGGATCAGTGAAAGGAGAGGAGTGCCAAAGGTGGTGGTGAACATTGAAATCTCGTAGAATGGGGATTTCAGAGAGAGGAGAAGTGGATAGAATGTGTTTCATCGTAGAAGTAAGATAGTCAAAGAATTTATCATAGTCAGTAGAATTAGGAGATAAGTAAACAGCGCAGATACACTTAGTCAGAGAATGACAAGAAAGCCGAAGCCAGAGTGTAGATAATTCAGACGAATCATGTTCAGGAACACGAGAGCAAGATAAATCGTTGCATACATATACACAACAGCCACCTTTGGTCTTGAAATGTGTATAGAGAAAGTCTGAGGTTACAGAGAAGAGTTTGCTGTCAGGCGCCTCAGACAGCTGAGCCATAGTTAGGAAGAGAGGGTGAGGTTTATAGGAGGAGTGGTGGTTCTGAACAGAAAGTTAGTGGATAGGCAGCGAATGTTGCAGAAATGAAGAAGTGAGTCAGGCAGTGGTTCCAAGCATCTCGCTGGATCGTCACCAGGAGAGGGGCAGATGGTGGAGGCATTATCTCCCCCTCCCCAGGGACTCCGAGGCTTGATTATGGGACGCCATTTTGGTTGAATTTTGAATAGGAAGTGTAGTGTGTAATGTGCATATAGTTTGGTACTGACAGTTAAGGAAACTTTTAGTGGAGAGTGTATGCTGGCCTACTCTCTGTTTCAGAAACACTGACAAAACGAGACCTGGTAAGAGAGGTTTTTCAAGTGTTGCCAGGCAACGAACAGTTGCCTAACAACGAAAACCTTGCAGACACAACTAAGTCATAGACTAATCATTGTATCCAGGTATGGTTGGAATTGGTTAATTCTGAAGGGTAGAAATGCCTGCCACAATTGAACAAGATGACAGAAATAAAAAGTTCCTTTTTCGGCCGTTGATTGGCAACAAGTAGTTGCTTGGCAACCAGATGCTTGCAGACACAACTAGGTCACAGGCTCGTCACTGTGTCTAGGTTTTGTTGGAATCGGTTAATTCTAAAGGGGAGAAGTGCTTGCCACAATTGAACAAGAACACAAGACCACAAGAGTTCAAGAAAGAAAACGCTGCTAACAATAAGAGCAGCATGGTGCTGGCCAACAGACAAACAGGGGTGAAAGCATACTCTTCTCGTAGGAAAGAGTAAAGAAGGGAACCCAGGGGTACGGACGTATGAGCTTTACGAATATGAGCCGATACCCGGAGGGTAGTACTCTTAACACCCTTCCAGCACAATCCTTCACACAAGAACCCTGGGAGCCAATTGGTTAAGCTATGTGGGAACCATGTGTTCTCTAAACATTATGCGCACACTAATGTTCCTCCGTATTATAAAGTTCCTATGCTATAAACAAGTACCAGGTATGTACACCATCCACAGTATAATCTATATCCATAACCCACATGTAATGCATTTTATTCAGTTCTCCCATGTTGCCGACAGTACATCTTAACTCCTGGATATTCCCATGTGAACGCACCATATCATTCAGTTCCCATTGCATCTTCTGAATCACTCCCGTATTTGGTCATTATTTACGAACTTTTACGAACTGTGTGGCATCTTCCACCTCCAGAGTTTTCCATTGAGGAATTCCATTAAGTGCTAATTGGTTACCAGTCATGGAGACTGCAGCCTTGGCCTTCATTGTTAGAGACAGTTTACTCGTATAAGATTGCCATAAGTTTTTATCTTTTATCACTTTCTTTTCATGATGCTTTCTTTTCAGCCCTACATCTCATTCAAACACTCTACATTTTCTCAATCCCTTGTCACTGAAATAAACAAAAGCCAGTGTGAGGAATTTCGTAGTATCTAGAAGGATATTGAGTAAATATAAAGCACCAGCACACAGTGTAAGAGAGGCATGAGGGCAAGACGGACCATACACCAGAATATAGGAAGAAAGGGACAATAAGGGAATGGAAAGTGAAGGGCTATCCATAATACTGCAGTAAATCAATTAATCATTTGCTGTAATTGTCAAATGAGGAAATTATTAAATAGCTTGTCCTACTGCCTTCTGGAGGCATAACGAACTGTATAAAAAATAGATCGTCGTCCGTAAATAATTCTCATTTGATAAAACTGTCTAACATTAGCGATAACAAAAACATAAGAGCGAGAAAACAAGGAAATTGGTTAAACAAAGTTCATTGTTAACTATGAATAATCACTCTTGTTGCTCATACACGTAAACACATATACTGTATTTCACCGTACAGTTAAATCCTAATCTCTGTTACTTAACACCATCAAATCCTTTCCATACAGACCACTTCTTTCCTCCACATATTAGTTCCATTACTATCGTGTTGGCTCATCGTGTCCCTCCTCGCTCTCCTTTAACCTTACACTCCAATCGCCCACGCTCCATAGCCTCTGTCATATCGCAACTCGGACACGGACACCTCGACAAAAGATCTCGAAAATTGACACTTACCGCAAAATCATGACATTTTCTTGGTTCAGCGTTGGGGTTGACGGAAGAAATGCATGTACAGAGGAGAATGCCAGAAGTAGATTGAAGGATGTTAGTAGATCAGTGAGGAAGAGGATATAGGAAGTCAAGAGTAGTGTGACTTTGTGTGAGATTATTTTATATGGAAAAAGCACAGAGAGTAAAAATGAGAGAGAGGTGAATGACACAAAATGTACAGCTGTAACGGTATGGATTTCTGATAATGCTGTTTGAAATGCCAGAGGTAATATTTGTAATGTGGTGGTGGCAGAGGTAAAGTTATGACGTTGGTGGTGGTGGCAGAGGTAACAGTAGTAATGACGATAAGGGTGATACAGGTAACAGCTGCATTGCTGGCGGTGGTGGGAGAGGTAACAGTAGTAATGATGATAAGGGTGGTAAAGGTAACAGTTGTTGCTGCTGGTAGTGGTGGCAGAGGTAACAGTAGTAATGATGGTAAGGGTGGTAAAGGTAACAGTTGTTATGTTGGCAGTGATTGGAAAGGTAACAGTAGTATTGATGATAAGGGTGGTAAACGTAACAGCTGTTTATGGTGGTGGTGGCAGAGGTAATAGTAAAAAGAGTAATCCGAGATTGTAAACATCCGCCAAGGCAGAGTGTAAAGTAGATCTTATGGAGATGTTATCTTGTAATTATTGAGCAAGCATTGTAGGCATTATTTATTTAGACGCAAAAATGATGATATTGCCACTATCCCGCAATGGTAGAGAATCCTTTAATAAATTTCTTGATCCGGAGGGTGATCCGGATCACCGACAAAATCTAATGGATTGTTCCTTGGACCACACCCTACCCATTCAAAAAATTTCAGCAGTATCCGTTCATAACTTTTAGAGTAATCCTGCTAACAGACAAACAAACCAACGCCGGCAAAAATATAACCTCCTTTGCGGAGGTAATGATGATAAGGATGGTAGAGGTAACAGTTGTATTGATGATGGTGAGAAGTAACAATTGTAATGTTGGTGGTCATGGCAGAGGTAACAATTGTAATTTTGGTGCTGGTGGCAGAGGTAACAATTGTCAAGTCATTCGTGGTGCCACAGGTATCAATTGTAATGCTGTTGGTAGTGGCAGAAGTAACAGTTGTAATGTTGTTGCTGGTAGCAGTGGTAATAATTGTAATCGTTTTTTGTGGTGGCAGAAGTAACAATTGTAATGTTTTTGGTGGTGGCGGAGGTAACAATTGTAATGTTGGGGTTAGTGGCAGAGGTAAGACTTGTAATATTGGAGGTGGTGGCAGAAGTAATAGCCATAACAAGTGCTCGTTGACCCTTCTGGTCCCTCGCACTTACTCCTGCGGAGGGCTCTCGCGCTGCTAAATATACTTTTGTTATACCTATGGGCAAAAAATTCTATGATGATCCTATGCTGGGTGCCGGGAGCAGCGTTTTTTGGCCAAAATGTGATCGCTCATTATAATAAAAGTTTTACAATCGTGATGGGTCCAAGTTTTTTCACATCAGCGAATTTTTTGCGATTTTTGTTCCAATTTTGGTGCGATTTGAATGTGTAGTTCTGGCTGCCCAAAATACACACACACACACACACACACACACACACACACACACACACACACACGGCTAGTGCTATAGTATATTAGATGTTGGTGCTGGTGGCAGAGATAACAAGTGTACTGCTGGTGGAGACAAAAGCACCAGTTGTAATGTTGGTGGTTTTGGTTGAGATAATAGTTGTACAGTAATGTCAGTGACAAAGAAAGAAACAGTAGTAATGATGGCAGTGGTAGCACTGCTTCACGGTTTTTCATTGCCACACAACAACCCATGCAATGTTTCCAAAAATAGCCAAAGTATACTCAGCGACACAAAACAGGAGAGAGTCGCAACAAACTTATGTCCCTAACCTTTCTGGCAAGTGTAGATATTTCTTGTTGTAAATAAAATACTTGCATTATTATACAGAAAAGAAGAGGAAACAAGGGTTAATGGTGAACACCAGAATAAAGAAAATAACGATTGAAGGAAAAGTGATGGAAGCAACTGCGATATATTACTAGGGGTGTTTCATGGATTATGCATAATGAATCAAAGTAAAAAAAACAATGAGAGCGAAGAAGCGAGAAAAAATAAAAATGAAGTAGGAGAAAGTTCTCCCCCCCCCAAAAAAAAAACGAAATAAAGCATTGGACTTCAGGCCAAAGGTATATATATATATATATATATATATATATATGGAGCCTCAGTGGTAATGTGTGCGTCTCGCACGCTGGTGAACGGGGGTTCGCCTCCCTCCAGGGATGTGAAAATTTTGGGAAACATTCACCGAGCCACTTGACTGCTTTGGCGGACATAAGGGATTCTGTGGTTGAACCAGTGTCGCATACTAGTGTGCTTGCACCCAGTTGGCTTAAGGCGGGCCGATTACACTTGATTCACAGACTACACACACATTGAAAGCCACGCTAATATTACAATTACACTCACAAGCACTTCTCACCATACATACAGTCTCTACCAGACAGCCTAAGCCACTGGGTAGAGATACAGTGGCTGTATCATCCCTGTCTTGATAGGGATAGGCCGGTCCTGCAGTGGACCTCAACGGCTGATGATGATAATGACATATATATATACATACACACAAGTGGTTGTGGGCCCTTCGAGCCACTCGCACTTGCTCCTGCGGAGGGCTCTCGCGCTGCAATATATTATTTTAGTTGTACCTATGGGCAATAAATTCGACGGAGATCCTATGCCGGGTGCCTGGAGAGTCGTGTTTTGGTCAAAATGTGATCACTCATTAAATATAGTAAAAGTTTTTCAATCGTGCTGGGACCAATTTTTTCACAGCAAATATTTTGCGATTTTCCTTGACAATTTTGGTGTGATATGAATGTGTAGTTTCGGCTGCCCAAAATGCACATACACACACAACACACACACAGACACTCGGCTAGTGCTATATATATATATATATATATATATATATATATATATATATATATATATATATATATAATTGAGTGTGTGTGTTCTTACCTAATTGTATCTTCACTAGAATGAGTCAAGCTCGTACTGTCCCGTGTATTAAACCATTTTTATCATACATATCCTTAAATTTATGAATAGTTTTGGCAAACAGTATTTTATTTATGGTGCATTCCAGTAATCAATTGCCCTATTTGGGAAACTGAATTTCCTTACATCTTTATCGCCTTTCTTTTTATTTAGTTTTTTTGCAATGTCTTCTTCCCGATGCTTCCTCATAGGTTATATATTCATTTATACCTCTTTTCTCTTTCACTGACATGCATTTATATAGAATAAACATGTCTCCTCTTTTCCTTCTCTCCTGTAGAGTTGGTAGAATTAGTTTTTCTACTCTTTCATTGTAGCTTAGATTCCATCTTGTAGCTGCCCTTTGTACTTTTTCAATTTTATCCCGAGGTGTCCCGATAACGTATGGATACACTGCAACGTTTTGTCACGGTGAATCCCGTTAACGTATCCATATGTTTTGCAATTGCAAGGTCCATCGTTTCCACAATTTTCAAATTTCGTGCATGATTTTTGGTACGTAGATGAGAGACACCTTCCTCTACATTCTGCCAAGTGGTGACACTGCCTTACCCCATCTGACCTCCCCCCCCACGCCATTGTTTCGGCAACTCATCTGTTAGCAGTGACCTGGCCAGGAAAGACATGTCACACCACGGTACAAAACTCAAGGCAAGAGTGATTCCCCAATCGATGGTGGTGTGGAGGACAAAGATTATGTGGCGCCAAAGGAAGAAATGAGCCGAAATGATGAGGTAATGTCACCAAGGTAGGTGCAGTATGTTAATGTGTCCAGTGAATGAAACAATGCTTATATCACCTATATTATTGTGTGAAAACGAATATATTCTTGTACTATATATAAATTCGTACCAAATGAACAAATATCTACCTATTCTGAGTGGTTTGCAATAGTTACCACTACATAGGAAACGTGACACCTACTGCGTGGCTCCAGAGAACATGGTACCAGATGTTTAAAGGTTCACCTGTTTATACTACTTCTAAGCTCAGGTGAGCATTATGAGGGTCATTTTCCAATGTTTCTTATAAAAAGCAGAGCTTTTAGCCAATTTTTTTTTTTTTTTGAAAATCTGCCAGGATTTGGGGAGGGGAGGGGGGGGCAGTGGTGAAAAATCAGTCGGGATTCAGAGGGTTAACTATGTGCTTTATGAGATGAGGATTGCAGACTACTGATGCATACTCCAGGGTTTGTCTGATGAATGATGTTATTATCTTTCTCAGCATGTCTTCATTTATAATATGTGAAGGTTATTCTCAGATTAGCCGGCAGTGTACAGTATACCTGTTATGTACCTTCTCACTGATGCGGTCAGCTGGAGATAGTCTGTTATTGTTACTCAGTCCTAGGTCTTTCTCCCTTTCTGGTATGTGTAAGCTTGATCTTCCTAACTTATAATCCCAATCTGGACTTTTCTCACTTTTACCAGACTTAATGACATGACACTTGTCCACATTAAATTCCATATGCCATTACTTGCACCAATCATGAAGCTTATTTAATTCTTCTTGTAGCTCTTTGCAAGAATCTGTGTTAGTAATTTCCCTTTGTATTTTTTCATTATCTGCAAACATAGTTAGATAGCTTCCATTTCCAGTGTTACTATGTCATTTATATATACTAAATACATAACTGGTGCCAGCACTGAGCCCTGTAGAACTCCGTTAGTCACTTTCCTCCATGATGAGTAATTTACCCTTGTTACTGTTCTCCTTTCCCTTTTTCTGAGAAAATCCTGCATCCAACAGTACAAGTTGCCTTGGATACCTCCTTGATGAAAAGTCTTTGGTGCGGTACTCTGTCAAGTGCATTCTTGAAATCTAAATAGATACTGTCCACCCATCCTCCCCTTTTCTGTAATGTTTCTGTAACTCTGTCATAATATCCTAATAGATTAGTAACACATGACTTTCCCTTTCTAAAACCGAACTGCCTTTCTGTTATCATACTGTGATCCAGATGGTTTACCCAAAATTATCTTATCAGATTTTTACTGTATCTTACTTACAATACTGGTCAGTGATACTGGAAGGTAGTTGACTGGATTCTGTCTATTCCCTTTCTTGAATAGGGGAACAATGTTTGCTTTCTTCTAAATACCATGTAGTTTACCTTGACTTAAGGATTCCTTGGATATTAAATACAGTGGTCTGCTTAACTCCTTTGCACATTCATGTAGCACCCAACTTGAAATCCGTCAGGACCATATGCTTTTCCATTGTCAGATTTACTTAACTCTTCCTGTACTTCTTTTTCTGATATTTGTAATACGTGTGAGTATGCATGTTCCATGTGATCTCTTTCAAAAGTATTTTCTTTTGTAAAAACTGATTGGAAGTTTTTATGTAGTTCATCACAAATATCTTTCTCCTGTGTATAGATGATCCCCTCATCCGTAATGGAGTGTATTTAATCATTATGTCATCTGTGCAGCATGTGAGGTGGTGTGTGGGGTGAAGAGAAGACGAAAGGGGGTGCAGGGAACAGCATGGTGGAATGAGGAGGTGAGAGGGGTTGTGGCACAAAAGAAGAAAGCATACTGTATAGTGAGTGGATGAGAAACAGGGGCGTGAAGAAGTTGAGAGACGGAAGAGAGAGTTATATATAGAGAGGAAAAGAGGTGAAAAGATCAGTAAGAGAGAGTAAGAAGAGAATGGATGAGGATTTTGGAAGGAATTTGTGTGTAAAGTGGAGGGACTGTAAGAAAATGTTCTGGAAAGAGGTGAAGAGAGTTAGACAGGGTGGCAGTGAAGTTACTTGGGGAGTGAAAGATAAAAATAGTGGATAACTAGTGGAGACGGGAGAAAAAGTGAGCAGATGGAGAGAACACTTTAAGCAATTGTTAATCACAGAGAATGAAGGTAATGCAAGTATAAGTGGCTGGCGAATGGCTAGGAGACGGAAGGATGTGAGAAGAGATGGAAAAATCAGTAGGATGAAAGTTGTGGAAACAATGAAGAAAGTTAAAATGGGGAAAGACCCAGGAATTGATGGAGTGTGTGGTGAAATGCTGAAGCATGGGGGAGAGACAGTAGTAGAATGGATGTTGAAGATGTGGAGATTGGCCTGGGATGAAGGTAGAGTCTCGGAGGATTGGAAGTCAGGTATAATAATTCCCCTGTACAAAGGAAAAGGGAAAAAAAAAAGTATGTGGTAATCATAGGGGCATGTGTCTTCTTAGTGTAATAGGAAAAGTATGTGGTAGGATACGTACTGACATAGAGAAATAACAGAGGAATTAGTTGGAGAAGAACAGGGACGTTTCAGGAAGGGAAGAAGTTGTGTAGATGGGATATTCGTTCGTCGATCTTTAGTGGAAAAGTTTCAAGAGAAAGGAAAGAAGTTGCATCCAACATTCATGGATTAGGAGAAAGCATAAATGACAGTGTGGAGGGAAAAAAAAAAAAACAGGAGCGTAGTGGTAAGAAAAGGAGCGGGTACAAGGGGATAAAAAGGGAGAGTGAGAGGTAAGGACAAGCAGTGATACCCACTCAGGAGTCTGACACCGTGTGGACAGTCCGGACTCTCCAGTGCTTATGTGCCATTTTTGGATGGGGAAAGAGATAGGGAAACACAGACAAAAAAAGAACTGATGAAAGCGACCTGAGATAGAGTGGAATGAGAAAATGAACACACACACACACACACACACACACACACAAAGAACTGATGAAAGCGACCAGAGATAGAGTGGAATGAGAAAATGAACACACACACACACACACACACACACACACACACACACACACACACACACTGTCACGAATCAATTCGCGACATTTCCTTTTTGTGAGAGGCCACGAACTATTAGTGGAAAACTCATTGTTTTTCGTTCAGTTAACCGCTCATTCGGACGGAAGCTTTGTCAAATCAGTTTTTCATTGTCATACGTGATCGTCTCTGTGTGAGACATTAGCGCTTCCGATGAGCGATTGTTTTGGGCGCGTTTCGTTCACTCGACCGTTAGAAAATACGGCTTAGTGCTCCGCCTTTCTTTCCCACGATTTGAATTCAGTCTAGTGGTGGCTTTGACGGAGAGAGGTCCTGTGCTCAGAAGTGAAGAGAGGTCAGCTAGCATCCCAAGCTCCACAGAGTATCAGTTTCTCCAAACTCCTACCCCCTGGGTGATACAAAGCATTCATCGACTGGTATTTCTTTTTGTGTATTTTGTAGTTTTAAGAGCTTAGTTAAGGTGTTTTTCCTAGGCGTAAGTATTTAGCTTCTGTGTGAGTGAGCGAGTGCGTCTCATTGATTTGATTTGAAATGTAATGTTGAATTTATTTTTGTGATTAATAAATTTAACAGTTCTATTTCTTGAGCTTAATGTAGAGTAAAAATCTTGTTTCATTTCTCCATAATTAAGCTTATTTCCCATATAGCTCCTAGCTTGCATAAACGTTTTACTATTCATAACTGGTACTTAGACCAGTCTTGTATTAACTTAAAATCCGTTGTGCCAGGAGTTAATGCATCAGCAAGAACCTGATGTTATTATTATTAGTATTAGTTATTTATTGTCAGGGGTGATGTAACTTTCTCCAGAGGCTAACAGTACAGTAATTCAGCAATTGTGAGTAATTAGTCTCTGCTGTGTACTGTTGAGAAAGTTTATAAATTCTCGTTCTCAGAGAATCGTGCTAAGCCAACGTAAAGTAATCGTTGCTTGATGTAGCAAGACAACCATTGTCTCTGCTCTTCAATATTATTGAATATTATTATCAATTTAAATAATATTTAACCATTTATTCCAAAATTACCCTGATATTATAAAAACCCCGTGACACACACACACACACACATATGCACAATCAGCTGTCACAGTGATACAAATCACATCCAATACTTTTACTCGTCGCATTTTCCTCGTCTTTCCGAAAGTTTTCTCCTCGAGGTTCACGCTGATATACGCCACCATTTCCACCCACACATTTCCATCTTTTCTTCCTCTCTCACATGTACTCAACAAGAGTCGCTCAGTTTTCTCAGAACACTTATGTTTTTTTGTTTTTTTTTCTAAAAATTCTTCGTTTTCTTTTTTATTTTATCATTGCTTTAACAAGACACCTTGGTAACTGACAATCACATCATAACTCCGTCTCTTTATTTGTATTTAAAGAACAGGCCATTGCATTTCATACCAGGCGATCCCATACAAGCGGAGCATACCGGCCTGGTTTCATCTAGGATTTAACAGGCATACAGTGTAAACAATAACGAAAAAAAAAACAAAAAAAAAAAAAAAAACAATTATTGTTATAAGAATCTTAGTGGCATTACGTACGTTGAAAAGTAGTATTCTCGTGAAACAGTTTTAGATGCCTAGAAACCCTTGTATATAACACAGTTCTTGTACTTATCAAACTTTCAATATCATTGTTATGTTATTATCAGTCTGAAATGGAGAAATAAAATATTTAACAAAGGATCCATCCTAGCCGAGGAGAAAACAACTTGAGAGGGTTAAGCAAGAGTAGATATAGGAGGGAGATAACAGTGAGTGGAAAGTATGATTAGAATGTGGAAGGTGAGGAGGGCAGGGGTGGCAAGAGTGGAATGAATATTGATTTGTAGGCAAAGGCAGGCTGGAGGTACTGGATAAGTAGGGATAAGCGGGTGGACAACGGGAAGGAGAGGGAAGAATGACAAACAGGATGTAGGGAAGAAAGTAAGTGGAGCAGGAATGACATGCAAGCTGACAGGATGAAGAGGAGGAGCCGTAGAAGGGGGCTGATGAAACAGGGAATGCAGGAATGGAATGTGATAAAAGCCCAGAATTGTCGAAAGATGTATATAAAATGAATAAAGCAGAATGAAGGAAGGTAAACAAAGTGAGCAAGGGTAGGCATATTAAGAAGAAGAGTGCATATGAAACACGGTGAGAAACGGTAAGGAGAGAAAGATAGGAAAGCGAAGTGAGGGAAGGCAAAACAGGCTGAGGCAGGAGGAAGCAAGATGCCAGACTAAAAGGGAGACAGGTGGGACAGGTGAGTCAATGAAAGTGAAAGTGTACGATGGAGTACAAAGGAAATAAACCAGCAACAGACCTGTTGGTCCTTTTTTGGCTGTTCGGTATAGGGAAGGTTATAACTAGCTAGACTAATCTATCACAGGCATGTAAAAGTGATCAGGCAGTAAGCCAAGTGATTTATGGCGAAACAGGTGCCGGCAGGTGAGGTAGGTGAGGTGCTAGTGAGGCAAGGAGAAGATTGGTTGGAGAGGAGACGGGAGATAGGATGTAATTAAGCTAGATGAGTAGGTACGCAGCTGGAAAAGGATGTAGGTAGGAAGACAGGCAAGGAGGTGGATAGGTATGTATTATGTCAGGTTTGTTGGTTTAGGAAACAGTAGGTTGGTAGAATAATGTGTACGGAAGCAGGCTGGAAGGAAATTATAGGAAAAGAGGCCGATAAGTATGGAAGAATGTAGGTAGGTAGCAAGTGTCAGAGGTAAGTAGGCAGGTAGGGGGATAACAAGGGAGAAGTGAAGCATGATTGATGAGAATGGGAAGCAGGACAGGAAAACAGACAGTTTAAGGGACAGGCTTCCTTAAGGGAAGGTAGGTAAATTTCGGGCAGGTATGAAGGAAAGTGCATTTTGCCGGTAAGACTCTGGGATCAGGGGTACAGCCATAGGTAGTGTTTAAACTATGGTTGTATTTATCTACACCTGATAGGGCTCACAGTTATTAAGAATAAAACCTGCAGTATGATGCTGTTAGTTGGATTAAGAACAAAACGTCCAGTATGATGCTATTAGTTGGATTTCATTCCCGCTGTCACTACACGATTTAATTTAGCTTACAAAGGTATCACAGTGTAGGGTTTAGAAGTACACTCATTAAATACTTCAGTATGATGACATATGTATATTTCAGCTACAGTCAGCCGATTTTATAGACCTTAGGGAAAGCCTACAGTAATCAACGTGCTAGGAAATCTCTTTTATATTCCCATCAAGATCAAGTTGTTTATATTATATTCTTGTTTCTTCCAGGCTACTTTAGTGCACTTAAGAAAACCACTAGTGTCCGGAAGCTCGTGTGTGTAGTGTTTGTTGTGTTTTGGTTGTGGTGGTTATGGTGCTGAGGTTTGTGGTGGTTGTGATTGTTGAGATGGTTGTGATATTGAAGAATGCGGTGGTTGTCGTAGATGTGGTACTATAGTTCGTGGTTGTGGTGCTTTGGTGCTAAAGGTGGGTGTGGTTGTGGTGGCTGTGGTACTGAAGGCTGTGTATCTCAACACTTTGATATGGTTGGGAAAAGTTACAGAAATGATTAGAGTAAGGTAGGAAAGAGTGATCCAGATGTTGGTATAGTTAGAAGAATAGTAATGAACAGATGACAAGTTAGGAAGATGATCAGATTAAAATGGTAAGGATGAGATGCAGGAACGTTAGAAAAAAGTTAAGAGAGGGTAATGCAAGGACGATAGGGTTAAGAGAGTTGTAAGGTTATGAAACTGGTAAGGTCAGGAAGCGTGAAAGGCAAGGAAAGTGATAGGGTTTTGATGGTGGTAGGGTAAAGAAGGTAGATATGCTATGTTAGAAATGTGCATTAGGCCATCCTCATTTTACTTAAAGGGAGATTATTTTTTTATTTTTCATATAATGTATCCTTGGCTTTAGGAGCTGGTTTCAATGGTATATTCCTACAAAGCAACCAGTCTGATACAAAAACATCCTGATAAGTACCCGAGGCCTTCAAATTGCAGCTTACCATAACCAGAAAGCCAAGATCATGCATGGGATTAGGTAAATCAATCAAACTCTTAATTAATATGGTCACTGTCTGCTCCTTGTATAATTATCTCTGAGGATAATGAGAGCCACCTCATATTAATCATCCTCAACAGGTAATTCTCCAATAATTTTATTGTGTGTGCCTTTCACCTGACCTAATACATAAGAGAATTCACTAATCTTTGAGAAATTTGGTCATCATGGACCAGAGAATGTGGTCCTTTTTTTTTTTTTTTTTTTTACCATAGCATTACGGAAGGATCTTAGGTACTGTTGCCCTACAGTATACATTCACTGTTTCCGTGTTCGTGAGTGAGGTGTAGGGAGGGAAAGGGAGAAGGAGACTGAGAATGGGATAGAGGGATGGAATTGAGAGGTATACGAGAGAGGAGCGTATTAGCTGGAGGGAGGGCAGCGAAATAGCAGGGGACAGGGCGACATGGAGGCGATTTATCTGTGGCCACCCCTTACGGGATTAAGGTGTCTGGCTATAGATAAATAGATAGTGTTCGTTTCGGTTGTATGATCTTCAGTTATTTTACGATATAACGTTCCAAGATTTTCTCACGTTTGGCCTGTTCTACCATATAACTTTCTTCATCATTAGCTTTGAGGATGTGTGCTCTTAAAGTTTCATACGATTCGCCATATTTATACAAGCTCTTTTTAGAACATTCAGGAGGCTTCTTAACTAACCCCATTGCAAGGAGTGTTCTTACCTGCCTCCTTAGTCATTGTTGGCTTTCGGTACCCATCCTTGCATGTGACTCGTAGTTTTTAACATTTAAAAGTACATCTTTATAAAGTCATTGAAATCTGTGTAGACAAGTGCGGTCTCACATAGTTAATTGCACGATCTTAGTCTGTTCTGTTACACATTCTCATTTTTTTTTTTAAAGCAAGGAAGAGGGAAACCAGAGGCCAGAGGCCCTTAAGCCTGTTCCTTTCCAAGAAAAAAAAAATACAAGATACCAGACAGCCGAATTCAAGGTCTGTTCATTTCGAGCACATACCTCCGCCGGCGCCGAAAACAGTTATGATGTATTCCTGCATCCCTACCCGGATCCGCCTCACTGTCCACCTATCTACGAGATTTTACATTAGTTCGAAAAAAAGAAAAAAGAAAGAGGTATCTTGTACACTGGCAAACCAACAGACAGATACGAGTGAATGCATAATCTCACTCCTACCTCCCAAGCGGGGAGTAACAATCTTGGTATGTGAATGAGTAGACGAAGACAGAGCAAGAACGAAATTAGTGGACTTCTGTGAATATGAAATGAGAGCAGAACTAAAAATGAATCACAGGAAAAGTCCATATCATGAAAGAATGGGGCGTAATATGGTGAAGGAGTGATGGTGAGTTACAGTAGTTACCGTGACACCATATTTCAACCAGTACCATACCAACCACATCAGCAACTGTACAACATAACTGCGATAACCCTACACATTTGAACTGTATGACTGCAAGAATGATGTGGTGCTGCCGACTTCTTCCTTTTCCTTTATGATTCTTTTTTTTTTTCGTCTGCGCTCCTGTCTTCCTGTCATTTTTTATTGTTTTTGTTTCCACGTCAGATGATCATATACTGAGTGACATGACCAGTAGTTTCCCGTAACCAAGGAAATCATTTACAATACTGGGTGGTAACCATAAAACCACATAACAGGGTGATGTGGGGCATAATATGGTGCCCCTGTTAACTGGGTAGTGATGCAAACGCGGAGTACGCCCAGGAACCAAACCTCCAACTCTATCCCGTTGTGGCAAGGAACTGTCTGGAGCAGAGAAGCATCGGTTCACTGAATGGACCGTCCTTGCAGTGATGATTGCTTGCCTGCTGTTGTTGGGTTTGCTCTGTCACGCTACTTTCAGATGATTTTATTGACATTGGGGTAGATATTTAGTAATCTAAGGTTAAAAACAATATCTGATAACACCATCTACATGCCAACTTTTTCCCTATTACTGCCAGACGGTTATATTCTGCTGTGGGGAACCTCTTGTACCAAGCGTGTTACAGGAATTTTCACCTAAATCCTTGACAACCTGAAGTTTCTCTTAAGGCTATTTAATCATCTTGAGGTAGCAATAATACAGCATAAGAGAGCATAGCACTAACGGAGTAAATTCGTTTCGTCTGGGAATAGTAAAAAGAAATAAAGAATTATTGTATATCACGTATTATATCACTTAAATAGGATGGCCCCTCGCGGGCCAAAAAAAAAAAAAAAAAAATAGTGCCCATCGAGATCGGTATTTTCTCAGTTAATTAAAAAAAAAAAATAGATAAAACATACTGGCAGAGAGAGAGAGAGAGAGAGAGAGAGAGAGAGTAATAAGCCTCGAGTCATGATGAGAGAGCGATGGTGCTGGTGGTGGTGGTGGTAGGGGTGCGTGATGCAGAGCTAGAACTAGTGGCATCCTTCATCACGTGAGGGGTGTGGCTTAGTACTAGTGGTGCTGTTGAGAGAGACACGCTGTGGTGAGTATGCTGGTGCTGTGGTGGTGATAGTGGTGGTGTTTGTTGGTGTTAGTGATCGGTTATATACGTCAAACATTTTGCCTAAGCGGAAATTTTCGTCCTTCTGTACCTTATGTCATTTATCCCAATGACAGAAAAATAGATGTTCTGGCCCATCATCACTTCCATAACGCCTCTTCGTGACTAGCATCCTATTCAAGGGTTACTCTTTTGTTACAGCAGTTTTACGCCAACTTGAAGTGAACAGAATATACTAATGGTGATGACACAGAGAAAGAACGGTGGTGAGTGTGGTAATGGTGTTTGTGGTGATGAGTGTGGTAATGATACTGACGTTGTTCATGGTGATGGTGAGTGGTGGCGAGCGTGGTGATGATAAAGGCGTTGCTTGATGGTGGTGGTGAAGGTGGCAGGAAACAAACGGTAGTGAATATGGCAGTGGTGATGGTGGTGGCGTTGCTGATGTCAGTGTACTTGGTGGTGATGGTAGTGTTAATGGTGGTGCTGATAGTGACGGCCAAGCTAGAACCTTTGTAATGAGTGGGGTGGTGATGATGCTGGTTAGTTTTGGTGATGGCGCCGATAATGATGATGGAAGTGGTGATGACGGTGACAGAGAATAAAAAGGTGGTGAGTGTGGTAATGATGATAATGATAATGGTAGTGGTACTGGTAGTTATGACAAGGAAAGGCTGTTGTGATGAGTGTGGTGGGAATGGCATTGGTGTTGATGATAGTGGTGTTGATAACTGTGGTTATGGTGGAAGATGTGACAGACGGATCACGGTAGCAGCTGTGGTGTGTGGTGAGGAGAATGATGTTGCTGGTGATGATGATGATGACAACTGCTGTACTAGAGATAAGGACAAATAAATGTGATGGTGATGGTGATACTATTAATGGTTGGTGAGAAGATTTGGAGTAATAGTACTGATAATGAGAGAGAGAGAGAGAGAGAGAGAGAGAGAGAGAGAGAGAGAGAGAGAGTGAAGATGCTTGTTGTACGGTGATGCAAGTAATGATAATGTATGGCGATGGTGATAACAGAAGTAACTGCGGTGTGTAGTGGTGATATTGATGATGTTGATGGTGTTAGTGACTGAGGGATGGGTCTGTGCTGAGTGATGTGATGGTAATGTTTATAGCAGTGTTAATTTTTTTGGTGATGATGATGATGGGGTTCGTGGTGATAGAGAAAAGTAACTGTGGTGGTGGTGGTGGTGGTGATGGTGGTCGGGATGGATTGTGGTTATAGTGATGAAGGTAGTGATGATGATGAGGATGATAATGGTGTCCAATTGCTATCTCATTTCTGGTGGTTAGTGTGGTAATGGTAATAATGATATTGATGGATGTAGTGAAAGAGGGCGGTATTCTGGTACGGTTAGGAAAGTTACTGACACTTCTTGCTTACCGATTACTTTCTGAATCTGCTCCGTTACTGTATTCTTGTGTGTTATGCGTGCAATCTATGTCGATTTTTAAAGGACATAAGAAGCAAATCAGGGGATATTAATGAGTAGTTTGAAGAATAAATCACTAAGGAATAGGTATTAGGGAGTGTCCTTTCCCAACGAAAATACGGGATAGAAAGGGAGCTCTCGAGGGATGGTGATTTGGTGGAGATACTGATGGTAATGGATAGTTGTGGTGGCGATAACAGTGATGGTGATAGATTAAGATTACTGTGGAGTGGTGATAGTTTTACATGA
The DNA here is from genome assembly GCF_032717465.1 of Coenobita brevimanus. Lineage (NCBI taxonomy): Eukaryota > Metazoa > Arthropoda > Malacostraca > Decapoda > Coenobitidae > Coenobita > Coenobita brevimanus. The sequence continues at coordinate 20,139,526 of NC_136956.1, forward strand.
AAGTAGCAGGAAAGAAGGGGGCATGCTCATCTCCTAGATTGTCTTACTATTCTCGTGTAAGATTTTGGTGGTGTGGGGAGCGAAGGTTGTGAGCGTCATGTGTCTATTCTCTCATCCATGGCCTTGTACAAGTCACCCGTCCGTACAGGGTAGCAAAGGAAATCTGTATCCATGAATAAGACCTGTGCTTTTTCTGCATAAACGCTTTTCATATACTCATAGTGGAAATCATACATCAAAGTCTTGCTCATTTCTAGGATGGTTATACCTACATAAATTGGTTTGTGGAACATCAGCTTCTTTTTGTTCATATGGACAGCTATCACGTTCTCTATGAAGATCTAAAAATCCTCAAAGGTGGGCTTGCTAACAAGTTTTCCTGCTTGTCCCAGGTTTATCACTAACTCTACATCTACCCGACCCCCCACGTTCTCCAAGATCTTACCAAAGACCGAGTTGTTCATGAGCTTGAAAATATCTTTTTCAAATGCATTCTTAGCTTTTCGTTGGTGTGTATTCAGACCTATGTAAGACTTCATCCAGGGACTCATCGTATTCTAGCACTTGGTGTACTTTCTTCAGTACAAGTCCTACCTACATGCATTGCATCAAAGCTCTATAATGAAGTACATAGGTCTTCTTGTCACACAGATCTGGCACAGACTAAATAAATTTATCCTCCTAGATCTTTTACCTTGCTAGGGGACAGTCGATATGGAGGATGTGTAGGTTCTGGGGGTACTCTAGGTCAACCTCTAGGACAGGGGTTCCCAACCTATTTAGCACTGCGCCCCCCTTTGGTCAGGACTGCATTCATGATGCCCCCCACCCGGGCCACCCCTCTGACGCCTAAACAACGATGCTTTTATCTGTTCCATATGGATGCTTAAGACGCTAGATGGCAACACTATATGTGGTTGCTTGAAATGACGATTGTGAAGTTTTCCTATCAAAATTTTGTATTCCTACATATCTTTGGGAATACCCTGTATGCACTGGAATGGCCTAGCGCTATGTTGAACTCTGATTACCCCACGCCCCCCAGTTTGGGAAACGCTGCTCTAGGACATAACCCTTTTTAATTAAGTCATCGGGTTTATGTTCTATATTGCCTGTCTCTTCCACCCACTTGAACAGTGCTCTCAAACTTTATCTAGTCTCACCCTCCTCCGCAGCCAGTGTTCATGGTCACTCCTCCCTCTCTCCATTTTGTATCTATCAGTCAGTCAGTCAATCTATCTATCTATCTGTCTATCTAGTGTGTGTGTGTGTGTGTGTGTGTGTGTGTGTGTGTGTGTGTGTGTGTGTGCGCGCGCGCTCCACGGTCATACAAACCACTACTACCTATGATCAAGCACAACCCCCACAACACTTCAGCATAAAATCGACCACACGGGACAGCCTAGCAGGTGCAGTTACTTGCCTGCGTTTGATGGGTCTGCTTGATCAAACAGATTGAAATACAGCAACAATAACAACAACAATAACACATGAAGCGTTGCAACACTTCAATGTCATCAACAACAACCCACCATATGATCCCAAAAAACAAAAATATAGCCTATGGTTTTAACCCACTGCATCATGACCGATATTTCATCACTGACCCCCTCCCCCCCAATCCCAGCAAATTTTCGATTTTTTTTTTTTTTGCTAAAACCTCCGCTTTTTATGAGAATCATTGGAAAATGCCACCAAAAGTACTCACCTGAGCTTAGAAATGGGCTATACAGGTGACCCTTTAAATACCTGGTACCGTGTTCTCTGGAGCTACGCTGCGGGTGTTGCGACTTATATGGTAGCGGTAACTATTGCAAACCACTCAGAATAGGTAGATATTTGTTCATTTGGTACGAATTTATATATAGTACAAGAATATATTGGTTTTCACACAATAATATAGGCGATATAATAGTTCTTTCATTCACTGAACACATCAACATACTGCACTTTCCTTGGTGACATTACCTCCTCATCACTTCTGCTCATTTCTTCCTGTGGCGCCAACTATTGTTTGTCCTCCACATCATCATCAAACGGGGGAATCACTCTCATCTTGAATTTCGTACCTTGGAGCAGCGTCTTTACTGACCAGGTCACTGCTAACAGGTGAGTTGCCGAGAATATGGCGAGTGGGGGGGGGTGGGAGGTCACGCGGGGTAAGGCAGTGTTCCTGCCTGGCGGCAGGTAGAGGAAGGTGTCCCGCATCTACGTACCAAACGTCATGCACGAAATTTGAAAATGTGATAATGACGGACCATGCAATTGCAAAACGTATGGATACATTATCAGGACTAAGTGTGACAAAACGTTGCAATGTATCCATATGCTACTGGGATGCCTTGGGTTAAAGGACATATATATCACAACTTTATAAGGTTATAAGCTACTACCTCACAAGATCATCAACATTAACACACTCCATGGTCGTAATCATCAAACTACCACGCCACATGATCTTACAAACCACTGTGATGAGAGAGAGAGAGAGAGAGAGAGAGAGAGAGAGAGTGTGTGTGTGTGTGTGTGTGTGTGTGTGTGTGTGTGTGTGTTGCGAGTCTGTATGTGTGTGTTGCCCTCTGTTAGTGTACGTGAAGCATTCTCTTGAACCTACGTGTCTTGTCTGCATATGTTGGCTTGTCACTGTATAACCATAACTGACTTTATATCTGTACAAGCGAAAATTCTCACTTGTTGTCTTATTACCAGACTTTAAGATTCTCCAGTAAAGCAAGAGAGATTTCAATGTTTACCTGTGCCCTCTTTAATGCACGAGTGACTCTTCCTTTGACATTAAACTCTAAGCCATCCACGCTGCACAGGTGAATATCAGGTTGTTCAAGGATCCCGACCTTTCTAATTGTTCTCCTAATGTTGTTCACAGAGGTTTCCGAGATTAGATTTACCATTGATCTTGAGTCCATGAAAAATGATGTCTCGACCCCTTCGCTCCTTCCCAGAATAACTATGCCCAAATATGCTGGAGGCCCCACCTGGCGAATGGGGAGTTGATCTTCTGTTGTTATGTGACATTTTTTCAATAAGGGCGCTCCTCCTCCCCCGACCGGCATCTTGCAAGATAACGAAACTCATTAGTGGTGTGATTAATACTGTCCTTGTGATATTAGCAAGCAGGAAGACGAGATTGCGAAGGTGTGCACTGTAGCCTTTGTGATATTAGCAAGCAGGAAGATGCGATTGTGAAGGTGTGCGCTGTAGCTTTTGAGTGGTTCCTTCTTTGTTTGCAATTACAGCTTAATTCTTGATGACCAGCGTAACCGCATTGCCAGCACACAATCGAGGATTGTTTGCCTCGTTGTACATTGGACCAGTCTCGACCACTTGCTGGTGATTGGCACCGAGAGTAGGAACCGATAGTTTAGGTTTGCCTCTGGTAGTAGGTCGTGAATGTGAGTACTTCGTTGAAGCGGTAGAGGTATGCAAGACTTATATAGTTCCATCTGCGATGTGAGAGGTTGAGGTTCAAGTACTTGCCTGGCGAGTGATTCTCGATCCTAGTCTTTCTGCTATCGCCATTGTGACGTCTAACAACTCGTCTCCTGGACTAAATTCTATCTGTAAGGCTATTTCCTGTTGTTTACTATCCAGCCAGTTGAAAAATCTAAGGTAACCCATTAAGTCTCCAAAATCTTATAATTTAAAGATGGGAGACGTGGAAGGTATGTGTAAGATATTTACAGAAGAAATATGTGCAGCATGTGATGTGGTGTGTGGAAGGAAGAGAAGACGGAGGGGGGTGCAAGGAACAGCGTGGTGGACTGAAGAGGTGAGACAGGCTGTGGCACAAAAGAAGAAAGCATACAATGAATGGATGAGAAATAGGGGCGTGGAAGAAGTTGAGAGGCGGAAGAGAGAGTTATATGTGGAAAGGAAGAGAGAGGTGAAAAGATTAGTAAGAGAGAGTAAGAAGAGAGTGGATGAGGAATTTGGAAGGAATTTGAGTGTAAAGTGGAGGGACTGTAAGAAAATGTTCTGGAAAGAGATGAAAAGAGTAAGACAGGGTGGAAGTGAAGTTAGCAGGGGAGTGAAAGATAAAAATGGTACATTACTAGTGGAGAAGGGAGAAAAAGTGAGCAGATGGAGAGAACACTTTAAGGAATTGTTGAACGTAGAGGATGGAAGTAATGCGAGTATAAGTGGCTGGGGAATGGCTGGGAGAAGGAGGGAGGTGAGAAGACAGGAAGAAATCAGTAGGATAGAAGTTGTGGAAGCAATGAAGAAAGCTAAATCGGGGACAGCCCCAGGAATTGATGGAGTGTGTGGTGAAATGCTGAAGCATGGGGGAGAGATAGTAGTAGAATGGATGTGGAAGATGTGCAGATTGGCCTGGGAGGAAGGTAGAGTCCCGGAGGATTGGAAGTCAGGTATAATTATTCCCTTGTACAAAGGAAAAGGGGAAAAAGAAGTGTGTGGTAATCACAGGGGCATTTGTCTTCTTAGTATAATAGGAAAAGTGTATGGTAGGATACTTATTGACAGAGTTAGAGAAAGAACAGAGAAATTAGTTGGAGATGAACAGGGAGGCTTTAGGAAGGGAAGAGGTTGTGTAGATCAGATATTCATTCTTAGATCTTTAGTGGAAAAATTTCTAGAGAAGGGAAAGAAGTTGTATGCTGCTTTCATGGATTTGGAGAAAGCATATGACAGGGTGGATAGACAAGGATTGTGGAAAGTGTTAAGAATATATGGAGTAGATGGGAAGTTGTTGAATGCTGTGAAGAGTATGTACGATGGTGCCAAGGCTGCAGTGCGTGTGGATGGTGAACTAAGTGAATTTTTCTCTTTGAAAGTTGGTTTGAAACAGGGATGTGTCATGTCTCCATGGTTGTTCAATCTGTACATGGATGGGGTAATAAAAGAGGTACAAGGTAGGGTAGTGGATGTTGGAGTGGCCCTGGTGAGAGAGGATAGTGTTTGGAAACTCCCTGTACTGTTGTTTGCAGATGATACTGTGTTGTTGAGTGAAGACGAAGGGGAGCTGCAAGGCTTGGTGGATGAGTTTGAGAGAGTGTGTAACAAACGGAACCTAAAGGTGAATGTAGGGAAGAGTAAAGTGATGGTCTTTGAGAGAGGTGAAGTTAGTGAATGTACAGCGAGGTTGGATGGTGAGGAATTGGAAAATGTGAGTACGATTAAGTATTTGGGTAGTGTGATGAGTAAGGATGGAGGTTTGGAGGGTGAAGTGCTTGAAAGGGTACAGCAGGAAGAAAGGTTGCTGGTTCCTTGAAAGCAGTGATAAGAAACAGGGAAGTGAGCATGGAAGTGAAAAAGTTACTACATGACAGTATTGTGATACCAACTCTAACGTACGGAAGTGAAGCTTGGACATTGATGGAAGGACACAAGTCAAGAGTGAGAGCAGTGGAAATGAGTTATTTAAGAGGAGCCTGTGGAGTCACGTGGAGAGACAGGCTGACGAATGAGGATATAAAGGAGCCGTTGTGGTGTGGATGTGGATGTGATAGGAAGCGTTATGAGGAACACACTGAGGTGGTTTGGCCATGTGGAGAGGATGGAGGGTGAAAGACTGACGAAGAGAGTGTATGTGATTGAGGTGGAGGGGGGAAGAGGGAGGGGGAGGCCGAGGATGAGATGGAGGGATGGGGTGGAGAGTATATGAGAGAGGGGGGTGTGAGTTGGGAGCAGGGCAGTGAAATGGCGGGGGACAGGGCGACTTGGAGGCGATTTGTTTTTGGCCACCCCAAACGGGATTGAGGCGTCTGGCAATAGATAGATAGATAGATAGATTTCTATCACTATGAGTTACCCATGGAGTATCTTGCAATAAATGGCTTATCTCTGAGTTTGTAGCTTTGCTGCAGCTGCTGCCTCAAATAGTGTCGCATCTTTAGTTGGGATTTCCATATTCTCCTGCATTTGTTTGAGGAGATTAGAGAGGCCAGTGAGAGACCCGGCCTTCGAATGAGTACAACAGAGCTGTGTTCATTTCTGACGGAATTCATCGAATGTGGTACATCGATCAAAATAACCAGCTCGGAGCACAGCTCCCATTTGTGATCTGCCTTGATGAAACCGGCCTTTAAAGAAGCAGATTTTTAAGGGTTCGGTCATGATTTGACGATCGTGAATATCTGTTTCGACTTCTCTGAGGAAGTCATAGATAGATACAGAACTATCTTCAGTATTGTATTTTGGGCGGTTAACGTCGTCCAAATGTATGGACTGTGGAGAGGGAGCTGGGTTCGCCATCGCTGGAAGAGTTTGAGTTTTTTTTTTTTTTTTTTTAAATAACAGAACGGAGGAATGAAAAACAAATGGAGAAAAAAAAAAATAATCCATACACCAGATTACTGGTGTCCTCTGTTCATAAAATATCTGTAACAGTTAGACTTGAACAGTTGTAGGTTGAAATTTGGAGGAAAACAACTCTGGGGAAGTGAGTTCCAGAGAGATGCAGTTCGGGGAATGAAAGAATTCTGATAGGCAGAAGTTCTGCAATATGGTTGAGTGACATACCAGTCATGAGCGCTACCAGATGCCCGTGTAGCACGAGGGAAGGCATGGAGAGGTGGCACCATGGACGCAACTTCGTCTGAGCATTTGCCAAAAAAATATCTGTAAAATAATGCAAGGGAGGCAACATTCCTTCTTACTTGCAGGGGAGGTAGTTTATATGTAATGGCAGGGTTGTTAATGATTCTAACAGCTTTATTCTGAATTTTGTCTAGTTGTCTTAATGCAACCTCTCCACGACCATCCCACAAGGGTGAGCAATATTCAAGCTGAGAGCGCACATGACTCTTATAAATTATAGCCAACTGCTTATCGGCGAAGAAGTTACGGACTCTGTACAATAATCCAAGTATTGGGTTGAGATGCTGAGAAAATAGTGGTAGTTGTGTGTGGTAGAGTTGGGGCTGTGTTGATGTAGCAGAAAAATTATCAGGAGTAGCTGGAGAACGGACAAAGAGAATTTCTAATGAATCATTTAGAGAGGGTGGTGTATCTGGATTTATTTTATCTAGATTATAATCTGGATATTCTTGAAGAGTAGTCGGGTGGTGTATCTGGATTTATTTAATCTAGATGATTATAATCTAGATATTCTTGAATAGCGGTAGTGGTAGTAGCGGTGGTAGTGAGGGTGGCGTGAAAGAATTCAGTGGTAGGAGCTGTATGAGTGGATACGCTGGGTTTTATGTAAGATTTCCCGCTATGGAGACGAGTTAAGATATTAACATCACCGAGATCAACGTCCTCACTTTCAGCCTCAAGTTGCAGGCGAACAGGTGAGATCAAATTTTTAAAGTATATCATGTAGTAAAGTAAGAAATTTTATATTAAGAGTTATGAGTGTGAAATATGTATTATACAATGAGGGTATGAGGGAAGAAGAATATTTTTTATACAATGATGGTGAAGGGGAATAAGCACAATGAAAGCAGATATCAAAGAAAATCGCTTGGGTGAAGAATGAATAAAGTGAGAGAGGAGCATGATGAATGAAGTGGGAGAGAGGATTGATTAATTTGAATCAGACAATGCGATATAGTGAACGAAAACAGATGGATGGTAATATGAGTCACAATCTGTAGAGATTATCTTAGATAATCTCTATAGAAAGTCAAGGTAGGGACAGATGAAATGAAACATTGTATTTACCTGTACTGAATACCAAAGCGTCACTGAAGGAAGCAAGAAGTTAGCTGGCTACAGGAGTAACTCCAGTAAGGGCAAGCCCCTCCCATGCAGTGGAACTGAGACGCTGGTTGGAGAGAAAAGGTAATGACGTCATTACTGAAGTCCACCAATTTGAGGCGACCTGAAGCACTAGGTGATCACAGCTAATGTGCTGACTGACGAAGGCAACGATGACGCAGACTTCACCGGTGATTTCCCTCTGGTGTTTGGCACATCAGATAAATTTATATGTTTGTAGGTTAGGTCATGAAGCTATGTAACAATAATGGCAAAATGGTATTTGGAACCCAGTTCCAGAAATAATGTTATTTCTTCGACATAACATAGCCATAGGCGTTTTGTTAGGGTCGGGGTTAATGATGTGTTTTAAAATGTTGCATCCCACTAATGGACGAAACATATTGTCAGGAGGCATTTGGTAAAGTTATGTAGTAGTCTTACAATTTTATTTAAATAAAGACTGCCTTCATGTGCTTGTGTATGGTATGCTGTTGCCAAGTTGATACGAAGTTCATGACGTGGTTGAGGTAACATTTTGTAGGCAAGGTATATTAGCAAGCTGAGGCGTGCCCATTAACCACGTGAAGATGGCAGGACAATTGAAACTGGCAATGGATAATACCTGTAATTAATTCAGTTTTCGTTTGCTGGTGGAGAAGGCTGTGCTGTATTTGTCTTGTGGGTGAAGCAGTACCTGTTACTGTGCTGAATTTGTCTTGTAGGTGAGGCAGTACCTGCGACTGTTCTGTATTTGTCTTGTAGGTGAGGCAGTACCTGCAACCTGAAGTAGAGAAGAAGAAGCCTTGCAGTGGCACGAGGAAATCGCCGTTCAAAAGGAAAAGATGTGGATCTTTGGTTGTTGCCTGTTGCAGTCCGTAGTCCCAACATAGAATTAAATACGCCACCATTCTTGCATAACAGCACGACAAGTGAGGACAAGGGGGAGGTTAGAATAGTTAACCATTCATGATTGCTTTTCCATAGGTGGAAGGATTTATGCCAAGCTGGTTTCTGTAGTTGCAATGTGACTGACATAATGTAATTTGTTGTTCTTTTTCAAGTGTAAGATCCCAGAAAAATATCACTGATGTATTAGATGGGGTCATTTAGTTCCTGCAGCTGACTGTCAGATCAAGTGATACATTAGGAGGTGAATGTGAAGAAGCTGTATGAGTGTCACACATCATATCTTATAATTGCTGACTTGTAGTTCTTGGGCTAGTGTTGGTGATAGAGTGCAGTTAACCTGAGGCGTCTCGTAAACGTGTATACACGTTGCAACGTTTTGTCACTGTGACTCCCAACAACATGTTTACACGTTTTGCAGTTGCGAGGTCTGTCATTTGCACATTTTTCAAGTTTTGTGGGAGATTTTTGGTAGGCATATGTGGGAGACCTTCCTCTACCCAATGCCAGGCAGCAACACTGCCTGGATCCACACGACCCCCGCCCCTGCACGCCATTTTCTCAGCAACTAACCTGTTAGCAGTGACCTGGCCAGTAGAGACATAACACGCCATGGTCTCTCCAACGACGAAATTCAAGGCGAAAGTGATTCCCGATGTGGAGGACAAATATTATGTGGCATTTGAGGAAGAAACAAGCTGAAGTGATGAGGAGGTAACATCGCCAAGGAAGGTGTGGTATGCTGATGTGATTGGTGAGTGAAACAATGCATTTAATGCCTATATGATTGTGTGAAAACCAATATACTCTTGTACCACATATAAATTGATACTAAGTAAATAAATTTCTACCTGTTATGACTGATTTGGAATAGTTACCCCTCCCATAAAGAACGTTTTTTCTGGAGCATGGCTCGAGAGAAGACGGTACCAGGTGAGGGGAGGGTCACCTGTACAAGGCATTTCTAAGCTCAGATGAGCACTTTCTCTCTGAATTTTCGATGTTTCTCATAAATAGCGGATGTTTAAAAAAAAAAATCTTTTTGAAAATGTGCTGGGATTGGGCAAGGTCAGTGGTGAAAATTCTGCTAGGACACGATGGGTTAATAATAACTATGTTGTATACTCAGAGACTGATGCTTGATCTTCTGTAAATCTGGGCTCAAGTACTGTTATACCAGCTAAAGACAAAAAGAAAATAAGATCTATAAACATATACCCGAGCCAGTCTTATTGCAAATAGTAATGAATGGCACCTCACACAACACAACACTACAAACTCATTCTTGTTATTTTTTTTTTTTACCATGAGGTTAATAATCCTCCTACTTTCCCTATACTCATTTCAAAGCCAAAGGTGGCTGTTGTGTATATATACGCAACGACTTATCTTGCTCTCGTGTTCCTGAACTCAATTCTTCTGAATTCTCTGTGCTCTGGCTTCGGCTTTCCTGTCATTCTCTGACTAAATATATCTGTGCTGTTTACTTATCCGCTAATTCTAGTGACTGTCAAAAATTCCCCCCCTGGGGAAGGGGAGATAGAATACTTCCCCAGTATTCCCTGCTTGTCGTAAGAGGCGACTAAAAGGGACACTTTTATCTACATTCTTTTGGTCTCTTTCTTTCCCTTGTACTTTGTCTGTCCAAACCCTCTGCATTTTACTTTCATTTAGTTAATTTCCTCTCTCCACTGTCTGGTTCCTGCGAGCCACTGGCATTGGCTCCAGGGTAAAATATTTTACTGCCTAAGAAATCTTGATGAACTCTGGTGACGAAGCAATGGCCCTCAGTCCTGTGCAGCCCTTATGTGGGCAGGGGGTGCTAAGAATCCCACGGTGTAAAAATAAGTTCATAAATCCAAAAGAACCTTAAGAATAGGAAACTGGAATGTTCGAACTCTCAATCAGGCTGGTAAAATGGAAGAACTTATTTCAGTGTTCAAGGAATACAAGATGGATATTTGTGCTCTTACAGAAACGAGGTTGCTTGGAGCTGATAAAATGAATTTGGAAGATGGTATTACTATGTTGGTTTCTGGTAGGAGTGATGGAAATCATTACCAAGGAGTAGGCTTACTGCTGAGTAGAGATGCTTGCAAGGCACTATGTGAGTTTGAACCAATTAATGAGCGCTTGCTTTATGCTCGCTTAAAATCTGACCATGGTAATATCAGTATGGTTGTAGGGTACGCTCCGACAAATGAGGCTGCTGATGAAATGAAGGATGACTTTTATGAGAAGCTGCAGGATGTAGTGAATAGAGTGGCAAGACATGATGTGTTAGTTTGCATTGGTGATTTTAATGCGATTGTTGGCAGTAGTAGGGATGGCTCTGAAGATTGTATGGGTAAGGAGGGTGTTGATATAAGAAACGAAAATGAGGTGCGACTTGCAAGCTTTTTGTTTGGCAAATGACCTTATAATTGGTGGAACTATCTTTGAGCATAGAAAAATACATAAGACTACTTGGATTTCACCATGTGGTAAATATTGTAACCAGATTGACCACATTGCAATTAGCAGAAGGCATAGGAGTTATTTGCAAGATGTTTGCGTAAGGAGGGGGGCAGATATAGGTAGTGATCATCAACTTGTTGTGTCAAAGATTAAAATAAAACTTAAGAGAAACGTTAATGGTAATTGTACAGGAGGTAATAATTATGATTTTGATGAGCTGAGAAGTGATGAGAGCACGAGGGAAAAGTTTCGGTGCGAATGTAGAAACAGGTTTCTAGTCCTGCAGACTTTGATGGAATCTGAAGACAATGCTATTAATCAAATGTGGAGAGAGGTAAAAGAGGTTTTGCATGAGAGTGCTAAGGTTACTATTAAGAAAAAGGGAAAAGCGAGAAGGAAAAAGTGGATGTCAGATGAAACATGGAATGTAATTAAGAAAAGGAAAGAGGCTATGTTAAGAAGTGAAGAACAACATGTTGATGACCAGGTAGTTGAAGTACTTAGAGCAAAGTACTGGAGTTTACATTCTGAAGTAAAAAGACTCGTTAGACGTGATAAGAGGAGACTATATGATGAAAAGGCGACAGAGACAGAAATTAAATTAAGTAAAAATGACGGTCAGAGCACAGGAGCAGCGTATCAGGCCATAAAGGAGTTAACTGGGACTGAAAAGAGAAGGAAGGAAATACCTGTACGAGATAGAAATGGTAATTTGATGACTAAAGATTTGGATATAAAAGGAAGATGGAAAGAGCACTTTGAATCTGTTCTAAATAGACCTATCCCAGCTGAAGAGGACATTCTGCCAGCCGAGAGGGATTTGCAGATAGAAACAGGGATATAACTTTGGAAGAGGTAGCAAAATCTAAAAAGGAGTTAAAGAAATTTAAGGCTCCAGGTGAGGATGGAATATTCCCTGAAATGCTTAAGGTGGAAAATGACGAGTTGATGAATGCGCTTTTGAAACTTTTTTATGTGGCTTGGGATAATGGTGGAATTCCAGAAGAGTGGAAAAATGGAGTGATTATAAAAATACCAAAAAAGGGAGATTTAAGTGTGTGTGGCAATTGGAGGGGGATAACTTTGACACCTGTAGTTGCAAAAGTCTTTTCCAAAATCTTGTTGAACAGAATAGAGCCGGTAATTGATAAAATTTTAAGAGAAGAACAAGCGGGATTTAGAAAGGGTCGAGGTTGTAATGATCAGATTTTTATTGTACGGCATCTAATGCAACAAGCTAATGAGATGAAAATGCCACTTAACATGTGTTTTGTGGATTTTGAAAAGGCGTTTGATAGTGTTTCACGTGGAGCTATGTTGAAAATTATGAGATTCTATGGTATACCAGAAAAGTTTGTAAATATTATTAGAAGCCTGCATGAAGGTACTTTTTGTAAGGTAATGGTGGGTGGTTCTTTGAGTGATCCATTTCAAGTTAGGTCAGGAGTGATTCAAGGAGGAGTTCTTTCGCCATTGTTGTTTGTTTTGGTTATGGATTATGTTATGAAAAAGGTTGTAAGGAGAACAGGTGCAGGAATTAACTGGACAGAAAATAAGAAGCTGATGGATTTGGACTATGCTGACGATATTGTACTGATTTGCGGAAGTATTTACGAGATGCAGAGGGTGCTCGATTGTCTGGTGGAGGAAGGGGAAAAAGTGGGATTGGTAATAAATTGTGGAAAGACTGAAATTATTAATATGAACGTGGAGAACCAAATCGATTGTGTAATTGGGAATAATGTGGTGAAGAATGTAGAAAACTTTAAATATCTGGGAACGATTGTATCATCTAATGGATCATTAAACAATGAAATTGAGGAGAGGATTAGACAGGCTTGGCGAGCTGTTGGAATGTTGAAATCTGTTTGGAATAATAATATGCGTTCGGTACATACTAAAGTGAAAATTTACAAGTCCATGGTTAGACCCATTTTAATTTACGGGCATGAGTCATGGTACAGTACAATTGCAACAGATCAGAAAGTATTAGGATTTGAGAATAAAATACTGAGAAGGATTCTTGGGGTAAAGTGGCAAGACAGAGTTACAAATGAAAGAGTAAGGGATATTACGAGAGTGGAACCAGTTAATGAATATGTGAGACTGTCTCGCTGGAAGTGGCTGGGGCACATATACCGAAAAGAAGGTTGTTTAATACAGGATGTGCCAGAGTGGATTGCTAGAGGAAGAAGAGGTAGAGGCAGGCCGAGGGAAACCTGGTTGAGGACAATGAAAAAGAAGCAGGAGAGGAGTGTTGGTGGGACCTGAAGGAAATGGCAAGAGACAAATATTGGTGGAGAGAGTTCATTGAGGCCCTATGCATCCCGTGGGGTGCCACAGGAAATGATTGATTGATTGATTGATCATACTTCTATGATGGAACACATTCTATCCATTTCTCCTTTCTCTGAAATCTCCATTCTAGGAGATTTCAATGTTCACCACCACCTTTGGCTCTCCTCTCCTTTCACTGATCCACCTGGTGAACAAGCCTACATCTTTTCTATCCATAATGACCTAGAGCAGCTTGTACAGCACCCTACCTGTATCCCTGACCGCCTTGGAGAGAGCCCCAACATACTTGATCTCTTCCTCACAACTAATCCTTCTGCTTACACTAGTAATCTTTTCTCTCCGTTGAGCTCCTCTGATCACAACCTTATCACCTTAACCTGTCCAATCACTCCGGTATGGCCTGTGGACCCTCCAGGGGAAACGTCTGTGGCATTTTGGAGGCGCAGATTGGGGAGGCCCTCAGGCAGTACTTCTTTGATTTTCCCTGGAATGATTATTGCTTCCATGGCCGGGAGCCATCTGAGTGTGCCTTGCGCATTATGGAGGTTATTCTCTCGGGCATGGAAGCGTACATTCCTTTCTCTATATCCTTTGTCTAACGCAAGAAAGCCTTGGTTTAATCACGCTTGTTCTAATGCTGTCCACAACAAGGAGAGGGCCTACAAAAGGTATCAGAGCCAACCCACCCCCTGAATCACATTATCTTTACATTTCTGATCAGAATCGTGCTAAGTCTGTTCTTGACTCTGCTAAAAATAATTTCATCCGTACTAAATGCTCTCAACTCTCCAACTCGAATTCTTCCCGCTCCTTCTGGTACCTTGCTAAAAACCTTTCTAACAACTTTACCTCATCATCCTTCCCTCCTCTTTTCTACTCTGATGGTTCTGTAGCTCTTTCTTTTACTAATAAAGCAGATCTCTTCACACAGACTTTCTGCTCCAATTCCACCTTAGACGCTTCTGCTGCTGTTCCTCCATCACTTCCCCCCTCTGACTTCCTCATGGCTGACATTAAAATTTCTTCAGCTGATGTATTCTCTGCCATCACTGGCCTCAGTACTAACAAGGCATATGGGCCTGATGGGGTCCCTCCTGTTGTTCTCAAGAACTGTGCTTCTGTGCTTACACCCTGCCTGGGCAAACTCTTTCACCTATGTCTGTCAACTTGTACCTTTCCTTCTTGCTGGAAGTTTGCTGTCATTCAGCCAGTCCCAAAGGGTGACCACCCCAACCCTCCAACTATCGTCCAATTGCCTTAACGTCCTGTATTTCAAAAGTTTTTCAAGTCAATTCTCAATAGAAAAATTTTAAGGCATCTTTCCTATCACAACCTTCTTTCTGATCGTCAGTACGGTTTCCGTCAGGGACGCTCCACTGGCGATCTTCTCACCTACCTTTCAGACTCCTGGTCATCCTCCTTTCGGGACATTGGCGAAAGCTTTGTCATTGCACTTGACATCTCAAAGGCTTTCGATCGAGTCTGACATAAATCTTTAATTCCAAACTGCCCTCTTATGGTTTCTGTCCTTCTATCTGTGCCTTCATTGCTAGCTTCCTTTCTGGTTGTTCTATAGCCGCTGTTGTACACGGCCATCGTTCTTCTCCTAGATCAATCAACAGTGGTGTTCCTCAGGGCTCTGTCCTATCACCAACTCTCTTTTTTTTATTCGTCAATAACCTTCTAAGCTGTATATCTAACCCTATCCACTCATACCCTGATGACTCCACCCTTCACCTTTCCATTCGGTTCCCGCAACGCCCATGACAGCAGTTACTTCAACAAACAAGGGATGAGGCTATGGTATACCTAATGTCTGACTTGGCTCGTATCTCTGACTGGGGTAAAAATAATCTGGTTGTTTTGAATGCATCTAAGATTCAGTTCTTACACCTGTCAACCCGACAAAATCTTCCACAGGTATACCCGCTAATGTTTAATAATATTCAGCTTAATCCTGCATCATCCTTGAACATGCTTTGGGTTTCATTTACTTGGGACTTATCTTGGAAAGATCATATTACATCTCTCGTAAAATCTGCTTCCAAGAGATTGGGTGTACTAAGCCGAACTCCGCTCTTTCATTTACACCCTGCACAATTGTTGACTCTATACAGGGGTTTTATCTGCTCCTGTGTGGAGTACAACTCTCATGTGTATTGGGGAGGCTCCCCACATACAGCCTCTTCTCAATAGGGTGGAGTCAAAAAGGCTTTTCGTCCCATTAACCTCTCCTCCTCTTACTGACTCCCTTCAACCTCTGTCTCTTCACCGCACTGTTGCATCTTTATCTCTCTTTTCTATCGCTACTTTAATGGTCACTGCTCCTCCTGAACTGTCTGCTTGCATTCCTCCACCTCTACGACGGCTGCGTAGCACCCGTCTGGCAAGCCTTAAACTCTCATCCCTTTTCTGTCCAACTCCTTAACCGTTACTCCCCAGTCTTTCCATTTATGCAACAAGTCAACTCTGGAACTGTCTCCCTCTGTCTGTATTTCCTGCTGCCTATGATCTCCAGTCTTTCAAACTGCAGTCAATGTCCAGGCATCTTGGAAATGATAGGATCTTGAATTTGGCTCTCTCTTGTATTTTGTTTTTCTCTCCGGAAGGAACTTCTGTTATTGCAGGGCTCATGGCCTTTGGTTCCTTCTTCCTCGCATATAAAAAAATCAGCCAAAAAATTTAACAATAATAATAATAATAAAAATAATAATAATAATTAATAATAATAAT